>NC_047532.1:47153089-47461725 GCF_012275295.1 Melopsittacus undulatus
ATAAGGAAAAGGTCTAATGAAATCTAGAGGAAGTCTGAGACTAGAAGCTTTCCCCCCAAACTTCTGAGAATTCACAGAATCGTAGAAGCATAGAATTTGGGCCACTTTTCTCCACCTAGATACAGGAAAAAGCATGTCTTTTTAACTGCTTACACAACAGCCTGGAAATAGGAGTAGTGTTCAGCAGGATATAATTACATGGTTGTATATCCTGCAGATGACACATACAATGTCATATACTCCTGGCACATTTGTAGCATACAACTTCATTCCTGGAGAACTACTACAGTTCTCCCTCCATTCCCACCCCAAGGTCTGACACACAGAATGATGACTTTTTCCACTTACTCTGTCTGCTCTTTGTGGATGATCCTGAGGAGCTGGGACGGCTTGTGTGTTGGGGTCCAGACTGAGAGAACTGGGGAGCAATGGCTGGGACCTTTCCCTTTCTAGGGCTGGCACTCTGCACTTCGGGAGTGCAAGGGATCTTAGGTTTGCTGGTCAAGGCTGAGGGAAACTCACTGTAGGAGGAGATGGAAAGGGTTAGCAATGCATGGAGAATTATGTATGTATAATAAGTCTGCAACCAAGTGAAACCTGCAGTACATACTGTGACAGCATGACAGACTGCTCAAAATTCAGGGAGACTGCAAACGGAAAGGAACAGTGGCACTACAGGTACTGCCCTGGGGCATGTATTCACCGAGCTGCTTCTAAACTTGGCTCTATCGACCTGTGTATCCTACTCAAACATGGTTCTTTGGACAACAGGATTAAACAGGTTCAGTTAAGTCCCTTGTAAATAAGTAATAGATCTTTAGCTTGTTTTCCATTGTATTTATCACACACAGAGACTCAACCTGAGTTGCAAACAGGTACGCTACAGCACAGTAATGCATCCTTCTATGGCACTAACTATTATTTCTCCCAGGTATAGGTCACAATCTTGGCAGAGACAGGCATCCTCCCTGGCTCCCAGCTGTGGTAATATTTGTAGAACACCCTGAAGGCTTTGTCAAAAGAGCAAAAATCTGTGATGGCATCTATGAAATAAATTCCCTAAGCACACAGGTTCCTTGTTCACACTGAGGACATAAAACAGCTGCTGCTATTTCACAGTCTGCTTGTGCGGCAAGAATATCATTCTTTAAAATGTAGTCCATTACTGTGTGAAGATACTTTGTCCTTCCCTGCCCCCAATATCAGTATTCTTTCTCAGGTACAAAAATTGAGGGTACCAGGAAACAGCAAATCTCTAAGGTAATTCAGAATCTATACTCATGTTTGCTCTAGTGAGTCAATTTTCTCTCAAAAGGAGAAAAGGTTAAACTGAAATATTAGCTACATGAAAAAAGCTCACCGTATTTGAATAGAAAATAGAAGAGCCAAAGGCAGGAGATCAAAAAAGGTGCCATCTAAAGATGAGATTAAAATGGAAAGTCCCCGTGTTCTTAGTGCCATCAAAAGAACCTTTGTGACCATTAGAAAGGGTGATTAGGAGGATTTTCAAGACATTTAATCTTGCCTCCTCCCCTGGGAATGCTGTTTAGTCAGTGCTGATTAGCCCTTCCATACCCCTGCTTCACCTTGCAGGGAGATCTGAGCAAGTGCTCCTTTTGTATTTTAAATGAAATGAATTATCTTATTTTACATTTGTACAAGCTAACTATTGACAGAGAGATGCTAACTGGCATGTCTGCTAAGAGCCATCTCAGCAGCCCTCGACCTGTCTCTGAGTATTACAAGTATTACATTTGTCTCATTTCAAAGGAGGAGGTACTAGCAAAACAAAACCAAAAACCTAAGATCGGCTAGATAAAACCCCAAGCCTTGGGCCACAGACATATTTAAATATCTCCCACCATAAATCAGTCTCATTGTTACTGCTTTTTTGTCATTTTACTCACTTTAGTTCAAGAGCTGGGTTTTCAATTCACTTTTGCTTGTCATGGTAATCATATACATACTATAATATGCTAACACAGATAAAAAAGGAATAACCAACAGCTTCACCACAACAGCTTTTGAGCGATAAATGAGCTTTCCCTCTTCATTCAACAATAGGTAAGAAAGGTCTGGATCTGTATTCCCATACACTAAGAAGTGTTTTTATAGCCATCAGTAATCTTCACAGAGTTCCACTGCAGTAACCTGGGCAGATGGACTGTAAGCACTCCAGACACAAAGTAATGCAACCAGAGTCACTATACCAAAGAGTAGTCACTATACCAAAGAGTAGTCATTATACCAAAGAGTCACACAGTGGTCACACAGATGGCTCACATCTTTGCAAACTCTTCAGGAAAGGATTATATAAAATAAGCTGGTAGCACACACCATAAAATTAAAAAAAAAAAAAAGAAAACAACCCAACAAAAAACAACCCAAATCCCAGAGCAAAACAAAACTGCTGCTTTTCTAGCAGGGTGCAGAGTAGATCTTGGTCTCGATGTGCCCAGGTGCCACAGAACCACCTCATCTTTTACTACACCAATAAACAGGCTGAGATCAACAGAAAAGAACTAACCCTCAGAATAACACAGAAAACTGCTATTTGGCATCCTTTAGAAACTGATGAGATGAAGAAAGAAGCAGCAAAATCTAACTGTGGGAAAATGTTCCACAGTATTTGGTAAAGGAGTCATTTACAAGGTGTGGTAATTTGCGAACAAGTGCTCAAGCAAGGTAAAAAAAAACCCAAAACAACCAACCAAACAAAAAAACCCAACCTGCAACAAACTCACACAGAAACCTAAGTTTGCATTGAGAAGAAAGCAAACTGTTCACTTGCAAAACCAGACATAACTGTGTAAAATAGTGCACTACAGACTGACACTGGGAATATTCAACTAGGAGACATGACAGGACTTGAACATACAAAGGTGACTAGACCATTTTCTCCAATAGAAATACATTTGGATTTTGTGCGAGTTTTACCAGATTATCAGAAAACCAAGACCATTAGAGACCTAAGAAGGACCTGTAGAGTTTAAAACCTTTATGTCAAAATAAAAATATATGGGCTTTTTCAGCCAGCCACAATTGTAAACTCAAGTCTATTAAAATTTGGCCTCGATTAGCTAAAAAGCACAACAGATTTATATTCTTACATTATTAAAATGCAGCAGAGAATAGCAATTCAGGGTTAGCTGCCAGTCTGACATATATCAGCAATAACAATCATTTGTGCCTGTGGAAAGAACCACAATAAACATGCCACTACTAGGGTCTCATTCTTCTCTCAGACTGACTTAGCATAATTTCACTGATCTCTGTGCAGTTAAATTCCCAGTCTATACTGCTAAGGAAGAGGGGTATAGCAGTGACCACAATTCATCCCTCTTTTTCTCATACATACCTCTTCTAGGAAGGTCTTGGTATTTGCCTAGTAGGAAGGACACATCTCTTACAGTGGTAACTATGACCAAAGCAGTGATATATTTGCTCTATTTGTTTTGCAAACAAATTAAAGTATGCTTCCATGAATGAAAGAATGAAAAGGCACATCCAGCTATTGCAACACCAACACATTAACAAAAGACCTTGACACAGGAACCCCTGTGCTTGGACTGTGAATGGCTGTATTCCCATATCCGTAACTCGAGGCTGCATTTGTAAATACAAATTACTGTATGCATGCTAAGAAAGCACGTAATGAAAAGACACTGTCTTCTCTTGCAGGATACTGCACCTGTTTCTTCAGTTAGGGATCCATCTATTAGTGATATTTAGACATACATTTATGAAGAAAAATTAAAAATTACGGAAGACATATCTTCTTAATAATAGATTATGACTGTATAGAAGCAAAGCCTCAGAGCAAGGTGGGGGAAAGATGTTACCAATTTGGCTTCCTTCTTGCAAGCCAAAGCCTGAAAAATAATCTCTCCATCACAAAGCAAGCAATTTGACCGTAAAATTCTCATTTGTAATATGTGCTTGGCTTCTGTTAGGACAGGCAACAGAAACAAAACCACTAATGCTGGGATGGGGCCATGACTACTAGGCATTTCAGCTGCTAATCAGTGATAATTTGTTGACAATATATAACATCTCAGATGTCACCATGGAAACAGCACAACTGGGGGTAAAACAAAAACAAAAACAAAAATCCCCCCAAAAAACCCCAAACCAACCAACCAAAAAACCAACACACAGCCAAAACCCAACCAAAACCACACCAATCCCCCAAAACCAAAACACCCCCAAACCACACACAGGCATCTGTAGGCCAGAAGGAAACAAAACTCTAAGCAGACAGTCCAATTTTCAGAAGTGCTAAACACAATAGCTAAGCACTTTGAAAAATTAGATCCATAAAGAACTAGTAAAACTTTTTCTTAAACACATCTCCACCCATTCTGTGTTCTACTTCTGGAATGTACTTGCTTTTATTTCTCTACACTCACTGTTTAAAACTTGGCCCAATCAAATCAGCTATAGGAAAAAGCTGTTAATGTCTGAAGGATACATGTAAGCCCTGAAAAAGTTTGGTAAACCTTGAGCCAATTGCTAATGAATTCCTAGTTCACATCCAAGATATATCATCACAGTCCTACATATGACAAAGGCTTCAGAGGGGTCAAGGTATGAACAGGAGAAGGAGAGGAAGGATCTTTCATCTTCTTTTGACAGAAATTGTTTCAAAGAAGAGTTGAAACCCATTGCTGAGAGAACTCATAATATTGCTCCCCTCCTATACGTGTCTAGAGGATAGACTGGGGATTCTGGTCAGCCATGCTAGTAACTCAGCATGTTTAAACCCCCTGAACCCACTTAAATGCTTAATTTTTCTTCCTCCTGCAAGTTAATTCCTGCCCTGTTCCCACAGTCCTACCTATTTCTTTACTAATAAATGATTTTTCATGGGTTAGACTCAAGTCATCTAAGGAAGCAATCCGGAAGTTTTATTTGCAGAGCACTGTGTTGTGCATGCATGTGAAGTTCATTAATAATGTCTTGCTTGAAATTTCTCCCATTCTGGACCAGATGCTTAGGAATTGAACAGCTGCCTCTGGCACAATTACGGGTATTTTGTTTGGCAAGTACCATCACAGCTGTCTCAGACCAGACTACATCATACATCAAATGACTTAACAGATTGTCTTTACAGCAGCACGGAATTAGCTGGTAAGTCCTCTCAGACTCCTCTTGCACTTTTAGATACTCCTCTGGATAAATCATACCTATGTGATTGCCCATTTACTTCATCCTGGGTGAAGTCAGTAGATCGGGAAGACAAGATATTGTCACTAGCTGAGGTGCTTCGGTCCACTCTATGGCCTGAAGAAAATTCTCTAGGTGACTTAATTTCAACTGCTGTGAAAAAAAAAAAAAGAAAATCAAAACAAAAAACCCCAAAACACAGTCCAGTGAGGAGCTGCCTCTTTACCATTTTACTAAAGACACAATCAAACCACAGTTCCTGCTGTGTGAAGGAAACCTTGAGGTAATAGCAGGCTACTGCATTAGCGTGGCAGAGTGCATTATAGCTCATGAGCTGAGCCAAGTCAACTGCAAGTGTGCACATTTCCAGCCCTTTGTAGTTGGAAAGTAGAACACACTTGGATAATTTTCAAAGCATTCACAATAGGCTAGTAGCATGCAGACCATCAGTTAAGGTATATCAGCTAATGATTAGTATCTCATTAAAGCCACAGGAATGTAACCACTTGCAGTTGTCTGTACATATCCGTAGTAGGACAGGCAGTCGCTGTGAACAAAACCCAGTGTTTTACACTTCTGTCAGACTTCAGGTCTATTACATTTGCTCAAGATGCCTCACTTTTCTGCCTTGCACTAATGGAGAAGGGAAGGGCAGTCAGTCTGCTGAGAGACGAAAGGCTACCAAGGTGTGCAAGCTCAGTAAAAGTTTAGTGAAAATTCCTAGCTCCATTCCTCCCATGCTCAGGACAGGCTGACATCCTATCTGGTCTCACATGCTGATATGGATACAAATCAGGTCACTTTCAGGCAGGCATTTGGCTGCTCAGCACTTGTTCTGTCTGATATTCAGCATAGTAAGTGTAGTAAGATGACCAGAGTTCATCTTTAGTGCACAAATTTTCTGCTCACAGGAGACAAAACAGAAAGAGCCAGAATTATTCTTTACCAAAGTGATAAAAATCAGACAAAATCAGACTGACTCAAGAACAGCTGAATATATCCAGCTATGGAGGACATTAAGAACTGCTATCATTTTTATAAAACAAAAGAGGAACAAAGTTTCTTGAGCTAAACTTATCTTCTTTGAGATACGACCTCGATGATATTAACTGTTCACACAAAGCTTTTATTCTGCTTTTTCACTCTTGGTCTCTTATAATTCACTTCATGATGTGACTGCATGAAACTCTGAATCCCAAAGTATTCATGTGATGCTGGAAAACACATATTCTGAAGTGAGCAGGTTCCTAGTACTGCATAATCACCACCAGACTAAGATCAGAACTCAATAAACTGCATACTTATTGCACAGCAAATATGTTTGGAAGGGCACGATGACAGTCTCTTGACGCAGTACAATTATTTTTACACCTTTTTGTTATGTACTGTTCCTTGCCATATCTTAGGTGCTAGAAGAAAAAGGGCTCATTTTCAATTGTCTTAAATTAAAGCCTTTCCTATTTAAAAATTACAAAACCCACCACCTTTTGGAAAACAGGAGATGTCCAAAGATCCATTCCAATTATCATTATACAGAATGAAAGTACTGTCACTGATATGAACAACCAGGGATTCAGCAGTGCTGTCTCTCTTTATTTCTCGTACTCCTGATTTCTAAAACCCAAAAGCTAAGAAGGACAAGCATGTAGCTCACTGGCTGCTTGCAAAAACCTGAAACAAGCCTATGGCAATCTTTCAAGTAGTCCACTGTTGCCTTATAGCCTGGATTAGTGCTAGGAAGAATTGTCTCTGCCACACTCACAAATTATTTGTCTTTTTACATGTATAATGCACATAAACTTGCAATATGCTGTATATATATTCTTTTTTTTTCTACAAGAGTATAATCTAGTACTCTGATTAGTACTTATCGGCACATAATTTTGACTGAAAACAGGTAAACAGGCTGTCTACATAGCAAAACTGTCAAGTCAGCATGTTTTTGATTAGTTTAAAACCTCTCTTGTTCCAAGTTGCTGCTCCTGGCCAGTTAACTTCCCCATAAAATGGAATCAGCTATACTTGAGGTGCTACTGTGCAAAGGGAGGTTTGAGGAGAGGACCACAGCTCTCACTCCTATACAACAGTGAGAAACCAAGTGCCCATCTTGAACAAGACGTTCATCTGCTTCTATCATAACGGCTTTCATTCAGCATGTTATATTTATCAGCTCTAGGCATTATACAAACAAATTCCTGACTGTAAGACCTTGGTTACTTTTCTCAGAATCCTTTTCATTTCCTCTAGGAAATTTAAAAAAAATAAAAGAGAGTGAAAAGTATGCTATTCCTTTACTGCTTCAAAGCATATTTTTCAGCGAAGTAAAGGCATGCTTTGTCTGAACTTATTAATAATTCTGTACCGGATATACTGCAAGATCCTTTATCTAAGACTGCAGAACATTTTGCCTTAAATCCCTAATTGGAAATGTTAATTAATCCCTGCAAGAAGGCTGAAAATCCCACATCTGAAGTTCCATGATCCTGTGGATATCAGAAGTTCAGAAATAAAGTATATCAGAAGGCTATAACCTAGTAAATTCCATCATATTTCTGAGTTCTCAGGTCCAGCTGAGATTGTATTCATTTCAGTTTAAGTTGCAAGGACAGAAGCTTTAGCAGCATCACCCACAACATAGCTATACAGCACAGGGCTTCCCATCCTCCACAGCCTTTAACGGTTTGAATGTAACTGCAAATCTAAGCAGATAACTGCAGCTGCCTTCAACTTTAATATAGAGGTCTAGCCAACAGAGCCTGCAGGTGCCAGCAGACAGTGATTCATTTAGATCCAAACAAGGGTATATTTGATCAAGTAAGGGGCTTTGCCTGTTGTGAAGTGCACTGTCTCTGGGCTGGAGCTCTTTCCCTAGGCATAGGGCATCATGGAGATACAGTATCCTTTGCACACTGGAAGCCCTGGGTAGGATAGCTGGCATTTCCACAGGAAGCAAGATGGAGTGAGGCAAGTGAGACTATTGGTCTCTGTTGACCACACATTATCTTCTGTAGCCATTTATTTAGCTCAAGCCAAAATCCAACCATATGCCCCAAGGTCTTGCAGAATGCCTCAGGGTCGACAAATGGAAGGCCAATTCCAAGGCTGCATTTAAAAAAACAACAAATCTACAACACATAAGCTAAGCCCCAAATGCCTGTCCCAGTCAAGAAAGACAGCCACAGTTAACAGCAGCGTTCACAGAATATCCTTACATGAAGGGGAAACGCAGAGGTCAGAAATGCTGGATGTGCTCCCACAAGTGGAAGAATGATCACTTGGCAGGGATTGCAGCTTCTCATCCCTATCATGATAAGAACTGGTATAATTTTCTGGCCTGAGGAGAAAGGAGAAAGCAGGGTGATGAATGCTTGCAGCACAAAAAGTTACATGAGAGTAAATACTAATTTTTTCTAATTGTCTGCAATGACATAGAAATATTGACATTATTTTATATTTCATTTTGCAAACTAGTACTAAGGACATAATTTAACTGCATGACTGCAGGTCCCCCAAACCAGGTGATGCTAAACATATTTGAAATCAACACTTTTTTTCTGCTGCAATAAGAGTCAAAGAAAGGAAACTAACTCCTTGCAGCCTGAAGACCCAAAACACAGCAGGACACTTAAAAGAAAAAGCCTGTAGTAGTGTGGCTGAGAGGTCTTCAATACTCAGCTTTTTCAAGGATTTAAGATTTGCTCCTGAATATTCCAAGGATTTTGCTTTACAGAGCAGTATGCAATACAGATTTAAAACAAAGTAGATAAGAAATAGAACTGTTGATTTCCCAAGTGAGGCTGAGCAATGAAAAACTTAAGTAGCAGAAGGACAGAACAGGGTCAAGATTGCCTAGTAATAAGCAATAAAACACAGCAAGCGGGGTGTGAAAAGTGTGTGAAAATAAGTTGGCAGACACAGAAAGTCTCCCTGTCCAATATCAGGTTAGGGTGACTAAATCATATTTCTAGTTAGAAAGGACACAGTCCAATGAGGCACTTAATGATTTCAGAGCTAAATCAGTTTCTAAGGAAACAGCTTGCAGAATATTAAGTAGTTCAGTCCCCCTTGAGTGATCTCAGCCACGGAGTCTTTAAAGAGAAGGGGAAAAAAATAAAAAAACAGGAGAGAAAAAAAAAGGCATTTTTTCCAATATTTCCTGGCTCCCTCAGCTCCATACAGCAAGAGCTTGTCTATACTGGGATCCCATGACAATTCATTTGAAGTAACTAGAGCCTTGTCTGCACTGGGAAGTCATAGAAAAATTAGCATGGAATATCTGCTACATGTGCAGTGGCTATTCTGCATTAATTTTCTGTGTGAATACTTCTATTCAGCACTAGATATTCACCCTACCCCTTTTCTCCCCTCCTTTTGCAGGTATGAACCAACAACTCAAAGAGATACAGTATAGTATCTCCATCAACTGTTTCCTCTTTCAGATGTTTTTAAAACGCAGTATGTTACATCAAGTCTCACAAGAACTTCAAACAAGTTCTACTCTCTTAAATTCTGAATGCAAGCATTTATGCAAATTTTTAATGTAGTTTAACTACTGTGCTGAGTCCAAAACTTCAGATAATTCGGATCAACTGTCTTGGATTATCCCTGGGTACACAAGCTGTGTATGAGGCAAAAGTCTGCCATTTTCCATGCCATTTTATCCAACACAAACACAAGCCACTTAAATTATTTAGAATATTAAATACATACAGTTCAGGTACTGCTTTGAAACTAAGGCAGCTAAGATTTGGTCAGTTTATTGTTCTCCTCTTGCATGGTTTTCTAAGACAGTATTTCCTCATTTTAGCAAATGAATTCGTACTAAAATCAGAACAGCATAAAAGCCATCAAAACTTGTCCTTTTCTGTTGTAAAATCTAGTTCAAGAATGTCTTCATCTATTTACTGTAGTATTCTTGCACACAAATTAGATACAAAGTACAAACTTCTCATTCAGGGTCATATCTCATGTTTCCTCACAACATGGGAGCCCCCAAACAGTCATATTACTTCTACCATTAGGCCAGAGAAAGAAGGGAATTAATTTTCACGTATTTTCACTATGTTGGATTTCTGCTGCTTACCTGTTTCCTCACTAGTTTGCAGAGTGAAGCAATCTGTAAAGACTGCTTTATACCATCAATCTAACAAATCTCTTAGACACAAAGCTATCAGAACCAGTATGATTCTGAAGGAGGATAGGGAATTCCGATGTATACCTCAAGGGTACTTGACTTCAGGGTGAGAATAGCCAATGAATTAAATTGTATGACATCAATTGTTATATAACACTGAATACCATCACTTCTGTGGTGGCTACATGCACACCACTGTACCGGACACCTTGTAGCACTCCGGATTCAAGGACCTGAACCCAACTCCATTTTGATTGCTGTATCAAGGGTATTACAGTAAAAATCACCCAAATTAGTGAAGAATACATTTTGGTGAAACTTGATCAGAGTAGCAGTGATGGAATCAGAATTGGCTTCAGCATGTAACAATACAACACCATACACCATCTTTCTGCCCTGAAAGACTGTTATGAAAGATGGAGCCCAACTCATGGACTAAATGAACTCAACAGATGCTTTATAGGGACGGCCCATAGACTAAGGGAACAGTATCTGTGTATCTATATCAAAAGACCGGGAAAGGTGGTGGTGTATTGAAATGTGCGGGACCTGGGCATCATGGGTATGGAATAAGGGGTGGATACTATCCTAGTTTCAGTGGGATACAATTAATTTTCTTCCCAATAGCTGGTACAGTGCTGTGGTTTTGGATTTACTCTGAGAAAAATGCTGGTAACACACTGATGTTTTAGCTGCTGCTGAGCAGGGCTTACTCTAATCAAGGACTTTTCAGCTTCCCATGCTCTGCCAGCAAGGAGGGACATGAGAAGCTGTAAAGGAGCTGAGACAGGGCTCCTGACCTGAACTAGCCAAAGGGCTATTCCATACCATAGAACCTCATGCTCAGTATAGGAACTGCAGGGAATGAGTGAGTGGCTGTGTGGTACTTAGTTGCTGGCTGGAGTTAAACCCTGACAGTCCAGCAGTGACCTGAAGTCATCTTGCAGAGGCATGAACTGCACAGTTGTTCATAAGGAGATCCAAGTTTTGACAAAATATGGAACTAGCATCACTCAGTATCCCAGGATACTATTAAGTAAACTTACTGCCTGGGTAGATGGTGGTAGTAGAGATGCACACAATCTCTTCTAGAGATTATTTCTGACACATAAATTGCAGTATGCTACGTGGCACCAGGAAATAAAAGCCACTTCCCCAGGCTTGCTATTGTTTTTTTGACTTCCCACATGTGAGTCACTTCATTTTCACAAGCTTGTTTTTCCGTCCACTTATAGAGCAGTAGTGTAATGGTTAGACACTCTGATGCTAACTAAGATTTGCTCCTGAAAAATGCATTCTAAATAGACCTAAGGCTACCCTAACAGTCAATTCCACAGAATCAGTCCAGATTTCCTAACCCACCATGGGCAAAATACCGGCAGGTAAAGTGGGACCTTGAACTTGGTAACACTGACCCTGCAGTAAAGTGCAGTGATTAGATAATCACTGTGCTACTAATAAAAGGTTATATTAACTAGTTGCTGGGTTTTTCTTACACAAAACCAGACACATTTAATATACTGGGAGAGGCTTCCAAAAGTGGTAGACATTATAATAGTGCAAAAGTTGACCATTGTGAGGAAGGACACAAAGTAAAAACTCCAAATGTGCCCTGAGATAGCCAAATGCTCTTTTCTGAAAAAAAAATAATAAAATTCTGAAAGAATGAAAGAAAGAAAGAGAAAGAGAGAGATCTTCCACACTAAAATGAGGAAGAAATGTATTATAAGTAGAAAATATGAAAAAGCAAGGAGTGGCAGAGGGGATTGACATGGGACAGTCTTCAGGACTAATACATTCTTCTAAGAAATGCCTCCGCATTCCAACTTCATTACAATGTTGTATTTCAGGTTACCCATTCATTTTAATGTATTTGACTATACCAATACCATGACTTTGGAGTACTATTATCTATACTTGGTTAGAGTGGCTTGTAGTCTCTTAGCTTAAGTGTCTGCAGAAATGAAAACATTAAAACCTCATGATAAACTGCTGCCTGTATTGTAGCTGCCTGGATTTGATCAAATCCAAATCTGTATGCAACTGAAAGTAAAAAATAAATAAATTTAAATTTGAGCTCTCATTGGTATTTTATTTCCTCAGTCAGTACAGTGAAAAGGAAAAGCCTCATTTAAAAAATTAAGCTATATTTGTTGTAACAGAAGGCAGAGCATATTCAAGGACTCTATACTGTAAGATTTCTTTATTTTATTTTCAATCCAACCTTCTATCTATGACCCAAATCACACCAAGAGCAAGGTGTCACACACCCTCTTGCTGGAAAACAGATTTCTCCCAGAGAAGAAAATCCAACATGGGTTGCCTTCCCATTTTGTTTTTAATCTGTCCTCTTATGGGTGGCTAGCAACTCTCCCCAGAGATATATACTTTCTTGCTTATAAAGTAGAAGATCACAGGCAGTTTAGACACTCCATGCAATTTACCAGTAGAATATATTATCAGAAGATGAAAGGACTGTGAACACACAGGATATAAAGCAAATTTAAATAAAACTGATAAGTAAACATAAAAAAATAGTTAACTATTTTAAGTATTGACCTCAGCAAATGGACCTTTCTCTGCTTACAGAGATGATGGTCCCCATCACGGTGACACCATAGAGTTGATGGTCACCATCATGGGGACACCATAGAGATGATGGTCACCATGGGGACACCATAGAAATGATGTCCCTTTCTTTTCTTTTTTTGAAATTACCTTTCAGGAATGGCAATGGCAATGCACTTCTAGGTAGGGAAAGTGGATTGTGTATTTATCAGGCTTTTTTGTTGTGTTTTTGTTTTGTTTTGTTTTTTTTAATAGCTTAAAAGAATCCAACTTGGTCTCATTTGTTTGGACTTACAGCGGGTACACAGTTCTGTGATAACCAGGCGTCACAGGTCTCTGGAGAGGCTCATCTATACTTTGATGGACACCAGGAAACAGCTTCTTCTTGGTTTTTGGAGTATGAGTCATTATCTGATACACAGAAAATAAAGAAATGAGAGGGGAAGGGGGGCCCAAGAAGAGAATGCAGTTGAAAAACAGATAACCGGAGCCTTAGAGAAAATTCTATAGGAGCATTGCATCAGAAACTTAAGTTGCATTTTAATGTCACTCGATAAAGTGTTGCCTGGAATCACTGTAGGCCTTTCCATGACATCTCATCTTGGGTCACATTTCCATCATCAGCTTTGGCAGACCTGTGGATTCTGAGGTCCAGAAGACATACAGCCACATTTTTCACAGCATCATAGAATGGTTTCGGTTGGAAGGGGCCTTAAAGATCATCTAGTTCCACCCCCGCCCCTGCGCAGGCAGGTTGCTCCACTAGATCAGGTTGCTCAAAACTCCATCCAACCTGGCACTGAACACTGCCAGATATGGGTCATCCACAATTGCTTAGGGCAACTTGTTTTCTAGTGTCTCACCACCCTCACAGTAAGGAATTTCTTCCTAATATCTAATCTAAATGAACCCTCTTTCAGTTTAAAACCATTCTCCCTTGTCCTACCCCCATACGACCATGTAAAAATGTCCCTCTCCAGATTTCTTCTCAGCCCCTTTAGGCACTGTAAGTTGCTCTAAGGTATCCCTGGAGCCTTCTCTTCTCCAGGCTGAACAACCTCAGTTCTCTCAGCCTGTCTTCATAGGATAGGTGTTCCAGCCCTCTGAATATCTCAAACTAGTCACAGCACACTAAATGGCATTCATGCAAACTTTATGCTTTTTTTACTTAATGGCTTTTTGCTGCTTGAGGTACGACATACAATAGTTGATCTGGCTTAACACCTCCAGGAGCAGTTAACTCTTCAACTTTTTTTCTCTCCAACTTTTTGTCAAAATCATTTTAGACCAGCAGAGTGTTCCACTATTAACTTTCTCAGCACTTTGCTTTGTGTGCTCACAGCGTCACTGATGTAGCGCTAGAACCCTAAGGCTGCCTTTAGCTTATTATTAAGCCATAGACTTAACACCTCCTGTGAACCTTTCTCAAACTTATTCTACTTCATCTAAACAGCAGGTGTAAAAAGATCTGGACTGCTATGCAGGTAGAACCCAGCTCTTCTAGCAACAGATTGAAGAAATTGTTTTAGAAAGTGACGAAATTACTGAAATTAAACACTTAATCCAGCAAAAGAATTTATTTCAAGATCCTAATGAGTGGTACTCACTCCCAAGTACTCAGTTGTTAGCAGCTTCTCTCCTGTAAGCTCTCCCAGTTGAGGCTGCAAAACCTCATCTTTGTCCAGATCAGCCTCCATGATGTCATGGTCCTCCTGCTGGAGCAACATACATGTTATTTGAGCTCAGTTTACAGGAGTTTTTTAGTTCAAATTTAGTTCTCACTTCAGTAGTAATTTTGATGATATGCACTGCACTTGTAGGTGGTAACATACAAGCATTTTACACCAAAAAAAGCAGACATCTACAAGACACAGTCACCTAAATTTTTTATATAACCAGAAACTAAAGAATCCCAAGAGAAGAAAAAACACCACCACTTTTTCCACTAAGGCTATGCCAAAATGTATGGTAGGCATTTTAGAAATTGTTCTTCAAATTTCTGCTTCAGACAATTATTGCTTGCTTGACCTAATAGAGGCTCAGGAAAAATCTCGGTCATTAGTGTCTCTATTGAAAATTGCATGTTACTCTGAAGAGACACAATGCTCTGTCCTCAACAAGCAGCTGATAGGAAATTTGAAGTTTTATTTTTGCAGATCTGCCCAAGTCAATTTAGTCATAAAGCACAGGCAAAAAAAAAAAAAAAAGAAAAAAAGGCACAAGAAAGTTTTGAGTTATCACTCATGCAAAGAGGAAACTTGATAGAAAACTTATCTGGATTTTGTTATGCGTCAGCACTCTCTAAGTAATAAAAGCATAAATTTAAGTTAGACTGTAACAACTAGCAGTAAAAATAATGTAAGTGCACCTTAGTACGATTCATAGACATTCCTGAACATAATGCTAGCATTCCATGAGACCAAAATGTCCATATGGATATTCAGCACTTTGTGGTATATCCCTCTCCCTTGACAAAAACATTGAAATTATTTATTGCCTTTTGTTCCCCAAGAAGGAAAAAGCAAAATAAGAACACCCCCCCCCCAAAAAAAAACCCTTCAAACCCAAACCAAACAAAAAATACCAAAACAACCAAACCCCGAACATTTTTACTCATTTTCAAGAAACAGAGGCATAATACTGAATCACCTAAGACAAAAAAAAAACCAAAACAAACGTACTGAGGTTAATTCAGAATCACTCCTCAAGCAGTGGTTCCTGTAAGGTGAGACCATAGGTGTCCAACAGGAACTTTTCTAGAGCAATGTGAAGCAGCAGCAGCACCACCTACTCAGATTTGCAAGGAAGCTTTAAAGCTGACAGTATCAGGCTGGTACAAAATTCTTGGAATCAGTACTTTAGTATACAAATACTCTACAAGAAGGCAACAATCTTTGTTGACTTTGTTCCATAAAAACCAAATATAATTAACCAACTTCTCAAGTGAAAAGTACCAAGAATTCACTCTCTTGTGCCTATTTCTAGTTTAACTATGGGTAATTCATCTTTCATGGAAGTAATGTAGAGAGTCTGGCATAAGCTCCATTAAAAACAGTGGCCATTGAACTTTGATGAGCTCTGAAGCACAAACGAAATGAAAAGCACTTTCACTTTAGTGAGATTCAGACTCAAATAGCCAAATTAAGAAATGCCTTCTGCCACAAAGATTAGCCAATAATATGGATGCTTGGACAGTGCTCCACAAAAACAGCATGAGGAATAAAGACGTTGGAAATGTGTACAGGGAAGGTTTTTCCTGCAATGGAAATGCCTGACTGATTCCAGTCTTTGTCTGGTGTAAAATAACAGGACTGCCATTGCTCAGATGAAGTAGGTGTTGGCTTCCACACAGCTCTACAGGCTTGCCTTTTTTCAAGTTTAATGATCTCTGTAACAAATGGCTTAAACCCATAGTTTTTGTTCTGATGTAGTTATTGCTCACCACCTCCTTATTCACAGGCGCCAAGCAGAGGTAAAAAGTAGAGGCACAAGGGGCTCAATTCAGCAGCCCCCACCACCATCCAATTCTTTGAAATATCTTGCCTAGTCTTCCACTGTGGCTCTGAAAGGGCACAAGCCTCTCAGAGGTCCCAAGTCTTACCCATGAGCCTTGAGCAGGTGCTTCTGATGCTGCAGCTAAATTTAAGAGACATTAGATGCCTCTGTGTGAACACTTGAAGCAGTTACAGAAACACTGCCAATAATCCACAGTGTTCTATGGGATAGAGTAATTTTTTTCCGTAATTATTTGTTCACATACCTTTTTAATAAAAGTCTAGTTCTTCTGTTGGTGCCTTGAAGACACCAGATTGCTAATCCTCTGCATCCTCCTAAATATGTATTCTTTCAGTGCTCAGCTATACAAGATGAGGCTACACAGGACTTCAAGAAGATGTTCTAACTGCTTTTCTCTCCAATACAAGTTACATTCAGCTCCTAACTATCTGGGAAGCTGAGTAGGTGTGAAAAATAACCCAGATAATAGAAAACCACAGATAAACACTTGCAAACTAGTCAATAATCATCTGCATCGAGCTAAACAAAACAAAATCACACTCCAAAGCTCCACAATATATGGTATTTAAAAAAAAATAAAATGAAAAACTGCTAAGATGAGTTTTATAGTCTGGTAGATT
Organism: Melopsittacus undulatus; assembly: GCF_012275295.1. Classification (NCBI taxonomy): domain Eukaryota; kingdom Metazoa; phylum Chordata; class Aves; order Psittaciformes; family Psittaculidae; genus Melopsittacus; species Melopsittacus undulatus. Next base: position 47,170,094 of record NC_047532.1, read on the forward strand.
TTTTTTTTTTAAATATGGTATGCTAACATATCATCCAAAGTTAACAGTTTTGTTTAAGGATGCTTTACAAGAGACTGCCTACACTGTGCCTGGGGAGAGTGTTACACATCACAGCCAGAATATCACCCTGTTCTTTCATCCTGCTCTCTGCATGCATGATGTATTTAACTTCTCCTCACAGTTGACCTAGGTTCCACCTCTTCCAGTATTCTGGTTGACACACCTTGTCAGATAGAGAACACCAGTTTCTAGTTTCTGGGAAGTATTTCCCACTGCAACCTTGCTTCCGGATGTTATTGAACATGCCAGGTAACTGAGCCTGAATGTGTCCTTCCCCTGCCTTTCTGTACTGAAAAAGGACTTTGACACATGCCATCATTCCACTGCTGAAATAACACAGTTGGTGCCCTGTTCACCATTGCTCACTGGCTGCAGCAGATGTTGGCAGCAAAGTTCTTTAATGTAATGGCTTGAAGTCCTGTGACTAGGTTTGTGATTAAGCTCTCTTTCTTTTGATTTACTCTCCAGCTGAAGTGTATTTTCACACCACCATTTACTGATTTTATTGCCAGGTGCTGAATGATGGGGGATCACAGGGTGTCGGATAAATTGTCACTGTACAATTACCTAACACGGCTCAAGTTTGTAACTAAACTTCTAAATTAAAGCTATGATATCACATACTCCCTTTCACAAGCAACTTTTAAAGATGGCCTAAGTCAAATAAAAAACAAATGTAAAGATCGAATACTGAAGACAAATTAAGTTAGTATTTAACAGAACAGTCAAGAGAATATTAAGCACCAGAAAATATGCACTGTGACTGTGGATGTCAACACACCCCAAACTGCTAATGTGGGTAGGTACTCCAGAAACTGCTGCATCCTGAGCTCTACACTAGTTAATGTAAAGTTCAGCACACAAACCCAAAAGTTAACTTATTTCTGAATAACATATACAGGAAACTTAGACATTTTTTATTCAGTTTAATTGCCCCAGTGTCACACATTACAGAATATTACATTTCTGAGTGTATAATGCCCTTGGAAGTCCCAGAATTATCCTTCAACAAGCTCAACCACATCTTGACAGCCATGTTTAGGAGAAAGTAGTCATTACAACACAATCTACTCAAAAGCAAGAGAGAATTGGACAACTCTAAATTAAACAGAAATAATAACAAAAAATAACCTATGAAAGGTAATAATAATAGCATGGTGATCCTTTGCATGTTCTTGGAAACAATAAAACCTGGGGCAAAAGCAGCAAACTAAGTCTGAATAAGAGTATCTTTTTGTTGCTTTTTAAATTGTGAAGGTACAAATACTGGTACTGAGTGAATAAGCAGCAAATTATAATATCAGTAAGCAGTCTGATTGCATGTCACTAAACTGGCAATATATGGCCATGTTCTGAAATACATTCAGTCTGTAGTAGTTTAAAAGTTACATAAAGGCAAGACTTTTGATAACGTTTTCCAAAACTTCCTGTTGCCAGATCACATCAGATGTTATCACAGAACCCCATCAAACAATAAACTGCATTTCCAAAATACAAAATGCTCAAGGCTTGAGGCAGTAAGTCAACAAATCCTTGCTTATTTAACAAAGTAACAATATTATGCATTTTGCTGCCATTTTGTTTGTAAATTATATTTTCTAAGCTGAGGAACTAAGAAACCAGGCATTCTTGCAGCAGAATGGAATTACAGTTCCCAGCAGCAGTAAGGATTTATAATGTGCCAGAATTAATGTTACGCTGGAAACAATTTTAAAATTGGCTTAATGAGACTTTTCTTACAGTGGCAAAGCTAATGACAACTGGAATCAGACACTTCTCTGATTCAAAATTTGAGTCAAGTAACAACAAACTACAGAACTTCGTTTTAATCACATAATGGTTCAGTGGTAAAAACGCATTCCAAAATTATATGATCTAGAGCCTTGGCTGGGATTGGGAGCAGCAGCAACTTGTGTAGGTGGTATGATTGAATAGGAGAATTCACCTTCCTTTAATTCCCAAGAGCAGGTAAATTAATGAAAGTGTTCAACACTATCATACAATTTAATGTCACAATTTTCACAAAGGAGCTCCTTATCTATGTGCTTTGCCAACAGAACACTGTATGCTTCAAAAAAGTATACTGTAGTACAAGTGAAAATATCACCACCTTGGATTCTCATGACACACCTGACACTTCAACCCTTGGAACATGAGTTAAAGGGTGTTAAGTAGCATATTAAACAAAGTTAAGTAACAATTATTAATTCCCAGAGAGCCCACCTTGCATATCCGGCATTGATTTTGGGTGTGATGAGTGGAAAAGAGTACTGAAAACTCACTACAGGACTGCAGAAGGTGGAACAAGTACACTAATCTAGTCCTATTAGGATAAAATAAAACAAAAAGCAACCAAAACTGTTTAATGTACCCCCCTGAAACAATATGGGGAGAGCCAATTGTTAAAAAAAACTTCCTTGTAGCTTCAAACTTAAGAATTTCCACATACCTCTAAACTTAGTCACACGGGTAATTATAATTAGTTCACGTGTTCACCACCTATTGTGCCACAACACAGAAACTGGGTAAATAACGCAAACAGTGCAAAACTTCCCAGGACACTGCCAGGCAAAGGCTAGATCCTGCAAGGTGCTGCACCCCACGGCAGCTGAGAGCACACCACACCCATCACAACTGGGATATTCACATTTTTCTCCGGTTTCAAAACAAAAGGCTCAACATGCACTTGAAAATGCATTCAGTCACTCTGGAGTAACAGTCAAGTTTTAGACTGTTGCACGGTTGTCGCTGTTCACTAGCATCTGTGTTCATGTGCAACAAGCTAGTACAATTCGGATGAAACTGACTTGGTAAGTTTTATGTATCTTATTCTTTGCTGGCTCAGGACAAAACCTTCCATTTTGTCTGAAAACTTGTTTTTCAGTAAATATTTCTAATACAGGTAGGTTTTGCAGAGATCATTAACTCTCAATGTCATTCACTTCTTCAGGGCAAATACATGATATATATAGATACACATATATGTGCACCTATACACCTGCATACGTTCAAACACTGCTCTTCTTTAAAATTTCTCATATAGGGCTTTCCAATAAAATAAAAATGGTATGTGGTAGACTTCTTTCAGTTAAAACTCCCATGTTAACTGCCTATACAGTATATTTTCTACTCCCTCCCTGCCCCTCCATGCACTTAGGTAATGTAGCAATGGCCAACATCACCAGTGAAGACTGGGTTTAACATTTCCCTGAAGTAATTTACACCTTGCTTTGCTTGCTAACTCAGATGATCAAATATGCTGTGCTGTCTACACCTGGGAACCCATTACTCTATGAAGACAGCTTCTTAAAAAATGCCGCAGTACTGGTATAAAACGCACTTATTAGCAGAGTTGGAAATCGGCAGCTAACCAGTTTATTACTACATAGTTTCTCATGCATGTTTTCTCAATTTTTAAAATTTTACTTTCTTATGGGACTTATTTTCTAATTTGTAATTACTCTTTTCCTTCATTACATATAGACAATTTTTAAATACATTTCAAAGCTCCTAAACAGCAAAAGAAGTCATCACGCCCCAAATGGATTATGACACCTTTAAAAGCAGTGACAACCTGCTTACAAACTATTTCCATAATATACTGGTTCATTTGCTTCCTTTCTTTTTAATTGCTGAAATGGGTGTACTTGAAAGCAAGATTTCTACTGCTACAGTAACTCATCTCTTTACTTATTTCAAGCTATAATCCTTTAGTTATCCAGTTATCAACAGGAGATTTGCCAAAATAAAAGAGTAGGGCTTCATGAAGAAAAGATAATGGAAACAGATCCAATTTTCTTGTTAATGCAAGAATAATTAAATAAAAGTAAAAAACAAAATCAAACTCCACCAAAATAAAAGAGTCTTATTTTACTGACACAAATATTTTCTGTTTAGAAGGCTAAGGATTTTCCTAAAAGGTGCCAGAAAGCCTTTATACTTACTTCCTTATTGTTCTCTTCCTCTTCATCATCAGACACAATACCATCATTTAATGGCTCTTCTAGAAAGAAGCAAAACAAAATGTTTTCAGAGTACATGTACAAATTTACAGAATCTCTAGTTATTACCCTCCCTTTAAAAGGGTAAGATTCATCTTGCTTCTTATATAGACATCCTGTTCTATTCAAGACAACTATTGAAATTATTTGCTCCTATAAAGCATTCTAGAAATCACTGAAATCAATTCATATTTGGGAAAATGGCAGAAACAGAAACACTGTGGAATAGCTCTTTCCTCATAAATCCCACTATGGTGTCTCAGTGTATTTACCGACAAGGCATGAATGAAAGTGTGTGTCTATTTCTCAACTAATTTTTACTAAAAGACTCTACTTTTCCCTACAGACTCTTCAGTATTATACTGCTTTTAGACATAAAAAGATAGTACTTGCATAGAATACTTCATAACTTTTGGAAAAACTTCTTTCCCTAGAAAAAAGCAGCCAGGCTTACACTGGAAATCTGTACACTCAACTTTTACTCACCAATCAGACAAAACCTATTAAAAATAGCATTCACAGATAGAAGAGGAGCAATTCTATAACCTTCGTGAACAACTTCACGTACAGTGGCAATGCAGTGCTTAACAAGCACTTTTAAAAAGAAATTGTATCACCTGTTTAATTTTTGCAGTTGACAGCAGTCTCTCATTACTGTGATGCCATTGGCAAGAAAACAAGCACTCAAGGTCATTCTATTTAGAGTCCCAAAGCTTTGGAATTGGACTTACTCATACTTTCATTTCTTCTTTATAATTGTAGCACAAAATGATATTTTAAAATACATCTGACATTCCAATCCTGACATTCACTATTCACCCTCTCTTAGGCCATCACACTATTATTATTCTTTGAGAGTTTCAATGCCAAGTAAAAACATGAGCTTTGTTAAGGCTTTTGTGAAAAATTTACAGCTCAGATCTGTTCTTCTGACCTGAATTGAGCTGCTTGATAATAAATTCAGTCTGACGGATCATCTCTGCATTTCCTTCCTTGATAAAGCAGCGCAGAATTTCTTCCATTCCCTGGATACAGCAGAAAACATTGCTAGTTTAGCATTTCATATTATCATAGAGAGAGGGTTTTGTTAGCTAAAACATTTATTTTTCTGTTAAGAAAAACAGAGGCAGTGTGAAACAAACCAATATGTCCAGCTCTAAGCTCTCCATTTTGTCCACACGCTTCCCAAAGAAATATGCTGTCTGGATTGCTTCTAGGTTCTTAAGATAAAAATATACACTGCTATCCCAAGAACAACTTCCTTAAATCCAGATGTTAAAACACATTCATTATCATTAGACTAACTTTCACAGGAGATAAGTTCCCAGTTTTGCTTACACCTCCCTCCTGTCACCTTCACCATCTAACTATGTCTACCACCAGGCAGAAAGAAAAGCAGCAAGAGGAACTCATCCTCTTAGTGATTATTTGCTAGTGCAGAATGAGTTAAATAAAAGGAAGATATGGCAGGTTACATGAAAGCATCTCCTAAGCCAGTCTATGAAATGCTAGATGGACAAGACTATTCTGAAAATAATGCCTTTAATTTATAATTTAGGCAGAATCCTTCACACTGTTGGGGCTATACTTCTGGGAAAAGACCAGCAAATATAGCAAAAGTGTTTGTGACCTACATTCATACCTGCCTAAATACTAGGTATGAAAAGTGGAGAGCTTCTTAGGGATTCCCTTCTCAAAACGCCATGGCTCCTACCTCACAACCCTGCTGCACACTGAGCAACAGGTACCTGTATACATGCCATCTGGTACACGCATTGATGTTTGTGCTATGCAAAGCAGCACTTCTTACCATTGCTCTGGCTTCTTCTCGGACAGAAGGGATGGCAAGAATGCTATAGAGTGCTCCATTCACATATGGTTGTATCTAAGAGGAAGAAATAATCATACCATAAGAAAAACTCTTACGTTCACCTTAGTTTTCTATAACCAAAATTTAAGAGAGAAGTGCAGAACTGCGTTCAAAGAATGTAATCAGGTTAGCCTGCACTTGCAAAAATTCCCACTTGGGAAGCAGTGAACTTTTAGGATGTAAATATACTGTCATATATTTGATTTAAATAGGTACTGCTGCATGCCGATTTCCTCCATACCCTTCTGAAGCTGTATCTTGTAAACTGACCTAGCCTTACAAAACAAAAAAAGAAAAAATGAAAAAAAAAATCGAAATGGAGAAGAAGGTTAGTTTCTGACAAACACTAGTGGCAGTACCAAAACAGAGAGGACAAAGAACAGGGACAAGATTGTCAGTGTTAACTCAAAACAAGCTTCAAGCACTGTAGCCTTAGGCAGAATAAAAGCTGTAACAGGTTCAAACATCCTCTCACTCTGCTGCCTGTATACTGCCCCTCAGTAGAGGCAGAAAAAGAGCCAGTTTGAAAGCTCTGTATTATGGCTAGTTAAAGCCATCAGATCTATCAAACTGGTTTTATCAGCACTTATGTGATCTTTTGTATCGGCCAGTTACTTTTGGAGCACTAAAATTTCCAGTCACCCTCCGTCTACATCCTTGGGAAACAAAGAATAAGCTAGGCAGGGGAGGCAAGGAAAGATAAGGGACTGGGATTTACACAGGGATTCCACAACTTCTCAGAAAGCTCTCTGGACAGCCTTCTACCCTTGACTTTTATAACAAAACTTCTATCAGCTGTGCTGGTGCAAACTAGGTTGTAAGAATGTACCTACCCTCTGAGAGAAATTTCAAGGTCATTCTACGGTAGAAACTTCAACAGTACTGTAACATCTCAGTCTAGAGACTGAGATGTTATTGTGTGTTAATATGTATTGTATTAAACTTTCATCAGTCATAAAAACAAAGCTAGTGGAAGAGTTCAATAAAGGTATGCCAAGTTTCACCTTATTCAAAACAGTGCTAGTAAAGAACTGGTCTACGTCATCTAATGATTTCATAGAACATGGACTAAACACTTGACTGTAATTCATTCACTATTTTCAAAATAAAAAACCTGATGATAGAATCATTGTGTTATAAACATAAGACACCTAAATTTACATTATTTGTATTCAAGTCCCCAGATACCTTGCACATTCATCGTAGAATACCCTGGTTAAAAAACTGCCTCCCTGTTTTCATCTTCATACAATATTTGCCTGCATTTTCTCCTGCCCTGAATTTTACTCCATGGTTAAAGCAGTGCCCCTCTGCAGAGACAGCTGAAGCAATGCTCTACATAGCAGACAGCAGATACCATAGTGATGTGCTGAAAAGCGTTAGGTAGAAATAAGTAATCTGTTTCAGTTTTTTCCTCTCTGGTAGTTTAATTTAACATCTAAGATGCAAGTGTGTCTGAAGATGGAAAAGAAACCTCAAAGGAGTTAAGTGGCAAGTTAAATGAAGTGGTAGATAAAAATGTATTACAGCTTGAATGTCACAAGTGTACTATCTTATAATATTCCTTAAAACTACTAAAAAAATTGCTTCTTTACACCTAATGTTTTGCATAATGGGCTTGCACCACTGCACCACACACTGTTCATCACGTGAAATAGTTAAGCTTGAGATGATTGGTGTGAGACAACATGTAAACAGCATCAGAAACTGATCAAGAAGGCACATGGATTGCATATTTACTATGCATCTAAAAGAATCATTCTTAGCTGCCAACATCTGTTAAAAGAAAACATAATTATGTCTAGAAAGACCGGTACCCAACGAAATAAAATTCACATAATTGTGAATTTCAGGAAAATTTCATGCAACTTAATTGCATGAGGGTCTGACAAGGGAAGCAAAACCAATTTACTTTCTTGCATTTCTTTCTTAATTTTTCTTTACACCTTTTCATTAACCCAAATGCAGTCATACAAATACCTCATGATTCTCGTGGCCAAGAAGATCAGAGAGAACTCTGAGCACGTGGTTTGCAATCCCTGCACACATATTCTTTCCTGCAAAGTGAGAAAACAAATATGCTTGAAAAAATATAAGACATCAGACCAAACTCTTTTCCTATTTTTTATAATCAGTACTAAGTACAATTTACATAGAGCAATACTATTCCTTGTTCCTGCCAAATGCTGCTCAGCAGAACTGAGGTGAAATCAGTGGAGTTACTCTGGATTTATACACTTGTAACCCTGGTCAGGAAGCAACACACAGGGATTTAAAAAATTTTAACAGAGGCATTATTTTTGCTTATGGCAAGGCGTTATTTTTTTACCCTTAAGTTACTTTATTTTATAAAAGAAAACTTACTTTAAGCTCCTTTTAAGTCTCTTGGACATAGGCAGGACCTTATTTTCGTAGAGGGAATCTCTGTGTTGTAGAAGTGAAGCATGCAAGTATTTACAATGTGAAGCTTAAGCTTCTTGCCATTGCTCATCAACTCAGTTCTGACTTTTGTTCTGACACACAAATATCTTACACAAGTATAAAGTGCCCTTTGAAAAGTGTGCCTGGAATATAGAAATGGCTCACATATGAATAAAAAACAAGAATCGAATCTTAGAGGTTTCTGGTGATTAACTGATTTCTTAATTTTTTAGATTTTGATGAAGCTGCTCTCCATAGTTTGGGATTCTTGGAAAAAAGATATGCTCCAAAGCATTGGTTATAACACTCAAATATCTCTGGTCATGTGAATCCTTGCAACTAATTATAGTAACTTGAAAGAAACCAGGTATATCATAAACACAGATTCAAAACCTTCCCTTTCCACTTCTTGGAATTATCTTGTAATTCAAAATGTAAGACACCTGCACTCCGCAGACAAAGATTCATGAGCAAGGCAACAGAATACGCCAGGGTGTAATCAGACAGGCAATCTGTATCCGTGAGAACATCAACCAGCCAGAAAATTAGCCCATCTTTGATCATTGCTGACTGCAGTGCACGCCTAGGATTAAAAAACCAAAACAAACAACAAACAAAACCCCAAAAATCAGACTGCAACATAAATAGCTTTCAAATACATCTATAGCTAATATAAGCACATTAAAACTCTACTTCATCCACCTGCCATACGCTATTCTGACAACAAAAAAAAAACCCAACAACCCACAACTACCCATTTTGGTAGAATCCTTAAACTAAGGAATTAAAGCCTAAACAAATTAAACATACAGATTCCCATAGGCATAGAGGACTGAAACATTATTGTGTGGGTGCAGTTTTTGTGTTTCGCTTTTTTAAATGTGCTAACTGCTAAGGTCAGTTTCTACATTGTTTTGTAAGGCTTCTAAGTCCTAAAACTGCATTTTCAATTGTCTTAAAATTGGTAAAAAAAAGGTCAGATGTACACAACAAACCCATAAAACAAATTAATTACTGTTTCTCCTACAGGTAACCATAGCACTATAGCATTTTTATACTGTTGATTTGAAAAATGAGATTCTTTTTTTCTTAAATCTATTTGCTCTTTTCTTTGAAGATTCTTAAACCACAAATTCTTTTAGCTCCTGAATGCATCAAAAGAAGCATGAGCAGCAGGTCAAAGGAGGTGGGTTTCCCCAACATAAGAAGGACATGAAGCTGCTGGAGCAAGTCCAGAGGATTATAAGGGCCAAGTATCTGGAATGAATGTTCTGTAAGACTAAAAGATTAACTGTTATTTTTTAAAATGTAAAAAACTTTCAATTTTCAGTAGCTTAGTGCCTAGGCCCCAAAATCCAACTAACTTGTACTATTGGCAACTGCCTTAACAGAAAAAACAATTTTCTCCAAGATTGGTTTAGGTTTTCGAGCAGTTGGATATGAAAGTTTATTCTCTTTTATTACAAAGATGTATAAGGTCTCATGTCAGGAAGCAGTGCAGAATATTACCCACAGCACATGTAAATGTGCTTCATCTACACATGTTCAATGTGAGGCAAATCCAAAAGCAGCCCTCATTCTTCAACAAGCACAAGCAAACAAAAACCTCAACCCCTTCTAAACCCAATACAGTCTTAATTTAGACAAAACATGACTGAAAATAACAAGAACTAAACACATCCATCTACCTTGTTACAATTAGTTAACTATTCAGGGCTGAATATTCCTCCTAAGTATTGTGAAAACAGAGTTCCTAGATCGTATTTATTTGATAAATGACAGCAACTTCATGCCCTTGACTGCTTTTGCATGACATTTATTTTATGATGGGCATTTAAGTCAGGCTTCTAATGCAAAAATAAGAAAAAAGCCCATACAAAGACAGCTCCAGGAAAGAGGATCAACAGGATGAAGATGAAATCCCTGAAAAATGTTTGCAGAAAGAATAATGAAAACTTTATGCTTTGGAATGTAATGCGACTCTTTTTTTCTATGTAGAATCTTCAGAACATTCTACATTAAGATTCTCACTTTGTTCAGTTAAGGAATACATATAAAGCACACAAGGCTATGGCAGGAGATGTACATTTACTTGAGTCTTGACAGGAAGTCAAGGTTAATTCAGTCAGCAAAATTATATGCTCCCTACTAAGTGACTCTGCTTTCAACAGTCACCAGAGGTTCTGATGATTGTTATAAGAAAATCAAGTGCTCTTCTTTCCTCCCTGAACAGAGCCTAGCTAGCCTGTATTTCCTCTCCAGCTGTCACCACTGTGTGCTGCACTTTCATCACCTGAGGCTGAATTTCTGCAGAGCCCCAAGAACATTCTCCCATGTAAGGGAGTCCTTGTCTTCAGCTTTCAGTCTCTCCTCCAGCATTTGCAGCAACGTTGGGTTCTGAGAAAGGTAGACACGACCTGGTGCAAAAAGTGATGAAAGAACAGATGCTATCAGCTTATGACAGAAAAGTTCCTTCTCCTTGAAAAAGTAAGCATATTGACCTCAGTTTCTTCTTGACAAACCACAATCTTGTGCCAAGACCCAAACAAACCTTCACAAATGAGTTGTCTAGCAGAGCAGTTGCATTTAATCCAGGTACTTGGGGCACCAGAAGCTCACACTGAATCCATTGCTCTTCTTTCAGTGCATGTTTTCCGTTATTATCACAGTTTTGTATACTCTTGCAAAAGAACAGATTATGTCCAAATTGCTCAAGAAACTAGGTGCCCTCCTGGTATTGACAGAAATGGCATTTCAGTTTCCTAGCAATAGTTAGCTCCTTAAGTTGCACCAAATCTTGGGCTAATTTGTGTCAGTTAGAGATATGAAGCTGCGTATATATGCAACCAAACAGCAGTGATGCACAAAGTTTATTCAGGTGAGGACGAGGAAGATGAAAGAGCAGCTGCACTATTGGTACATAGCCTGATAGCAGCTCTGCCTACAGGACCTTTAATTAATGGGGAATTATCTTTTTTTTAACTCTGATGAAGAGACTGAAGACTGTATCAAGAACAGCCCCTGGGTAAGTTCCCACATAGACCACAAATATTCAAAAGAAGTCAAAAATGCTGAACATACAGTGCCAAAATTAAACCTTTCCACATACTGAAAAACTGTATGTAACAAAAGACAGTGAATCCCTAGAAAAGTGGTACAAATAAGGCTCTAAATTTCCACATGCAGTGACACACACTTGTGAAGTACCTATAAGCCAGCATCATATGATTTTTTTAAGTAAATCTTTACCTTCTGACAGTGAAGCAAAAGCATTGATGAGCCTTGCCATATACTGCCTGACTACCACACTTGTAGATTGTAATAATTTGAGGACACTTCTCTGAAAAACAAAACAAGCATTAATAAAAAAAAAATCACCAAAGGAGGAAAAAACCCAGAGCAAGTCTTCATGTTTCAAAAGCTTTGTTAAATTTTCACAACAATCTTTGTATATATATTGATATCTTAAATACTCTCAATATGATTTAAAATTTCCCAGTTACTTTTTATTGATAGGGGCTGCAGGAAAGATGCAAAATGAAGAAATAAGAAAATTATAGCTCCTCAGCTCAATCTGGTTAAAACACCATTGAGGTGTAGGGAGGGAAAAAAAATGAACCAACACTGTTATCAGTTAAAGCTGATATCTAAAATGAGTCAGCGACAAGAAAAATCAACAAACTCCTAATTTCACTGATGAATGTAAATTCAGTAATGCTACCTGAATGCTTTTGTTTGACTACTAAAAGTGTGGGAAAGCAGCTCAGTAACTTACCAAGAATACCACATTGCAAGCTATTTATAATTTGTTTTACTTCAGGCATTACTTCTACATAACTCCCCTCTTACAGAAATTCACAGGGAGAAAACCAGATCATTCATTAAATAATCCTTTAAGTAATAGTACAAGTGACTGTTGCAATGACAATGAAGGCTACAACATAACAAGCAGGCCCGCTGCTTCCAACAACTGAAGAATTCAACCATGCACAAAATTCACTATTACAAGAGAAAAAAAGTCACACTTTTGTTAGCAACAGCATTGGTTTACCAGTGACTTAAATAACCTTTCAGAATCAACAGGCCAGCAATTCCCCTTTCTAAAGAAAGCTAACAATCCATTCTAAATTCATGGAAATACTGCTGAACATGTTATTAAATAGTGCATAATCAAATATTCTATAGAGGTATGGAGACTGAAGTCCTACTTTAGTTCTTATCCTAGATCAGTGAAATTGATTATGTTATCTGACAATACATAATCACTCAAAAAGAGACATAGCATCTGATAAGCAAGAGCTAACTCCTAAATAAGGACCTGGGTAGGCATCTGCTCAAACCCACAGACTTCAAGCAGCAGGTGAGGTAACAAACTTCTGCCTGTCTGCAAGAACTGTATCTACATTGAGAGCTCTTGTAACACAAAGCTTTGTCCATCATCATTTAAAGGCTGAGATGCTGAAGTTAAATGTATCACATGATTTTGGCACTTTTTTTAATCCCCTTCCCCCTTCCAGAGGGTGATGAATTTTCTGTTCAGTTTATAGAAACAAATGACCAGTATCACACAGGAGTTGGAAGCAAACCCTTGCTGACCTGACAGTTGTTGTGGCAATCTAGGAGGTCATTACTGATGTAGGCGTGCAAGACAGTGTCCCTCTGTTCTCCAGGATATGATTTTGTCAGGCGCTAAAATAAATAACATAAATAAGCCAGTCAAATAAATACTAACGTGAATGATGACCACTGAAGATTTTAAATGTGATGATACCCCATACCTGAGAAACCTATTCTCACAGGGAGAAGGAATTCAACCTCAATGACCTCAGAGACAAAGAAGTGAACTGACCTGACATCAGCTAAGTGATCCATTAAAAAACTGTTATGTGGGAGCTGTCATCACTGTGACAGGAAGGATACAGCATTACTTCCCATAAAGTTAAAAAGCCCCTCTAGCAGCTACAGATGTGGTGCTTTTCTAAAACACATGAGACAGAGTACTGGGGAAGAAGAATCATTGCTCTAGACCCAATGGATTTTTTTTTTTAACGAAAATGAACACTGAAGCTTGGTCACAAATCCTCTATTGAAGTCTTTCATGTCTGTCATTTTGAACCCATGAGCTTCCTTTTCAGCAGGAAAATGTAACTTCCTGTTGTCACCTTTTTTTTTTTATGAAACATCACTACATGATTCGAGTCAACCAAAAGGCAGGATCTTGTAGAATAACTTGATTATAAAGGAAAACTGGTGATTAAAGTATTTCTTAGATATAGCAATATTTATATAAACCTAAACAGGGGCAATACATGCTAAAAAGCAGCTCCCTAAAACAACAAAAATTTCTTTGAAAACACATAAAAAATTACTTTCACTTATAATCCCAGAAATTCCTATCTGTCTTTCCTTGGATGAGAATGACACAGTTACAAATAGATGTCTACTGCCTGGGTTTTCTTCATCATCTCAAGAGCCTTATTAAGCTTCACTGACCAAGAGACAAGTTGCCTATGATGACAATCATCTTACTTACAAAACAGATTTCAAATCTGGATTCCTACAGAAAGGACCTATTTCTTTTCTACAGAAGCCTTCTCCCTTACCCAGCGCAGAGCCTGCAGTAAGAAGGCCTTGAGACGATCATTCCCTGTAATCAAATCTCTCTTCACTTTCTCATAATCCAAAGAGGGCAACAAAGGCACATCCTGCATCTTCCTACAATGCAACAGGGAAAGACATTCATCAAAACTCTCTCTCCTTATTCAGTTCCGCTGATGTTACTGAAGTGAGAAGAGCCAAAACAGGAAGTCTGCTTCAGGAAAAGAGCTTCCACATTTTTACACCTTTATTACTTTTATTACCATTACCACTTTGGAACAACAGACTTTTTTAAACTTGGACTTACTTTTTCACCATGCATGCAGTTTATTTACTGTCATAACTTGCAGACACTAAATGCTGACAATGGATGATCTGAACTTTTTTTTGCAGCACCAAACAGTACAATAACATTTTTTTTTTCTCTCTGCAGACCACAAAGGCATGAGGGCAGCCACTTATGGCTGTTAGCTAGGTATAAACAGACACAGTAACAAGCTGCAGCTACAACTTCACCTCTAAACCCTCAAGCACACAGAAATGTCTTCTCCAAGGCAAAGGAGGGAGGCTGAATAGATTTTTACAGGTTGAATTATGCTGGCTTAACATAAAACTTAACACAGGACCAATTTCTATTCATCAGTACTATCTTGCTATTTTGAGTTTCACACTGTAATAGAAGTTTCCCTAAACAAAACTGCTTCCAGTCGATGCTTTAATTTTAGTATTTATATACCACTAAAAATTTTTAGTCCTAGCTTCCTGTCCTACCACTTCTAAAAACATATTTTGTGTTATATGTGTAATTATCCCTTTAGCTATCTTGTAAACAATAAAAGGATCAAAACAGCATATAAAAAATTAATAAAACCTTTAGCTCAGATATACCATCTCTATTTGATCTTATAAGTCAAAATGTATTAAGTTACAAAAAAAATTAAACTTGAAGTACCCCAAAATCCACATTACCAATTCCCCCTTTTCCTGGATTTGTGGATTTGCAAACCAATTACAAGAACAGGACTGTAATGTGTAGAAACAGTAAAGAAAACACAGCAACCAACTCACAGGTGTGGAGTGGCAGATTTACTCGATTAGCAAAATCCTGCTGAAATTAGAATGTTACTGAACCTGCTCTACAGAAGAATACAGACCACATATCTGTATTTACTGTTCGCTGAGATCAGAGGAAGCACACAGAGGATGAGTGGCTCCCATTTGCAGACAACTGGCAGTGCACTTCAGTTTACAAACAACTGCTCCTCTTCTCTATAGATATAAACGAAGCTAAGCAATAAATACTTACACAGGGGCTATAGATGCTCTTAACATAGTGGAAGCCTGGATCAGAAAAAGGAAATAGTAACAGATTAGTCCAAATTTCAAAACAGCAGTGTTACTAATGAACTTCATGCAGATAATTCTTTCACTGATGTGCTGCAATTCTTTTTCTATTAAACTTATGTTGTAAAATAGAAACACATCTAAAGAAAGAGAGGACTTCAGTGTTTATCTTTCTCTTACAGTGTTTCACAGGTAAATATCTCTTTTGTTATGATCTGGCTATGTTATCTTCACTGTTGGATTCTAAAAATTACCTACAGTTGAAGGGTTCAAAAAAAAGAAAAGAGGAAAAGGAAAAAAGTGAGTAGGAACTTCTACCTGAAGCCCACTGAGTAAACTGAGGAAGGTGAAGCACTCTTATTGACTTTTATTGTGTTTTATAAACACATTTATTGACTTAAAAAATGGTCATACCTTAAAGTTTCAGTAATTTCACTGGAGACCTATCACTGCATCCAAATTTGCTATAATTCTTTGTTTCAACACTAATGTTATCAGAGTACCTGTTACTACTAATATATAACCCATATATAACTATTAATATGTAGAGAAAATATATATTTTAGCATGGATAAAACCAATATGGAATAGCATACTATTTCTCAGTGGTTCTGTCTAGGATAAGTTCAGTGTAAGCCTGGATATTTCCTTTCTGATGCAGTATGACACAGAGTATATGCAGGTATCACTGCTGAATAAACCAAAATTTAAGAATATCACACCATATAAAATTTCCAGATAAAAGTTGTCTGATTCAGTAACATTCTTTTTCTAGAGCCAACTGTAGGTGAGCCAAGAAGCAGCAATACTGGCACAAGAGTGCTTCATATCATGCATTCTGATGTCAACTACATATCATATTTGCAAAATATTCAGTGTCATCTCTTTGTGTTGATGTTCCTACTCACTTTCTAAAAAATCTCTCATTACCACGTATGCCTTTAAAATTGGTCTTTTCTTCTAACCTAGCCTCTTTCAGTGGGAGCTATATAATCGAGGTCTATTGTCAGGTTTAAAACTGAGGGATTTAGGAGACAAAAAGCATGAAATACCATAGAGAATATTGAATTACACCAGCTGACATATTCTTGAACACACCACCTCATGGGTATCCTTCATAACACAAGGAACTGCTCTCTTAGATGTGAAACAAGCTTATACGCACATTGGAAAGCATATTATGTTTAAGTCAATGAATTACTTGTACACAATAGACAACAGGACATACACACCAAAATTAGCCTGTCTTGACAGCAGTTCTCAAATCATAGTTTATTTTACATAATAGAATGTCTTTCAAAGTATCATACCTAAACTGCTTTCCGCTTATTTACTTCTATTAATTTTCCTTAGCCTTTTTGATGAATATAAAAAGTTAACTTCTGTTGAAACAAACTGCTTTCCCAGTCAAAACCTTTCATCTTGTACTGGAGTGCTCAATGAAATCACAAATAATTTTCGTTGCCTTCCTCAGCGCCCTTCTTCATTAAAGGAAATGGGAAGGAAGTGACTACAGTCCATTAACACAAAAGAGAGAGCCCTTGTAGATGAGAAGGTGAGACAAAGAACAGTACTGAGAAAACAAATAGGCAGGTCACTAAGAGTAAATGGATGTATATAAAATACTCTCTGCTTCTCAACAAAGTCCTTTTTACCCACCACTTCTTTGCTGCCTTAAAAACACGCTCCAACTAAAATGAACTAAAAGATATAAAATTGGCAGATATTTAGTAGATATATAATTAGTACATGCATCACCCTTCCACACAAATAAAACTTTTTGGCAAGTGTAAGAGTTTGCAAGATGTTAAAAATTTCAAACTACAGAAACTTCAATTAGAAAAACATTTTTCTAAATTCAGAAATCCTGGATCAAGCAGGACAAAGTCCCATTAATTTCCAGATTACTTTGTAAGTTGGCAGATGGAGCACAGCAAACCATTTCATACGGTTTGGCTCTGTGATCTACCTGCACTAAAAAGGCACCACAGTGAGGCATATCCTCCACCAGAGCTCTGAGGGCAGGACCACCAAGAGAAAAAGCCTTCTTGTCTGGCATTTTTTCCTGATTGGACCCAAGTTTCTCAGTCTAGAACCTGCAGAGGGAGAAGGAAGCACTCACAGGCTTTTGGTGTTTCTGGAAAAACAAGGAAACACTTTGTATTACATCAGATTCAATGAGGCAAAACAGAAATGGGATCATTTTTTCAGGGTTACTTTATCTTTCACTGCACTTTCATTTCTGAATCTGATTGACTATGGGCAGCACCACTGATAAGCAGAAAGAATGTAACCCCATTACAGGAAGAGATTTCGTTTCTTCATTTTTATGATTGCAATTAGTCATTAGTAGCTAATCTGTATCCATCTAGTATGGCATACTGAGAGAGACATTAGTTTGGATCTCAGGAGATCTGCTTCTAGGCCTGATCCAGCTACCGACTGCAGACAAAATTGAAACGTCATTTCACATCTCTGGGACTCAACTTTTCTCATCTGAAAAGCAAACAGAGGCATAAATCTCTTGAATAAGCTGGGATTTGAGGTCTACCAATGAATGGCAGTATGCAAAAGCTAAAAATTATTCTTTTGCAATTAAACAATCAAATGCCTATGGCACAACCACCACACACAGAAAACCAACATATTTAACATTTGATCATGGCAGTATGATTCAGCAAAACAAGTTAACAGTAGCTGATACAACAACAGCTGATAGTAACAACTCTGGTTCAAATATTTTCCTGTTTTGGAATTTATCTAGGCCTCTATTTTTAAGAATTTTATGAGAATAAGAGTTGCAGTAAAATACTGCTGGAGAATTGTATCTCTGAGCATTTTTGGCCGTTACATAATCCAGCAGATCTCATGCGTCTTGTAGGCTACAATTTCAGGGTCTGCACTACTTCAGGTCAGACAGCTGAGCACCCTGTGAAGCACAGCCATGCAGCATGCTGACAGACAGCATTACACACCCTCCATCTATTGCTAAATGGGTCTGAAAAGACTTTCCATCAGTTTAATTTTCAAACAAGTGATCAAAGTGCAGTACCACCAAGTGCTGATCATTCAACACCCAGGCTACCTCTTGCCATAAACTCTCAACTTTTCATCTTTTTATTCTTGTTTTTAAAGAGGGAAGACATGTGCCACTCCAGACCCTCAGAGTCCTGCTACCATGCCAGCCTTTCTCCTCCTCATACCATAGCCTTTTCAGCTCTTGCTCCTAGACTACTGCCAGTCTGGCTGGCACAACCTATGCACCCCTTCCTTTGATGCTTTTACCACCTTCTGTAGCAGCATCAAGGAGTGCCTGTTCCAGCTCAGAGCTCAAGCCAATACCCCTGAAAGCCTGTAACAGTTAGCCCTGAGCCCCACACATCATTTTTAATGCTGGCAGATTTGACAGTTGGAAGCAGCAGTCTCAGCAGTAGGAAGCACTGTGTTAAGGAAGTGAATGGAAATTAAGCCTGGGTAATACAACCCATATTCTGCTGAAAAGTTCATTGCTTCCTTCACATTAGCATTTCTAATTAGAACACCAAAATACAGACCCAAACAAACATTTTATCTTGGTTTGATACTCTTATTCCTTAAGCAGGGTGCTCTTCTCCACCTCACAAAGTGCCTTGCCCCACACAAGCATGAAAGAGTAAATGCGCATTATTCTACTAGCAGGCGGCCCACCAAAGCAAATACACTGGCCTCAACACCTCCTTTGACATTTCACTAGGTAGTACCTGTTTGTTTGTTTCCATTTCTCCCCTTTGTATGGAATTAAGATATCCCAATCTCAGGATATTTACAGAGTTAAATATCTTTATGGAACCTAACTCCCAAAAGCTGTGTTAAGCTCTAGCTCTTGATTTGCGCATTAGCTTTAACAAAAGGAAAATCATGCCCCAAATATAGCTGGGTCCTACAAATCAGCTCTTGGGCTTACTTACATCAGTACACCTCATTTAAGATATATAATCAAGCCAGCGGAAAAACATCATTGTCTTCACCACTATCTTTGTATACAGAAGATCCAAAGCCGAGCTTCCACACCCACTACTTCTGGTGGGACCCTCTCACACTTTTCTACCACAGAAGGCAAGAGATTCTCAGGAACAAAACCTGCCCTATCACCAAATTAGTAACAAAACTCTTAAAGTTCTTCTCAAAACTTTAGCCATATGCTTTTATAAATGGACTTCTATGTTGCAGATACACATAAAAAGATGAAGTCTTGAAATTATTTTTAGGAACAAAGGGATACATTTAACTGATGAAAAGGTTAATAATGAAGTCTGGAAGTGGTCAGAACAGAGCTCATTTGGGCCTTCTGGGTTTTTTTTACCATCATAGACCTGTTCCCTGTCCTGGTGTTCATCCTCAAATCTAAGTGCTGAACTCTGGTAACTTCTTGTTCCTGTGGCAATAATGCAAAACTCCATGTGTACTATGCTTTTGGCAAAGTATTTGGATGCTGGAATTCTGGGACTTAAACAGCTGTATTCAAACAATTGGATAAGAGAAAGTAAAACCATCAGCACTGTGCATTCATAGCCCCCAAAGTTCTCCATAGAAAGTAAATTCTTCATATTCTTATAAGGTTAGTAGAAACATCTCCAGGTGATGAATCCAAGCCCACAGACTGAAGGCAGTCACGGACACTGCTGACAGGCAACTTCCTTATTGCACGTCCATCACATCAACTACCAAATGATGCCTCAATCAGCCAAGTTTACATAGCTCTTCTTTACTACCAGATTTCTTAGACTAAAAAGAATTTATTTCCTCAGCATTTTCTCCCAAGCCTTTTCCCCAATCTTACCTTTCCTGGAACACACTAAATATTAAATCAAGGTTTTGAGTAACAGGATTCCTTAAATTGACAGTGAACGAAACAGTGTGAAAAACATGGGGTGTACATGACACATCTGCAATAGATAACTCCCCACATTCACAGACTTAATCTTGAACAAAATACTTCCCATGCAAAGCCCATGTTCAGACAGAATAATTTGTCATAATTGAAACACATGCAGAAATTACGTATATTAAGGAAAGGAAGACAGACAAACACAAGAAAACAACAGCCCAAGCGTAGCTCATTGTGGTAGGATCATGGGGTATGACTTATGTTTGTGCTGGTTCTTGCCAAAGCCAAACCAGGTGCCATATTAAGTCCAATAATTCTGTCACGATGCAGATTAGCCACAGATGGCAGCCCTTCATTTTTGAATGAAGTGAGACATGAATACAAACAGCATGGAATAAAACAAAAAAGTTCAAAGGGAATACAAATAAAAACAATATTTATAAAAGAAAACAGATGCATTTCACATGCAAGCCAAAACCACAACTGATTTTATCAAATACTGTAGCCCAGTATCCAAACCAACTCCACTTTGCTATTTAATGTATATATTCATAATATGCTGAATAAAGCTGAAAACCAGATTCTGTCCTCAGTTACCAGTCTGAAAATGTGCTATAAAAATCCAATGTAATTCAGTGCAGATTCAGAAGTAATAATCAAAGATACAAGATGAACATGTGAAGAGTAAAACCAGAGATTGAGCAAATTTGCACATATAATTAGAACTGAAATTTCTGCTGAGCTCATTTGTTATATCTAATGACAACGAGGCTGCTACATGCGGCCTATGATGGATTACACTCTGAGCTTGTGTAAGCTGGCAGGTCTATGCAAACTTATTTCATAAGATCTGCAAATGTTTTTAAATTTTTTTACTTATGCTTTGGATATGCTGTTATGAAAACTTCCCACTTGCCATATAAGACAGATTTATGTACAGATTTCTGTACATAGAAAGAGTCACAATAATACTATGTGATCATGTAATGACAAGAAAAAATGTCAGAAAAAAGTATAAAGTACCACATATAAACAGTGAAGGGTGGCTGAAGGCTATCTCTGTATTCAAGAAATACCTCAGAATTAGTCAGTTAGCTTTACAGAACTTTATAAACTCTGTGCTGCAAGTTACTACATTTTACGTCATATGAAGTTACATTTAACTAAGGCTACCTGTATAAGTAAAAAACTTCTTCAGCAAAGAAGATTTAATAAATAATTTTCATCTGTAATAAACTTTTCTGTATCTCAAAACAGACCATTATGAGAGGGTACAAAATGCTAAATGTCAAGCAAAAGGTGTATGTTATGAACATTCACATCATCAAATGGAATGGATTGATTGATTGATACAGGTGATATTTTTAACATAGGTGAATGGGGTTAGTGTTCCCTACATAAAGATAAAAAGGAAGAGCCCACTGCATTAAGTAATTCTAGAAACATTTATTGAAACAAATGTTATTTTAAGCAGGAAGTTGTGTGTCTACAGGGATCACTTAATTCAAGGTGAGAAATAAATCTGAAAAAGAGTAGCTGCTCTTGAAAGATTAAATCTTGTTTTAACCAAAAAAGAGGTCAAAAATATAAATATAGATTATTTTGAGTAGAATACTCACTGACATTTTTCAGAATTGGTGTCAATCACCTTTATGAATTGACTACATACTGAATTACTCAGAAGTAGACTCATTTCCTCTCTTTGCAAAGAATGCACTGACTATGGACAAAATTAGATACTTATGGTGTACTTGTAATATTGCCAGAGTATAAACTCCCATCTGGGTTACAGAAGTCACAGGCTGTACACAGAATTCGATTTTGCTTGTCCAGTTTTCAATGGAAGAAAATAGATTTTAATTCTATGAAAAGATTTCATAATCTTTACTACAGAAGTTTTAATTTAGAAATTAAGAATGCAAACATGCAAAACATGACACACCTCTGAAGAGCACAACTCAATTTGCTCCATTACGTTAAGCGATAATGTTTATTTGCTTTGTCAAAGGTGTTGTGGGATCAGCTAGTGTTGGGCATATTTCAGAGACAGTGTATGCTATAGACCCTGATGCTCACATGGAAGAAACAATTGCTTTCTGAATGCTATATGCAGTTGTGTTTCATGGAGAAGTTGTAGACAAAGCTACTCTTTTGTTGACATGCTGTGTTACATGTATTATGAAGCTGTAAGGTTACTCAGAACTTCTATTCTGCTCATGCAGAAATTCCAAGCCTTCCACATTTTTTGGCTCTTCATAAACCATACAATTAATATCATGACAAGTTAAAATGCACAGAAAGTTGTTACACATTGTGAAATGAAGAGAAATATAGACTGTGACAGACTGGGCAGGCATGTGAAATGATATAAAGATATAGACACTTACATATCCGTCATCACAAGGGCTCATAGAGTAATATCCCTTTATGGACAAACAGGCACACATTAAAATAAAGAAGATTAAAAAAAAATAAGTTAACAGAAATTAATCACAGAGAAATACACAGTTTTTAAAAAAATAATCTAACAATTAAAAAAAAGTAACAAACTATTAGCTTTGAAAAGTATAAGCATCATTTCCCAACCCACATAACTGTATGTTTTCAGACTGAAATCAGTCTCTCTCATGATATATTTACATTAGAAATTCTCCTTTCAACACCTCACAAACATACCTAGTCTGCACAATATTCCATAATAACTGTCAGCTAGAATAGCTACATACAAGGCACTGACACGTTTATGTGAATATATGACTTCTATTGTTCACTACACTGACACAGCTAAGACAGAGATACCAACAAACAGATCAATCAGAAGACCTCGGCTTCTGAGCAAACAGCTGCACCTGTTCTCCCTAATTGTGTTGACTGGGAGTTTCTCACCAGTACATAATGAAAGCTGAGACAATTTAAAGTGTTTCAGCAATGTTAACAATTCCTCATCCTGAAAGGCTCCAAGGATAAGAGAAAAAAGAGCCTGAAAGGCTCCAAAAAAGTCTCTGGAAGAAAACCTAAGATTTAGTTACTAAAATAAAAAATTGTGGTAATTCATCATTTGAGGAGTTTAGTACAAAATATGCTATGTTCTCTTTAATTAGACTAAAATATTTAACTTAGAAAACTTGAAATAAAAGTGCACAGTTCAACACAATGAAATGAGACCAACTTTAATTATTCTGCTTTTAATATTTTTGTGCAAACCTGCCAATACTTACTTTCGAGGCATATAAACACACAAACACTGTGAAGAGCAGGTTTCTCTTTAACAGACATATACAGCTTTATACAGAAGGTATAAGAAACTTGCCACTCCTTACTGTGAGGAGAAAATAAAATTCTTTCTATTCTTTAAAATCTGATATGATTCTTTCTCTTACAATCACATTCAGAATTCCCCGTTGTCAATGAGTATTTTAACTTTCATGGTGCTATACACACACATAGACAGTTCTTGTCAAAGTCATTTTAAGATTAAAAAGAACAACATCAATAGAGACCAATAGGTGAGCAAAAGAAACCAGTATTATGACGAGAGGTCATTTCAACACATGCATGACCTGAGCCACTGAAAATGTACATAGGCATCAAGACAAAAATGACATTAAAGGAAAGTTTTAATATTACAAGAAACCAGATGGACCAGATGACCTGTAAGGTCCCTTCTAATCCGGGCTGTTCTACAATTTGAGGACAGTAAGAGGAAATGTTTGTGGAAACCACTACTGATGGCAACACTTTACCTTTAGAGATGAGGAATTTATGCAACTTGTGCAAAAAACATCATATACCGTAGCAGCAGGGAAAAAAAAAAGTACTTCTCTTTGTTTACATAAACAGGCAGGTTTGTTTCTTCCCATGGACAGGGATGGAGAAGACTGATACATTTCATCCGAAGAAATGTTTGCTTAGGATAGATGCTGTTTGCTGTATGTTATTTTTAAATGAAAGAGCACACATGCAGATGACACTCAATGAATCCACTCTGGATGGTTCAGAGAGATAAAAAAAAAAACAAAAAAAACAAAAAAAAAACTTGTTACCCTTCCTCCAGGGTTTCATGTGGCCTCCTGGTGTAGAAACACTTTCACAAGTGAAAAATAGAATATTTGCCAACTATTAGAGTTTGATGGCATGTTCACATCTGCAGTAAAAAGCAAGTTTGAGGAAAAAAAGCACAGAGCACAAGAGAAAAAAAAAAAAAACCAAAAAAACCCTTCTTGTTCAGTTTGTAAATGACAGCTTCACTTTATAGAAGAGCTTCTGTCCAGTGACAGATCTTAAGGAAAAAAAAAATGGAAAAGGATTGCACTTCAAAGCTTCAGGAATTGTGCCAAAAAAAAGACCTAAAACTTGCAAGGGACATTAATGCACTTAATCGTGGCTACAGGTAAATATAATCAGACTGAATAGTAGTAACAACATAATGGGCATTTATTCAATTACACAGGAACAATAGATGCAAACTACTATACAGCTTTCTAGTCAGAGAAAGATCCTCCAGTGGTTAACACACATCTTGGCTATTGCATCTGAAGAAGTAGTTCCTGTTTTCCCTTTAATCCAAAGTTTAGAGACTCTTACTATGTTATCCCTAATGCAAAGATATTCCAGGAAGGTGTATATCTTACCTGAGTTAGAAAATCTATCTGTGGGTTTTTAACTTAAGCCTATGCTACTGGATAAAAATCCATAATCCTCTTGGCTTCACAATGTGTATTAAATGTAAAATTGCATGCATCAAAAAACTACAACCAGTGCTTCTTACCCACCGGACAAATCACTGTTAGAAATAAAGACAACATACACACAGAAACAAACCAAACCCCTTAAGTTGCCTCAAGAACATTAAAAGATATAGAGGACTATGACAGATCACTGCATTTAAAACTATTCCTTTCAAATTTACCATTACCTACATCAGTCCCCTGTCTAAATGAACATTAGAAAGTCAGGAATTTTATTAAATCCTTAAATGAATGTTTTCTCAGCTTGTCAGAGCTGGTATTCTCACCTCTTATTCTTGGATCCAGACCTTTTGCTCTAACAGTTCTCTCAGGTTTCTCATCTCCCAAGTTTAGTACCACACATGTCAAATTAAAAGAGATGGCAATAACATTGAGCTGGAGATAGGAAAAAAGCTTTATGGTAAAACATGTCTTTAGAGAAGCCTTGGAAACATCTCCCAGCTGTAACACAGTAGTGTAGCCTCTCTCCCACTATATGCAGCAGATGCGCCCCGTTAACGGATTGTAGATCAAGCTCACAAGCTGACCCAGGAGGTCAGAGAGCTGGCAAGAGGCATGAAGTTGCTCTGCAAAAGGAGGAGATCCAAGCCATCTTACAAGAGAGCTCTTACAAGAGAGCACAAAAAACCAGCCAAAACCAGAAGCCTATGCTAAGTCAGATTTTGTGGGTATGATTACATAGGGAAAGTCTCTTGGTTAAAAGACATCAATGCCACAGGTCTTAAAGCCAGTTCTGGGATTTATTGCCTCAATACAAATTTATTCCAGTATGAAAGGACAGGCCTTCAGCCGTGGAGCAGCAAACCAGGAAGCTGATGTTTGTACAAAACCAGCACACATTCGTATAGAATACACATTACCTTGATTGTAATTTCAAAGTCTGAGACCTCAAGGCTTTATATTACACAATACTACTCTCCTGACATTAAAAATTGAGCACAGAGTACAATGCACTGGGAACAAAATCAAATTTGCACATACATAATGCTACCAAGGGTATAATCCAAGGCATACTCTTTAATTTCCTTGGGCAATACTTCATTTTGGTTACAGCACTAGCACAATGCTCCTTCCCAGTGGTACAGTGCTCCTTCCCGGTATAACTTAAGACTACCAGTGTAGTGTAGCTTATTTAACATAATATACTGTAGAGCTCAAGTAAACATCTCTGAGCATGATGCAGCTCTAACATTTTCTGTTCTTAGAACCTGCTTCAGAACCTGGATTGTCCCAAGTTGCACCAGTGTAGTGAACTCAAGCACCTCCTCTTTCCAAACTGTGTAATGCACATCCACTCATTCCCTAAGTAAAAGTGGTAGAAATTTAAGGCTGCATGTCAGTATAACAGAAAGCAACTTCCTTGCTAATGATTTTCTTTTCTGCTCATCTATTTCATGATATCGATCCACCAAAATTAGTTTGTTTCAGTCTGGTCCTGACATTGGTGGTGTCTGTGAGACAGTGTCAAATCCCGAAAACTCAAGGCAAAATGGGGGAAAAACCCCAACAAACCACCATAACCTCTCACCTTCCCTACACAGTGACCAAATGGTAAGGATGAGAAAAGGAGCTGCCCCCCCACTAGTCTCTTCCCCCTGCAACTCTACAGGTGACTGCCTCTATGGCAGAGGAATTTTATTAAATGGAGTAGCTGGAAAAAAAAACACACTCTAGTGTCTCTAATCAGATATGAGTAAAAAAGTGAAGGGATCTTCCAACACAAATCCAGCACAGATGCTGCAAGCTCATGTTACTACTTAGTCCAGGACACAGTGCCTCCAGCTTTATTCCAAAACTTATGCAAAAACCTGAAACTACTTAAGGATAGAACAAAAACATCTAAGTGTATAACAATGAGGTATTTGGAATCCTTAAAGTAATGGGATGCCTTAGCAGCCTAGTGGCAAACAGTCAGAATTTTGCTTTTAGCCCATCTTATCTGGCTTCTTGGATCAACAGAGTCAAAGAGTGGTTAGAAGTATTTTGGGATGATTAGGAAGGAGTATCATTTTACTTCTCAAAAGACTGGCTACATATATATTTTCTTCTTCCACTTACTTGTGTTTCTATGTGTTTGCTATTCACGTATAAAACCAGAACTCTCTACATGGGAAACAAACAAGAAAATATGATGAACCAAGTGTGGACAAAAGCATAAGATGAAGAAACCTGGTTATGATGCAGCAAAGGTCTGCAAGCAAAGACTGTGATTAGCCCTCCAAAACCTGGTTAACGCCTCAGACAGCCTGAGTGTGTGGGTCTGCTTATAGAAACATCAGATTTCAACCACAGTAGCTACTATAACCTCACTGTCAAGGAGCAACCTAAGGGAGTTGAGAAACCCTTAATCTAAACAGTCTCAGGGTTCTTACTGTTCGGGTCATTCACTAGAGAACTTTGCTGGCACAGCAACTACTACAAATAGTATGAGCAATGGAGACAAAGACACACAGAAATAGTTATGCTAGTAAAATTTAGTATAAACATAGATGTAACTCTGCCAAAAAAACACAGCTTTACTCATCTTAAACTGGCTAATTTGAGACAGAAAGGAGGCAAAAATTTAATTCTAGGAGGGGGAAAAAAAATCCACCACCACCAAATCCTCTTTCTCTGACCTACCTATATTGCTGGAGATTGCACTAGACTGGGGGGCATAAGTATTGCAATAGACCACAGGGGCATAAGTATGGTGGCAAAGGTGCTTCTGAAGCAGAAATAGTTTTTAAAATGCTTTTAGAAAAGCAGCAGTAAATAAATATGACACATAAGACTAACAGTCATTTCACAGTTGAGCATCTTTACTAGAAGGAAAATGAAGAAGTACGGCTGCAGGAGATTTTGGTCGCCTAATCTGTCCTGGAGGAAGAATCAAGCATCAGCCACAAGTGGTCCATTTGTCTACCTTGTCCTTAAAAACCCCCAGTGACAGAGATTCTGGCTGAAATACTGTGTTTATACACTGCTGCTAATCTACTTCTTCAATGATCACTTATTGTTCTTAAAACTTTTTAAAGTCTTTATTTCATAGAGAAGGAAACAGATGCCTATACCTAAAGGCTAAACCACACAAGGACAGATGTTTATGCTGAAAGTGCATCTGTGACACGGGCATAGCAAGCCATATGCAGTTTAGCAATAATCCATCCAGTTTTAATCAGTGAAGACACAGCTTCAGCCACTTCTGCACTTCCTGCAGAGTGGATAAAGAAAATCAGCAGCTGGTGTAAGGAGGACTCTTTGCCCAAAAGGGCTTCAGAGATCAGAGGATCAACTCATGACAGAAAGAAAAGAAATAACAAGAGTGGGCAAATTAATTATTTTCACAGGAGAAATTGAGAAGCCTTGATGCAAGCAGAGAGCAGGACCAGACAGAACAGGGAATGTGGCTGCACAGAATGAATGATCTCAGTACAGGGAAGGGAAGTTAGGAGACACATGCAACCGCAGCATCAGATGGTAAAAATACAGAAGACTACTGGGATACATACAGATGACCTTAGAAAGCCATTGGCAGGGAAAGAGGGAAGACCTCTGAGAACTGTTGGTCAGAAGAAAGATGGGGCAGGAGGTGCATTAGAGGGTGGGACATGGCATAACCACACACTACAGACAGGGTGTAAATCTGAAGAGAGAAAAGTTACGAGCAGACTCTGTTGCTGAGGTAGCAGATAAGCAGAGATCCTGGTAGCTTCCCAAAAGCCTGTAATAGCTGCTAAGAGTACACCTCTCAAATACACAGCAGGTCAGAGAAAGAAGATCAGACCATTAACAGGGAAGTGAAGGCATTTAAAAGTTTAAACAGAGCAATGAGGAATAATATTTATCACTGAAAATATCAGAATATAGAAAGAAAGCATTTTTATTATCTCCTCATATTTCTGTAATAATTTTCAAGAAGAACAAAATGTGCCCATAGCATCATTGTTATTAAAAACATTGTCTAGAATAATGAGCAAGAATCTTATTTTCTTCTGCTTTTCCTTTGATACTTCACAAAGCTCTCCTACTACAAAGTTACATATACATGAAAGTCTGCTGTAGCAAAAATAACAAGCATAGGTCATGACTTCAGTTTGTAAAGCACTGGCACACAATATTTTAATACTAAAATGTTTTAATGCAGTTTCAATGTTAATGCGTATTTGAAAAATTTAAACAAACTAGGTATTAAAAATGGTTGTACCACTGAACAGCTCTTACACTACCATTAAGTCATTTAAAATTTCACACCCCCAGGCACAGCTTCACAGACACTTAGAAACTATACTAAGATGGTTCAGATGGTTCTGCTCCTGGGACAAAAAGCTCCCTTTCCATTCAGGTAGAAGAGATTGAGCAGAACACTAATGGGCACAAGCAGCTCAGTATACTGCAGCCATCTGAAAAGGAATAAGAGGCTGGTGAAGTAAGAAGAAAAAACCTAGGGAGCGTAAGCTGCTTATCAGTAAGATCAAAGATCCTCAGATATGGGATTAAAGCTCATCACGTAAATCAACAAGCTGGCTTGGGTGTATCATCTAAATGCCCATCTAACAACTAGCTTTTACAAATAGGGGAAGTTCTTCTCTTCCCCTTATGTTCCCATGATCCTGTTTGATGCTTCTCCCTTAGCTGGCCAAGCCAAATCACTCTGGGTTATAAAAGCATCACTGACAGCAGAAAGGAACAGAACATGTGTCCAGAGCTGAACAGTAGCACCACCCCTTTTTAGCTAAATTATTAAACTGACTAAGATGTGCCATCAAACCACACTCAGGATATTAGTTTCAGTTTTTCAAATGTTCAGTTAGCATTTAAACAGATACACAGCTTACCTTTATCATAACAACAGAATTAGTCATAGTTATGCAGCTATGACCATGTAACCATGTCATTTCACCAGCATTTGAGATCAACAAAACCTTCTGCATTGCTATATTCTTATACAAGCTTGGACACATGACACATGATGTCTTGCCTTTACTATCTCACTTTTGTTGTTCAAATGTACAGTTTAAGTGGTATTGCCTCCTCAGATAGTTACTGTAAGAAAACCAAATATGAATACTTACAGTTCCAGGCCTTGTGAAGTCAATACTATGTGCTACCTTTTGTCTCATCTGATTGTTAAACAAGCGAACACAAACACTTTGAAGATACCCTGGTGTGATCTAAAATTAGGAAACAGAGAGGACAGGATTACAATAAAATTTACACTTTCTACCAGACAAAGGTTTCTATACTAAAGGTTGTTTGTTGCTTTGTTTTTCTCCACAGCACAAAAAAATCACACACCTGAGACTCACTGATGCAAGCATAAAGTATTTACTGCAACTACATTTCTGTTCAGAAATTCAGGACAGAACTAAAGTTCCATAAAGCATTTGACACTGTCCTGCATTACATCCTTATTACTAAACTGGAGAGACATGGATTTGATGGATGGACCACCTGGTGGATAAAGAATTGGCTGGAAGGTTGCACTCAAAAGTTACAGTCAACAACTCAATGTCCAAATGGAGATGAATGACAGATGGTGCTCCTCAGGGTTGGTATTGGGACTGGCGCTGTTTAACATCTTTGCTGGTGAAATGGACGGCAGGATCAAGCACTCTCAGCAAGTGTGGTGTGTGGTGTGGTTGACACACTGTTGATCCTCACAGGGATAGAGAAGTGTGCCAACACAGACCTCATGAAGTTCAACAAGTCCAAGAGCAACGTCCCACCACCTGGGTCAGGGCAATTCCAAGCACAGCTATAAGTAGGGTAGATACTGGACTGAGAGCATCCCTGAGGAGAAGGAATTGTGGATGTTCATTAATGAGAAGCTCCACACAAGCTGACAGTGTGCTGTCAGCAGTTTTGCAGCCCAGAAAGCCAACTGTATGTCAGGCTCCATCAAAAGGAATGTGACCAGCAGGTTGAAGGAGGTGATGCTCCTCCTCTACTCTGGTGAGACCACACCTGCAGTACTGCATCCAGCTCTGGAGCCCCCAACATAAGAAAGACTTGAACCTGATGTAGCAAGTCCAGAGAAGGCCATGCAGATGTTGAGAGGGCTGAAGCACCTCTTCTGTGAAGACAGGCTGAGAGACTGGGGTTCTTCAGCCTGGAGAAGGCTCCAGAGAAACATTACAGCAGCTTCCAGTATCTGAAGGGGGCCTACAAGAAATCTGGAGTGGACCTTTTGAAAAGGTCCTGTAGGGATAGGACAAGAGGGAATGGCCTTCAGATGAAAGAGGGTAAATTTAGATATTAGGAATAAATTCTTCACTGTGAAGGTGGTGAGCCACTGGAACAGGTTACCCAGGGAAGTTGTGGATGTCCCATTCCTGGCAGTGCTCAAGGCCAGGTTGGATGGGGCTCTGAGCTACCTGGTCTAGTGCAAGGGGTTCCTGCCCATGGCAGGGTTGCTGGAACTAGATGATCTCTAAGGTCCTTCCCAACCCTAATCATTCTGTGATTCTACAAAATTAAGAAAAACGTAAACCCTCTTCATCTGGGGGTAGCTACGGTATTCATGATACTAACACTAAACACTTTCAGAGAATCTAGAAGAAAAATAGAATTTGTCACATCTATGCTTTCATACAGGTTTTCCTCAATCAAAAGGTAAGTTGTCTAACAGTGAGTATGAAGCAGTTTTGTGCTTTAGACTTATGATATGCTGATGTGCTGTCTAGTTAAAAAGCAGAACCTACACGACTGTCTTGCATAGCAGAAAGAATAATTATGAGCTACACAGTAAAGCACTTTATGATTCAATGCAAAACATCTCAGTAGGCTTAGATTTTTTGTTTTACAAAATCTATGCCACAATAGAACTACTTGATTTCAGAACAATTATTAACTTCTGCAGAACAACTGAGAGGACCTAGATAACTGAAACGCGAATGGGGCACTTCTGATATTCTCAGACCTATGGCGAGATAATAAACCCCTTCAAATTCAGAATGCTGTAACTTCAACATTATTTTAGGCAGTACTCAACTCCGCTCTGTATTCAGAAATGACAGAAACCAAGATTCACAGCGAAAGGGCACCCTCTGCTGGACACTCTTGGGAAGCATCAAACGACTGCCGAGCACAAGGCTTACAAAGGAAACGAAATAAGCATTCACAACAAAAGATTTAAGTCCCTGGCTCCTCCAGAACATAAGGGTATATCACCTTGGAGAGCACTGAAGTGTGAAATGCAGGGCAGCAAATTAATGACTACGTACTTCTCATTGTTACCAGAGCTCATGTGAGCATACACCTTTCCTAATCTGCTCTAAAGCAGAGCTCACACCTACAGGCAAATTCTTTTAATGAAATATGACTTTCATGCTGACGAGTGGAGGAAGGTACATGCTGACTCTTCAGCATGCAGCACAGGAATTCCTACGTCATTCTCCCTGTTAATAATTCACAGCTCCTTTAAAAGCATCTAGAGGCCACAATCATCTGCCATAAGAGTAATTCTCAGGTTATACAGATGTTACAGTACTTCTTGCATGCTTGAAGAGAAGATAGCACAGAAGATGAAACAGAAAATCATCTTTGTATAAAAAATACTCATAAGAAAGTTGTACTTTCTACAGTCACGTGTATGGCCTGTTTCCCACATTGAGCAACTCATTCACTACTCCTACCCCAGCTCCCTTTACCAACTAAATGAAGAAGTTGAGCTCAGTAGAACAGAGAGCAAAGCTTTTCCTCACCAACATTTTGGATGACACAATTGCTTCCACCAGACTGCAACTTAAAACAGACCTGGCAGCAGTTTTAAATATACAACAACACCTAACAGGCTGGATTGCAGGCAGTAGTCACAGAAATGCCCTCTAATCACTGCTGGTGCCAAAGCAAAAAAGGGGGCTCTCAGAAGAGACCTGTCTCGTGTGACAGTGAT
This sequence comes from Melopsittacus undulatus, assembly GCF_012275295.1. NCBI lineage: Eukaryota > Metazoa > Chordata > Aves > Psittaciformes > Psittaculidae > Melopsittacus > Melopsittacus undulatus. The sequence continues at coordinate 47,202,879 of NC_047532.1, forward strand.
ATTTCTTTAAGATTTCTGAGCCAGAACAATTCAACCCATACTCTGCACTAACTTTATCCTAGTACACAGAGGCAACAGAAGACATCTCTCATCCAAAGTGCTGTGCTTCATTAGCAAAAAGACAGTACTTAAGAAATGCTCTTAACTACAAAGCTCAATTCACATTTTAGTGGCATTTTTTGCCATTTTACATGGCATGAGGAAGCAAGTACACACCTGAATCATATCTTACCATCTTGCCACTGACTGTGGCTTCTAAGGAATCCACCAGCTCTGCAGTGACTCCAATAAGGTTACGGTAGTCTGCCTGCATTTTGCTAAACTGTTTCAGGTAGGTCGTGGCTCTGCCCTCAGATTCCACTAACTGTTGTTGAAGATGTTGCAACCTTTCTGCCAAGAGAATAATAAAAAAAGAAATAACATCACCTTTTCAACCACAAGAACAAAAAACCCAGAGGCATTTTTACTGCTCTAAAGCAAAAACTTCAACTGCTGTTATGGAATTATTTTTATCCAAGGTATGGAATTACACTGCAAGGATAATTCCATACTACTAGTGTGATTTCATTTTGTCATAACAGCTACAAGTATTTATTTTGCCTTAATTGCCTAAAGAAACAACTGCTTCACAGTTACAGCAGTAATACAATTATTATACAGTAAACACCACTGAATACATTTGTGAATACCGTTTTAAATGTCTGTTAATACAAAAAGTTCCATGCTATCAGAGACAAGACAGTAGGCATCAACTCAGAAGAATATATGACAAAATGAAGCTCACACTTGCTATCTTCAGATGAGACTCGTGCACTGTCTGCTACATTAACTTAAGTATCAGTGGGTAAAAAGCAGTATCACACTGAGCAACACTTAGAGACACCAATTTGATAGGTGGATAACTCAGTGAGTAAAGAACTGGCTGGATGGTTGCACACAAAGAGTTGTGGTCAACGGCTCATTGTCCAGCTGGAGATCAGTAATGAGTGGTGTTCCTCAGGGATCGATGTTGGTACCGGTCTTGTTTAACATCTTTGTCAGTGACATGGACAGTGGGATTGAGTGCGCCCTCAGCAAGTTTGACGATGACACCAAGCTCTGTGGTTCTGTTGATAGGCTAGAGGGAAGGAATGCCATCCAGAGGGACACTGACACACTTGTGAGGTGGGCTGATGCCAATCTTATGGAGTTTAACCATGCCAAGTGCAAGGTCCTACACCTGGGTCAGAGCAATCCCAGGCACAGCTACAGGTTGGGCAAAAAGGAAATTCAGTGCAGCCCTGTGGAGAAGGACTTGGGGGTGTTGGTCAATGAGAAAATGAACATGAGCAGGCTTCAGTGTGTGCTTACAGCCCAGAAAGCAACCGTACCCTGGGCTGCATCAAAAGAAGCGTGACCAGCAGGTCAAAGGAGGTGATCCTGCCCCTCTACTCTGCTCTCGTGAGACCTCACTTGGAGTATTGTGTGCAGTTCTGGTGCCCTCAACATAAAAAAGGACATGGAAGTGTTAGAACAAGTCCAGAGGAGGGCCATGAGGATGATCAGGGGACTGAAGCACCTCCTGTATGAAGACAGGCTGAGAAAGTTGGGGCTGTTCAGCCTGGAGAAGAGAAGGCTGCATGGAGACCTCATAGCAGCCTTCCAGTATCTGAAGGGGGCCTACAGGGATGCTGGTGAGGGACTACTCATTAGGAACTGTAGTGACAGGGCAAGGGGTAATGGGTTGAAACTGAAACAGCAGAGGTTTAGATTGGATACAAGGAAGAAATTCTTTACTGTTAGGGTGGTGAGGTACTGGAATGGGTTGCCCAGGGAAGTTGTGAATGCTCCATCCCTGGTGGTGCTCAAGGCCAGGTTGGACAGAGCCTTGGGTGATATGGTTTAGTGTGAGGTGTCCCTGCCCATGGCAGGGGGGTTGGAACTAGATGATCTTAAGGTCCTTTCCAACACTAACTATTCTATGATTCTATAAAGGAACAAAATGGGAGAATGACAGTACCCAGAGGTTCATGCCAGTGCTTGACAGATTACACTACGAGGCTCGGTGTTTTCTCCAGTTATTTTATAGAAAGAGACCACTGATATTTAGGTTATGTAGTGCTTCACTTATTTTAAAGTAAATACTAAGTCTGCTATCTTTTAAGGAACACAACCTCAGACCTAGTCAAATTAGCATTCTGCATGGAAGACAGGCACAGAATCTGGAGCTGTGTATTGCAGTGCACATCTTCATAACTGGATAACTATGAAGGGAGGCACAATATTTCTATTGTTACTGCTGACGTCTACATAATTTGCTAGAACATTATGTTTTAAATTAGTTTGCTGAGAAGCCAGTATCACCCTAGTATCGCAAAAAAAGGCATCACACCCATCTGCAAACAGACTCAATATTTACCATAGGACTTCCTATTAAGCAATGGGCAGGAAGCAGCTTGATGACAAAGTTTCAGACAGAAGTAGGATTATTTTTCACAGATTTTAAAAAGTTTGGGGGTTATAGTAGAGCATTCCAAACAGCCCGATATGACCAAAACAGTTTAGGTCCAAACAGACCCAAAGGGAAGAAAAATAAATGAAGGACCTAAGATACAGAATTAGAAACTATAAAAACTATTTCCTGTTCCTGGCTTTGAACTGATTTTGCTCATAATCTTTAAGGAAACCATTATCCTCTTCCATAAAAATGGAGATCATATGTTCCTGTAACATAGAAGCATTGAGAAACATAACTGATACCACTGGAAATCTTCTGGATCTTCATTTGGAGAATGCTAAGCAGCACAAAGTTTCACTGCACTGTTATCCTTTGTGTTTAAAAAAATCCTAACATATACCTTACAGCTCAAATAAGCTCTGGAGAATTTAGGTGTACTTATTCAGAAACTGTCCCTTGACATTTGTTCCCTTGCTCTCTGAATACAGGCAAGAACCTCTTTGGAACCAAGGTGACTGGCACAGGGGGTGGTAATCTTCAGAGGGAAAAATGGGAAGTCCTGTATTAACACCATGGGTTATATGGTAGAGTCTTCACAAGTTCTCTTCTACAATGGTGATCAAGTTATATTGCAGGCAGTGATGTATTACTAATGCACAAATATCTGCCAAACAACTTCCAACAAAACACTTCAAAAAAGGCAATAAACACATGGGCATAAGAGACACAAAACTGTCAGAAACATACTATTCAAACAGAACTGTTCATAAAGCTTTCATTACAAATAAACAAGATCAAAGTCATCAGATAGTTCTATGACTTCAGATGTTGGAAACTGCTTTAAAAACTTGTCATATCATATGGATTTTAGGGTTTCTGAAATAGGCTTTTATCCCATTTATGTTAAAAGCAGTAGATGTCAGAACATCTTATTTTTACTTTCAGAAAATTTAGCAAAATCATCTTTTTAATTGGACTTTTACAGAAAATGTGCATTAACATTCTTTAGCTATAACCTTTAGCTATAAATTACCAGTCCTAAAGCATGGAATACAAAGAAGGTACATCTTCTTATTTCTAATCCATGGTTTTTCAAATATCTACGAGTTAAGGAAAAAAAAAAGACAAACTCCCAGACAGTTATGTCACTCTCACAGCCTTCACCCCTCTAAGAATGGCCACCTTCTGAAAACTATTCATGAATCACAGCATTTTGCACCTGCAGGATTTGTGACTGATACTCAAGATCCAACTGCAAATTAAGCCACCCTAATAATATTTTTCTTACACTTTCTAGGAGGGAGCACAATGTGAAATAACAACAGAAGCTGTGACAAGCCACAGATCCTGTTCAAATCCAGCAAAATGCACTTGGAAAGGAAACCTGAAAGAACACTTGAACAGCTCCCAGTAATATTAACCAATCTTGCTTAGAGCACCAAACTTTTTACAATTCTTTCAGCTGTTAAAACCATCTCAACTGCAATCAATATTCATCAACTTACAAATCAAAAGAGCTAAGATAACTTCCAAAGACAACCCAAATTATTCTCCTTTGACAATAATCATTTAACTTGAATTTTATTTTTATTCCACAACCATCACTGCTGAACTGCTGCCACAGCTTTAATGATACAGCTCCAAAACAAGAGTATTTTTCTAAACTAAAAGATTCTGAGAGCAATCATTGCACAAAACTAGCCACTTTTCAATGCTTTATTCCTTTGCCTAGATGAGCAATTGGAATACATTTTTATTTAACTGTGATAAAACACATTTGATTCAGAAATTTTCAGTGGATGTGCCTGGAGCATGACTTTACTCAGGAGATGGCTGGAAGCACCAAGCCACAAAATATAAACCTACTCATAATTTGCTTGCTTTTCATAGCCCAGTGGGGAAAGTTTCCAGTGATGAAAATCCATCTTTCAACTACAGTCAGCAGGAAGAACTGCAGAAACAGAACTTCATGCAGTTCATGAACGCTAGTCTTGTCAATCAAAGAAACAGGGTCCAATCCCTTGCATGTTAAATTTAGGGATTATCAATTACAAATAGTGGTCCTTACTGATAAAAGGAGTCAAAGAGAAGAATCACAGAGCCTTGACATATTGGGTTGTTTGGTTTTTTTTTAATCACTATCTTCTCACACATAAGTAATTTTACTAAAACAGGAAAAGTATTTCATTAAAGTTTCTTACTAAGAGAGCAGGAAGCTTTCATCATTCACATGTAGCTGACCCAGAGAGAGCTGTTGGAAGCGCTGGTCCTGTGCTACCTCATTTCCCCCTTGCATTCCAGCCACATCCCCACAATCAATAACACCATTTGTGCAGACAGATCAGGGAGCTACCAGTCCAGACAAAAATTAGTATTTAGTTGCTTGTTTAAAGTCATTGCCATCTTAGTCAGGATTGGTGAAAAGGAAACTGCCTTTCAGAAGCAGTTCACATTTATGTCACCTTGCAGAAGTGATCAAACCGCACCTGTAACAGGAATCAGAGTAACACAACACATTTCACTTATCTCTTTCCCTCCCCCAGACACAACTCCTATATGCTTTCTGCATATGGTAAGTTTAGGAAGGGGTGGGGGGAAGCTCTGGACCCAATATCTGCCAGACCATTATTCATATGTGGAGGAAAAGATTGGAAAATAAAGAACAGAAGACTAATCTCCTGGTTTAGGAGGATGCAGCATACAGTAAAGCTTGCTACTCTGCCAAATGAAGATGCTGGCAGTAGGCATCATCTGAACTACTGCATATTTCTACCAGTATTCTTGCCTGCTCCTTCATGTATGCAATTATCAAGTCTTTTTAATGTTTTGACTCCAGTTCTTATGAACAGCCAAAGAGTTACACATATGCACATATGCATAATTCCACAATAAGCGTTTCTCTTTAAGAGAGAGACTAGTTGTTATCCTTTATGACAACCCACCCACACCTCCCTGTCTCTCTAGTCTCAGTCCACCCCCACACACTTTGTTAGAAGCATTTAATCCAACCAGGTTGACTTCCTGCATGCAATGCAGCAGAGCTCTCAGGAGACGAGTTGCAGGTCCTAAGAGCTGCTGTGAGACACCAGAACCCCTTAGGTGACACCAAAGCTTTGCTCTTAGGAAAGGCAGCAGTTGCCTTGTCTCCTTCTTGTTAACCTCATTTCTATAAAAATTACTACCTATATTTTAAACTGCCATCTTTCCACATTAACAGTAATTCAGACTATAGCAACTCTTGACAGACAGACAGGTCACACTTCACCTTCTCTTGTGCTGCAGCCTGACACACTTCCCTACTCTCCCCTTCCCTGACGTAGAATCATAGAATAGTTAGGGTTGAAAAGGACCTTAAGATCACCTAGTTCCAACCCCCCTTGCCATGGGCAGGGACACCTCGCACTAACTCATGTCACCCAAGGCTCTGTCCAGCCTGGCCTTGAACACGGCCAGGGATGGAGCATTCACAACTTCCCTGGGCAATCCATTCCAGTGCCTCACCACCCTTACAGTAAAGAACTTCTTCCTTATACCCAATCTAAACTTCCCCTGCTTAAGTTTGAACCCATTATCCCTTGTCCTATCACTACAGTTCTTAATGAAGAGTTCCTCCCCAGCACCCTTATCAGCCCCCTTCAGATATTGGAAGGCTGCTCTAAGGACATATTGGAAGAACAGCTGTGAACTCATCCACAGATTTATACAAGGCAGTGAAGGGGACAGTAGCTGAACCCAGCTCCAAATACTTCATTCCCTCCACTCCTGTTAGCCTGAGGACACACAGAAGGCCTGAAGCAATCTGTGCAAAATGCCAACCATTCTGCCAAACTGAAGATATATGGGAGAACTGCAAGTTAAGCACAATTGCTACATAGCCAGCTTTGAAAAGCATACAGCTATTCATTTTTTTAATTTTTTTTTTAATGTGTAAAAAGCCAGAATGGAGCAGCTTAATCAGGCAATGCAAACACATTGAACTCTGCAGGACACTCTCAAGAGCATATGCACCACCCCACCTAAACTTCAAGTGCTTCAGTATGTCAGACTAATGACTGGCAACTATGCACAAAAGGTTGCTTCCAGGACTCTCTGCCATACTTCTCTTCGTTCAAGTGTTGCCTATGAATTTTCTCTGCTTTTCTCCTTCACTGATAAAGTAAATATTCTCCAACAGCAAGTATGTATTGTGGATCCCATGTGACCTGAGCAGCATACTGCAAAAATAACATCTCAGATCCAAAACTTTCATATGAGACAGCCCTCGAGTAACATTTATGAAAAATCCAAACCAACCCAATCTCCAAGGCACATAACAGATCTACAAATTAAAGCTGACATGCATGGATTCAATACCATGACATTCCCTGTACTTGTACAAGACACAGAACCTATGCAAATAAGAAGCAATTATACTCAAAATAATTCAGGTCCAATCACGTAGTCATTTCTTTTTAATCAGAGTACTGAATTATTGCCATAAGAAAAAAGTAACTTCTGGAAAATAAACATCCACAAAGATCTTTCTACTATTCAATGAAAGTCTAATGTTAGACAAATAACAAAGAAAATACATGAACTCACCCTGGGAGATAAGCCTAACTTTCTTCTTAATTCAATCTACAAGTAGTAAATCCTCAGTTTAAAATTACAGATTAAAATAACTCAAGAGGAGAAGTCATCTGAAGAAAGCAGCTGGACTCATACAAATCCCTACTAATAAGGTGAACACAGAGTCAGGTGAAAAAATAAATGCAGGATAGTTGGGAACCTTAGTTATATTTATTGAAGTGATTTTTAAAAGGCACACATTTCAAATGCCATCAGAATGTAACAGAATTCAGTGCTGAAATAATTTTTTTAAAGATCCCCAAGTCACTAGCACACTTAGGTGTGTATGAACAGCTTACCTAAAAATGCAACACACCAGAGTCATACTTAAACACACTCTTATTCAGGAGATAACAATATGTGCTATTTTAGGAGTTTAAACAGGATGAGTGAATAAGAACAAAAATCCAGTCTGTTGAAAATCATCAGACAGTGATCCAAATAACTGAACGAGATTTGAAATCTGGCAGATGCAGGTACGCATAAGCAAGTATGGGAAAGAAATCTGAGAACTTACTTTCACCATAACTAAAAACAGAGAGCTAGTATGCACTCTGTACAGAGTTCTCCATCTGTTTTTACCATATTTCAGGACAGAACAGACTTAAAATACAAACTCTACGACTAAGCCCTTTCCCATTTATAGCATTTCTATGTTCAACCCTACTGACCTCAACCAGCCTAGCAATGACTATTACCAAGACAGGGGTCTGGACTTAAGAGGATTTTTTGCCATGCATCACTAGTTTCTCTGTCATTGCAGGTGTATTTTCTACTACTAGTATAGCCCCCAATAATCTGACCACATCTCAGCATTTACCTTTGCTGAGTCCATTCTCCTTCTGTTGTTTGAGTAGGAGCAGTTCAGGAAAATGTGCATTCTTTCAGTACATGTTTGTTCCAGAGACACAGAATGAGAAACTCAACCAACTGGCAAACCCAGCCAAGTCAAATATTCCTACTGTTCCAGGCAACAGCCAATGCCTAATGCTTTACAGGAAAGCAATGAATGAATCAATAATAAATACATAAAAATCTTGTGTACAATGTACAGTGTTGCACAGAGACTTAAGACCTTTAAAGATACTAAATCCAGCCCTGAAGTATAAGATACAGTAACTCCAGTCTAAATATATTAACACCAAAATCATAAGTCAAGCCACTGATTTTACATATCAGCATACAAATACGCAACTGTTTAAGGGTAAGTAACATTTTATATCTAAGAAATATTCAGGGCTCAATAAGGATATGGTCAATTACTCCATAAAGAGAAATAAGGGGAGGGAAAATTTTCTTTAGCTGTTTTATGCCAGACTCCCACACAAACATCCTTAAGATAGAAGTGAAAACACCGTTTTGATCACTGTTCCCCACCCTGGCAAACAGGCAAGAATGGAACAGAAGGAATATATTCCCAGCTCATCATTCAGTACCACCATGGCAACATGCTGCTTCAAAATAAAATAAGATATTGCAGGAAAAGGACCTTTAACTTCTCCTGTTAAAAAACAAAACAAAATAACCCCACCCCTCCCCAAGCCCCCCAAAACCCTAGAAACAAAGACTTTGGTTATTTTTTACCCTGTGTGTAACTGTACTGATGAAAAACAGGGAAGAAAATTTGTCATATAGCTAGTGAGTTTGCAAATTAGGCCTGACAACACAGCTTAAATGATATTGTTAGAAAAATAAGTCTGGATCACAAGCCATTAATAATTTCTGGAACCCTGGAAAACTTTCAGCTAGCAAAGACTAAAAGCTTTTAGTTAGTTAATGCCGAGACAGAAATCAGCTCAGACTGGTGTCTTCAGGTATCCTGTACTTTCTACATGGAAGCAAAGAACGGTCATACAATAAATATGCAAGTCCATATGCATCTATCCATTGTCTTTACATAACTTTTTCAAAAGATTATAAACAAAGTTTCCTATCCTAAAAACATTGAACTGCAATATTACTGCAATTCTGCTGTAAATCTCAGCAGCACATTCTTCCAGTAAATTATACTGCCTCGTTGCAATAATTCTAATTATCTTCAAAGTGTTTTCTCAAAAGGATACAAATAAAGTGAGTAGCCGAGGAGTGTCTTTGAGGGTCAGACACAGGAACTTTTCCAGTCTTGTCCTTAAATCTGATGTCCAAGAATCCTTGAAAAGAAAACCAAATGGTGACAGTTTTCCACCAAATACACACACTCTGCTGATAGTACTGTTTTGATCATTTCCACCTTCCACTACTACTAAACAAGGCAGCCAGCATTGTACTGAAATGTTTTTTCCCCTCACTGTTGCTGAAGTGAATATGTTTGCTAGCTACCCATAACAATGTACAGAAGACAGAAGAGAGTTCAGTATTATCCCTAAATGAGTGTTCTAGAAACACAATGCAGCTTTAAAGTACCATATATTAGTGTCGCATATGACATGCAATAACTGACCCTAAATTAAAAGTACTTAAAAAATATAAGCATCTTGAAAAAAAAGATAAAAATATTAAAGTGAATTTTATGTTTATGAAATAGAGTATGAAATGAATAATTTCCCACCGCTCAGCTTTCTAAAAGTAACTGCTAGACATCTTTCACTTCTAACAACATCTGGAAACTGTTTTGTCCAATAACTACTGCAAGAGTCATGATATGACATCAGTGATTAGGGTACAACAGTTCTAAAATAAGGATTTGGAAAGAAACAACTCATATACAAAAAACAGACCAACATATCAGCCATTATCTGGAACGCTTTCTTCTGCCTGACATAATATCTCATAAGCACAAGAAAATAACAGTTAAGGAAGAAGGCCAAACTACAGCTAAGAATTCACTGAATAGTCATTTACTCTATTTCAAACCTTCAGTTAAGCTTCTTCCTGCTTGATGAAAAGCAAGCCAGCGGATGAAAAAGCAGTATCTTCCAACAAATAGCAGGAGCTTCCTAAATTTACTGCTGTATACATATATGCTGCAAGCTGTTCTCACAGCTCAGATCTGCCCTTATTTCACTATGCTGGAGAGCATACAGAGTTTACTTGCTGCATTTACCAATTCAGCATCCAGACAGTGATGCATAGCAGTATGCTGTATATTACCAAAGGAAACATGTCTCCTACAGAGAGAAGTGTATATTATTTTTCAAGATGTATTACACAAACAGACAGGAACTCAGCTATATAAAGCATCAGATGCCTGAGGAAAAAAAAATGCTAAGAACACTGCTTAGCAGACTAGTGACTCACTGCTGTTCTTTCTCAAACATAAAACAATCTGTATTTCAACACTAACATGGAATAAGCTGTACAATTCCCACAAGAAAATATGAGTGACTGAACTAAGAGCTTGGACACTGGGTTACTATGAATAAACCTGAGGATCTCGTCTCAGATAAGGCATTCAGGGGAAAAAGAGAGAAAAAAAAAAAAGCTGCTAATTAAAAAAAAGAGTAGTCACATCCCACCTCTGAGGTCAAACAGTACATCTCAGTATTCATATCTATTCCCAGAGGAAAATTGCTGTATATGCCTCTTTTTGGTGTTAAACTGGAGCTCCTCATTAGCTGGTACATCCAAAGTCAGCCCTAGGGCAAATATCACTTAAGCTTTGATGCAATATCAAAAAATGTGTGGCAGCAACACAGGGTGAAGATATCTCCTCCTACAACAATAACTGCCTGCAGCTGCTTATAAAAGCCAGCACAAATGTCTACGAGGTAGGATGATGAAGCATCTCAAGCATATATATATTCAAGCATATATAACCCTGCAAAATACTGTACATATTTTACAAAAAAAATTCTGTACCTGTGTGTGTGTACATAGGAGCTGTATATACACACATTCACAGGCAATAAAGCAGATCAGGTCCTTGATCCAGTCCAACCACATAACCAGCTGTTCCCAGCACAACCAAGAAGTTAAGGCACAGTTTTTCACCACATGGGAAATGGTGGCTGTACCTGAGGGTAAGGTACACCAATGCTTTGGAACATCAAATTGTCCTCTCTTAATCATCTACCTGCATGGTGCCCAGAAAGCAGTCAATGTCAGGATGTTTTGTTACACTTTCATCAATAGAATAACTGTAGATCATCATCAGTGCACCTGCAAATATGTTCAAGTTCAAACACACTAACTTTCACGCTCTCTTCTCACCTTGCACATGCAAACCTAAGAACTCAACTCTGAAACAGTCAAAGCAAAGGCTGAAACATAGTTAAGAAAACCAAAAAAAAAAACCAGAAAAAATGCCTGTGGTTAAGAGTCACCAAACCACTAAGCACAGCTGTGCTCTTCCAGTACTTTTTTTTTTGGGGGGGGGGGTGGATGCGCAGGCAACACTGCATCTTTTTTCATTACAGAAGGATTACCTATAAACTTGACTTCTTCTTTTCCACATTAAATGAAACCGCTTCAGTCTCCTCATACTTAGCCATCATGTTTTAAACCCAGCTGTATTTACACACAGATAGTGGGGCTGTATAACAACCACAAAACAAGTTAGGTGGACTTGAACTACTAAATAGTGATTCCCAGAAACATGTGTATTTCAGGCTTCTGTATTTCAGGCTTGTGTGGAAAGGAAGGAGAGGCAGCAATTATTGCTTATGGACATAAAGCTAGTGTACCATTTAGAACAAATGGAAAATACATGTTTAAGATGGTACTTTGTTATTGACAGTACTCTCACAACTCTTCCTCCACCAAATATTTATTTTTTTTATGATTGTATAGTTTCTTTTAAAGGAAACAATAAAAATGACTACCAAATTAAACATCATTCAATATCTATTACCCCATGAGAAAAATAATTATAAATACCATCTTTGCAAAACAGATACTTACCTGGAAAAGTTCTTTAAATGAAGGATGTACCATGGGGTTTGGAACAAAAGGTAAAGCATAGAAGGGAAGAAACTCTGTAGTCTGGCTCAGTGCAGCTCCTTTTGTTTCCAGGTATCCCTTAAAATGAGAAATCCTTTCCTCAAGTTCAGCTTTGTCCTAGGAAATAAAGTAGCATATTTATTTAGAAAACTACTACTCTGAACACACTAATGCCGGCAAATACAAATGGAGACCTAAACACATTAAATTTGAAATGCCATAATATCTGTTCTCTAAAAAGCAAGATTTATGTCACTAGGGAGCATTATATCTTGCTTTCGCCACTCAATAAAGAAAATTTAAACCAATGTTGTCTCTGTCCCCCAGGTCCAACAAAAGTGAGGTACAGTTGCTTTTTGACTGCAAATTATTCCTTCCTCTTCAGGCTAGATTTCTAAAGCAGAGTGCATTTCCATACTCAGGGCAGAGAGAAAACACCTACTTTAGATATGCTTCACTTCAATGGTAAGTGCAGAACCACAAAATCCACTCATACAGCACCAGGAAGGGGAGCTGGCACACAGAACAAAAGCTTCTTAGAGGCTGGAAAACAAACTGAAGGCATCCAAATGCTCCTGTAGCAGCTGACAGGTGTAAGGCAGGAGCTATTAAGCCCTGGCTGACTCCTGGCTACTTAAATTTCTCTTCATCATAAATGTCCCATGTAACAGGGATTTTATTTTATGACAGCTTGGAATTAGTTTTCAATATATCTTGAACTGATCAAGATTCAGCTTTCTCATTTTATCAGAAATGTTTGTATTTCAACAGACAGCTTCAGCCCAAACTGGAAGCAAAATAAGTGCTTTAAGCATCAACATGCTTTCCAAGTTAAAATACTTCAGGAGCTCCAGGAGAAAGACACTTCCAACTTCCATCTCTACACAACACAAGGGGTCTGGTTCAATTAAAATGCAGGCTGTGCCCGAAAGACTGTGAATTCTTCTTAGTAAATATCCCATCCTCACCCACATTGAAGACAAATAAATGAAGTAAACCAAGCAAAAGGCATGTAAAGTTTGAATTGTGAACTATACTTACAGGCTTTCCAATATTGTGTTTCAAGAGGTAGGTGGCAAAGTGTATGTGAAGATAAAACTCCAGCTTCTGAGCAACCGATTCATCATCCAGTACTGAAGATGAAATATGCTCCTCCCAGAGCTGGAAGAAAACTTTCTGTTCACCATTTTCAAATGCTGTAAGCAGATCTTTCTGTAAAGGCAAAAAACACTCAGTGAAAAAAAACACACAGAAGCACTACATTTTTTCCAACAGTGAATGAAGAATTCAAGTGCCATCTGAACCCTCAGAGGAAAAATAAATGCCTACAATGTGCAAAAATCAGTCTTGCTAAAGTATGGCAAGCTAAAAACCTAAAATAGTCAGAATCAAAACTACTGTCTCAGGTTCAAGAGGACTGGAGTCCCGAAAAAAAAACTATCAAAACCAATCAACCAATCAAAAAATTCAAAGTTGAAGGTTCCTGCACTGGAAGATGACTGCTAGCAGACGTCTTCAAATAATGAAGAATTTCTTCAGACAGCTAAGAGACGCTGTAATCTCACACAATGATTAGTAGCTTTTAACTGCTTTTAGTATTGCTGAAAGTAGTGTAAAATATGCATTACCTGAACAGCCAAAGCTTTTGAATCTCTTGAGAAAACACCTGCTGGTTTAGGTAGTGTCTTCCCTTTTGTTTGACATTCATTTGTAAATACTTTCACTGTTTCTTCAAATTCAGCAAAATCCAAATACTACAAGACAAAAACATAGGAATAGTACATTTTTAGATTATTAATGTTCCAATGAGTGACCCACGAATTGCCAAAGTCCTTTAATGTTTCTCTGTAGCAGGGTAGATAAATGCCAAAGACTGCACAGCAACAAACCAAGACCTTATGGCAGGGAAATACTGTCTCAGAACTAAATTTTCTCCTGTGTCCTGGAGAACAGTACTGACAACCAAGCACGTCCTCTCTGAAAAAATGATGCTCCTCCATTAGCCAGTAATTTCATTCAACCAAACAAAGAGAACTGAAATTCATTAATGCTATACCTTTGTTGAAGAAACAGGTGAGTAACTTCCTTGCAAACAGCATTCTTGGAGAGCAAAATTCTCAAGCATAACTCTTATCTCCACAGCAGGAGACAGATAGCTTGAATTCTAAGCTAGGTCACTCATTTGAAGCTATGCAAGCCAAATTAATCACCATCTAATGAAGCACTGTTCTTCTGAGAAAGAGATAAATAGCCCTACCTCTTCCTCCCACAATGCACAGTTATATCACACAGAACTTTTCCCTTCTTCCCCCATCTCAGAAGTCTTAGTTATTGGTTGCTGAGGCAAGACATCACACTTCATTTTGATCTATTCAAATCTATAGAAAATCTATTCATTTTGATTTGCTACAGAGAACAAGAATTGTTTACTTTCTCTGCTGTTAACATAAACAGTAATATAGTAATGATTAAGTACTTAAGCCTTTTTTTTAGATTTGTTTTCCGAGATTCACAAAAAAGATTTAGGTTGTGTATAACTTTGCCGTTTGGTAGACTCTCTGTCCAGGCTTTCAACAGACAGCCCAGTAAAACTGGGCACTGAATGCCTCTCCTGATTACCCCTCTGTAGCACTGGCATCTGTGGAACACTGCAATAGATGGATCACACTAAGCAAGGGGTCTAGGTTTTGTTGGTTTGGTGCTCGTTTAGGGCCCTAAACTAGTCTACCAACACAGTGTCAATTAAAGGAATGGAGCAGTAACAAGCAGCAGAGATCACAGTTTGTGCTCTTGTTCCAAATCATAAATATTCCATTTTAGCCAATTTATCCAGAAGCCTGAGGCACTTGCTCTTGAAAGCCAGCCTCTCTCTTTTTCACAGGACCATTCCACATTTTAGAATACATTCTGACTACCTCTACCCATATGGCCTATAAGAGGAGTGACTCGCTGGAAAATCCTGATTAGGCATTAAACCACAGAGATCAGCAGTCTCAGGACTTCAGCGTGGGCTTTGTCAGCTGTAGGGTTTTTATATGCTGCAGTGATTTTTATACACATACGGAACAAGGTGGTAGCTAAACAATGTTTTAAAAATGTCACTATTATCACAAGTTGGACCACAGCCCTAAAACTGTGGATCTAATCAACTTAACTGTTCCTTCAATGAAAGCCTAATTTGCAATGAACAACAGATAATTCTAGACCGATTTTATGTTTGACTGCTGGCATTTAATGAACTTTAAGCCCTTTGAATCTACAGAGCATGACAGGAGTCAATATGATTTCAGGGTGTAGCAAACACTTGTCCAGATAAATAACTCTAGAATTTAGACCACAGTTACAACGCCTGGCTCTGAACACAAGCATTATGAAATTTTTCTTTGCTCATGTCAACCAAAAAGAAAAAAGAGAAAACCAACCTCTCTCACTAGTCCAAGTAACTCAGGTTCACAAACTTGACCGTTACTCATCGTTAAGTGTTAACTGATATGGGTCATTGCTGATAAACCTAAAAATCGTAAAGAAGGAAGGGGTTCAAACAGCGGTTCAAACAACCCCAGCCACGCACAGCCCATCAGCCATCTCATCCCAAACAAACCTCGTGAGAGACACCTACCCCCCGTAAGGAAGCTCCGAGGACGGTCCTTGCCGACCTTCTCGCCAAGCCGCGGGGCCGTCACTTCGGCTCCTCACCCAGCACACCGCCAGTGCCGCCGGCCGCACCCCCACCCGGCCCGGGGAACTCCGGCCACACTCTCAAGAACCGCGAGCATGCGACCCTACCAGTCCGGGAGCGAACCGAGCATCACCACGGCACGGCCTACCCACAACCCCACACCGCCGCCTCCTGTCGCCCTGGCAACCGCGACCTCTCACCAGGCCACGCCTCCTCCCGCTGCACATGATCCCTCTCAGCCAATACCATGCTGGGAAGTGTGCGTCACGTGATGGAGGGTTTCACCATGCGGGCTGACGCGCCCCTGTAGCGCGGCGTGGAGAGTCGCCGGTTTCCGGTTCAGTCTCTCTGACAGCCCTGAGGCGAGTTTGGGGTCCCGTTCATTTGTTTAATTACCTACTGTCTTACGTTTCTGTACCCTCCTGCCGTGCTGAGCAGCCAGAAGCCTTCTAAAAGCGCAGCCTGTGGTGTGCCTACCTGTAGGCCCATAGCTTTCTGCTGCTCAGTTACATGCTTTTTTAATCATCCAGCACTATTTGCCCCCGCCAAGCTAGCTACAGAGCTGTGCGTGCTCTGAGGGCATGGAATCATAGAATAAGGTTGGAAAAGACCTTAAGATCATCCAGTTCCAACCCCCCTGCCAAGGGCAGAGACACCTCACACTAAACCATATCAGCCGAGGCACTGTCCAACCTGGCCTTGAACACAGCCAGGGGTGGAGCATTCACAGCTTCCTTGGGCAACAAAGGCTGGGAGTAATTCCCTCTGTGGTTAATACAGCCTGTGGCCATGGTCACCTGCATTACCTAACTGCCTGGAAGGTTCCTTTGGAAACAATGTCAGAAGATAAAATGAGAGCCCTGCCGAGGCTGAGCACTGCAATGAGCCCAAATCACAGCCCCAGGGCAGCCAGAGGGAGGGACACCGAGACCAGTCCCATGGGTTGGGCACGTATTGCACCAGCAGGCACACACCTGACATGTCATTACCTCATAGAATCGTGACCAAAATAAACAGGGGGACAGGCCAAGCCACCTATGAAGGCTTTGTCCCTTTTTTAATTAACACTGGTGTTAATGAACCTCTTGCCAGTAACAGCAAATTTCTAGCAAGCATTTGCAAGACACAGCACAATGACATTGTAGCACCAGTGATGTCCTGTGGAGTTTTGGTCTCACCCCAAAACCACAGTCCTGTTTTCCTTCCTTAATACCTAAGAAGACCTATGTCTTCTGCACATCCTACAACCAGATACAGCATAGCACCATCTTTCTTCATTTAAAAGGCTCATATGTGGACAGCTGAAACAGAATGCAGAAATTTGCATCTGACACACCCACACTTGGATTTTGACCCTCAGTAATATCACAAAACCCAAAAGCTAATCTGACCAGCCAGCTCAGGGGCACTGCTCTCCAAAGAGACCACTTCCCAGTCAAACTTTAATTTTCCAACACCAGTGTGAGTGAATACAGTTCAGGCTGCTATCCTCCCTTAGCCATGATCTATGGGTGGTCTTCTCCTTAACTAATTAAAACAAACAAACTAACAACCCTCCCCACAAAAAAAAAAACAAACAACAAATCAAAACCACAAACCCCTCCCCCAAAAAAACCAAGAACAACAAACATTTAAGGAACTGGGGAAAAAAAAAAAATAAAAATATCACCCTTGAACATTCTTGCAAGGTCTAAAATTACCAGCTTGACTGGTGACATGTTTGGAAAGGGTGAGGTGATGGGAAGCAGAGTTATGATGGATGGTGAACAAGAACTAGCACTCCATCCATAACCCGTGGGATTTATTTCACCTCTGGTTTGGTATCTGTGAATACTGAGGCAGACTGCTGCTCTTTGGGAAAGGGAGATGTTAAATATCTTACGAGGGGTAGAGGCAGCTTTGACAAATCTATGCCCTCTCCCATGCTTTGCTTCTTCAAGTTATGCTTGTCCCTATAAGGGACAGAGCAATTGTTTGAGCCAGAGTTGTGCCAAACTGCCCAGTTTTTACTTGTGTTTTATGTGATGGGTGAAAAGGTGCCAGAAATAGGTCACTTCACCTATCACCTCTGCCTTTGCCAGAGGCCCTTGAAAACATCTGATTCCCTAACTCAGTGTGCCTGCGAGATGTTCTTAGTGAAAGAAATCCTGCTAGGGATTTCCTGCTAGCTTCCCCAGCAAATCAGGAGAAACCTCACCTGTTTTCTTCAGGCTTCCTCCTTCCTCCAAACTCCCAGCAAGGACATCACAACACACAGGGCCAAGGGGACAGAAGAGCAGATTCCTGAAACGCCAGTGAAGACCACACCGCTCTGCAGGTCCCAGACTGGATTGTACCATTTTGCTGGATTAAAAAGACAGAAGGCTATTTTCCGTGCTCAAGTGGAAAGTTCTGCAGGAAATGTTTTCTCGCAGAAGCTTTTCCAAGTGGTTGCATTAAAACTACAAGCAGGCAAGAGAGGAACACTTTTTGAAGCTTTAACGTCCTGTAATTTTTGGAGTAAAACTTCAGCTTTTAGTTGTAAAAAAAGATTTTGGTTTGGGTTTTCAGTGCTCCTTTGAAGGAGCAATAAATAAATAAATAAGAAGTAATTTGAGTTTTCAGTTGATGATACATTATTGTTGATTGGGTTGGAGCATGGACTGCCTCCTACTGGGACTGGCTGGGAGACAGAGGGATTTGCCTGGACGTCCTGCACTCAGGCAGGGCACTTGCCCAGTAGTTCAGGCACTGCTCTCATACTGAATTACACAGCAGTGCTTCCCCAGGGCCCTCTGCAATGAAAACCAGTGCAATGGAATTGGAAAACCTCTCTGCTCTCTCCAGCTTCAGGCTATCATAAAGCCGCTCTTGTCTCCCATGGATGGGGCTTGTTTAGCTGCTGCCAAGCCTCAAGTTTCACCTCTCCCCAGAAAGATGCCATCAGCACATGCCAGGCTATTTATATGCAGCCCTTTCTTTAGTAATTTCCTGTAACCAAATTCCCTGACTAGGGAGAGGCACAATGGAGACTTTGATTTTGTGCCATGGGATGCATGAAGGAGGCAACAGGGTGAACTCAACTCTCCTTGAGATCCAGAAGCTTCTTGATCTGCTCACTGCAAAGCAGGAAAGAAGGAGGGACTGGCTGATGCATCCCCCAAATGCTCATTTCTGCTCAATAGCAAAATGGTGAAGGAGGCTCACAACAGATCACCCCATGGCACCTTTTCAGCTGTGACAGAGATCATCTTTTAGAGAACCTTACAGGGACAGAGCTGACAACCAGGAGAGACTGATCAACTAACTGCCTTTGCAGAGCTGGGTGTGCCTCCATGGGGAATGATGGCAGCTCAGTGTCCTGGGCCTAGAGGGGTCTCAGCGGGGCTTTCTGGCATGTGGTCATTTGAGGCATGGGTCATTAAGCCCCCAACCAAGGTGAACGCCAGTGTGGGAGAGGGCTTGGCTTCCAATAACAGTAAGGATTTCGAGCCAAAAATGGCAGGGAGCTGGGAGGAGGGAATTGCTACAGATGCTCTAGTTAAAAAAAAAAAACAAGTAGTATGTCGAAAATAGTGTAGGAGACCAAGTGCACAGAAACAGCAGAACAGAGAGCTTCATCATTAGGAGAAACACTCCCAGTCCCAGTACGGCTCACTGCTCTCATCTCATGGGCACAGTTTTGACACTGCCACTGGCACAGAGCAATGGCCACCACCCAATCACGTGGAGACAAATCACAAAACCTCTGGGCCTGCAAGAGAAGTGAGCAGCAGGTTTCATCTGTGAATGAGCCCATGAACTGTGCTGTCCAATGTAGATATTTCTAGCCAATTATTTCCAGCTGCTTCTTGTTCATCCCTGACCCCCGATTTCATGCTTAAAGATCTGTGTGAAGTTAAAGTAAACAGAGAATTTGTCCAGCCCTACAGAAGCTGTCTCAGCTTCTCCTCTGGGAGGACACTGGGGGGGAAAAAAAAAGTTAATCCATCTTTGTTCTCACTGACACGGAATGAAGAAAACAATTAAAGGGGTGAGCCAGCCTAAAACTAAGAACAAAGACACTGCACCAATATTTCAGGTCTTTTTCCTTCACTCTGAAGGGGAAAAATTTGCTCCGTGCTTTATCTTTTGCAGGTTATCTTTGGAGAAACTGTGTCCCCATCATTTCTGCTGATAATTAACCTTGCCTTTGCAGCAATTGTTCCCTGGCTCACCAGAGCAGCTATTTATATCCTTTGCCAGGGATGCTGTTGCCACCAAATGACTGCCCTTCCCCTTGACCAGCCTTGCACCAGGGTGGTGGGCAGCAAGCCCTAGGGTGTCCCCTCATGCTCGCCAGGACCCGCCTCACCTGGACCCTTACAGTATAGACCCTTCACTGTCCATTTTCTGCATACGCTTTGCAAACACGCAGAAAAAATCCCAGACATACATGCTGCTTGAACATACATGCACAGGGTTATCAGGCAGCAGGGTCCATCAGACCAAGGGCACAGGGCTCAGATGACAGAGGTTATGGTCTTTAGAACCTCTCATTAGCTGATCTCCAGTGGATTTGGGCAGAAGCAGGATTTGCCTCGAATCACTTCTCTGCAGTGCTGATTCTCCCCTGCTGGAGGAGACACCGATGGCTCACCTGAGTATCTGCACAGTCCTTCTGAGCGAAACCAGAGCTTTGGTTGTGCAGCCAGTGCCAGGTACAGACCTCACAGCAAAACTCCAGATCTGGGCCAATGACAGCTGGATCATTTGCCCACACAGAACAGAACTTCAGAGACTCAGTGAAGCCAGCCCTGAGCTGGAGACCAGCAGCCTGGGCTGGGGCAGCTTCTCCTCCCAAGATACAGAGCAAGGGCCAGTTCAGTTGCACCAGTGCTAGAGAAACACGTTGAGCCAGGTCTGCCAATACCAGTTATCTTCACTGAGGAAGCAAAAACCCTTGCTCCCATGTGAAGTCACATTGGGGAAAGATCAGCATCCGTGGGGGAAGGCCTTCACACCCACTGGTCCCATCAGAGGTTGCAAGTAAACACAAGCCTTGCACAGTGCCTGCAGTGTCTGTGCTCCCCATCTCCCTCATCCTGCTACTACTGCAGGGCTAAGGTGGGCTAAAAAAAACATTGCCAGCACTGAGAGCAGCGGGCAAGGAGGCACTGGGGCAGGCTGGGGTCTGGCAGGTACAAGGCTGTGTGGGATGTTCCAGCCTCCAGGATACAGGGAGATAAACAGTCAGTGTCATCATCATTATCAGCAGCACCCAACCTTTGTGTTGAACTAGGAGGAGCAAGACTTTCACCTGGCCCTGGAAAGAAAGGGAGAGGTGGGGATGGTGGCACTGTTGTAATGGGGAAGAGGTGGGAGGATGAGACCTACCGGGTGCCTGCTGGGGCAAAGGAGCAATGGTGCCTGTTGTCTCTCTCCTCAAAGATCCCTTGTCCTGGGAGCTTTACCTCCAACATACTCATCTCCCCAGCACAGTGCCAAGCAAGGGGCTTGTACCCAAGTTAATGAGTGGAAAGGGGAGACTGAGGGCATGTCCAGGGCCCTAGAGGGACTCTGGGATCTGTCAGAAGCAGTATGCTTTTGGAGTGATTTACTTCTCCCCAGGGTTAAGGGGGATGAGGCCCATTAGTCAGGAGGGACAGAAGCATGCTTCCTGCCACCTCAGCCTCTCCTGCTCCTCTGGCAAACCCAGGAGCATTAGGTCCAATTAGCCCCTGGCAAACAGCCCAAGGGTGGGTCCCTCTGCAGCATCCCCAGGCAGGCCCAGGAGGGCAGCACTTCTGAAGAAATCAGCACTCATGAGTCACTGGGGCTAAATGACATTATTTAAAGCAGCACCAAAGCTTTCCAGGCTCCCACCATACATCCTCCTAACTAGAGATCAAACAGACAGCAGTGACCTCCCAGTGATCCCCTAAGCACAGCAATGAGCTGGTCCTGCAGCTGCTGGCCCCATCTGTCCCCAGGGAAACTGGTCAGATGCCTTAGCAGGGGGGCAGGATCCAGCCCCCAGGCAGCTTTCCATAGCCTTCTCAGAGGTCTTCCAGCAACTTTCCAGATTTATGGAGGTTTCCTGGCCATCCTCTAGAATTTTCTCTTTCTAGGGGTATTCTGCTGTATCTTCAGAACATTTATAGAGGAAAACAGTGAGCAGCAGAGTTGGGGAAAACTCCCAGATGTCCCTCCTGGTGTCCCGAGCCTGGCACACATGGCCTTTTACTTTCACAGACATCAAAAGCTCCTCTAAAAATCCGACTGCCCAAGTGTAACCTTAGTGGCTGGCTCCAGAGTAGCGGCTCAGAAATCAGTCTGGGGCTATGTGAGGTTTCTATGTTTGTTTGTGCCAAGGGTGCTCTGGGAAACATCATTGCCAGAGGCAGGAGTGATCTTACAGGGACAAGAAAATCATTTAACAGAAGAATTAAGTCTTCTGGATGGTGCCCCAGGCAGTACACGGCTCAGTGGGAACTGCTCTGTGCATACAGATTTACACAGCCACACAGACCTAAACCTGTAGCAAGCACCAGGAACACTGGCTACTCTAAAAATGTCTGTTCTAGTATCAAAGGCTTAGCAAAAGGTCCATTGAATAGAAGCAGACTGCTCACAGCTTGGCCAAGGCACCAGTATAGGCCTTTAGGTCCTTCTGAGCCAGCTATTCCCAGCATTTCCACTCAGACTCTAGAGATCTCCCAGCGATAACTGGCAGGTTGCTGAGTGACCTGAAGTGAGGGTTTTTTTCTCCTCCCAACATCCTCCCCCCTACACAGTATTTTGTAAGAAGACGCAAGGCATTACTAACAAATTACCTGAAAAACTCCATGTACCGCACCATTTGGTACCAGTAGAATGTGCAGGAATAAGGGATCCAGGTGCCCATTCAGAAGGAAGGGATTACAGCACCTGAAAGACTTACACAATGTACATTTATCCAGTTTTCATTTCTTGCACCACAATACCAGGTCTCACTTTGAATGTCCATGGGATTGAAGCAGTGATCCCCTTTGTTTCCAGTTCTACTGACAGTAACAGTGTCTGTAGCTTTTTCAGGTTCATTCTTGGCTCTGTTCCATGGGAGAACAGATCTGAACCCTTACTGAGACATTTCAACTTCAGCGACTTCTGATTGAAGCCTAAGACTCAAAACTGGCTTTTGGCCCCACACCTCTGCTCTATATTGCTTAAGCTTTTTAGAGAACAATAGCAGACTATTCTATTGCTATAGTAACATTTGCCAAAATAAACCATTGGCTGACCACGGCTGCAGGCTCTGGCTCGCTGGTGTGCATCCTTTGAAGCATTCCAGCTGACCAGATGAAGGGCTGGCTGCAGAGTGAATGGTAGAACAGCATTCCTTCCTTCTTACTGCTGCTCATTCCATACCCCTGACTGTAAATCCCCCCTTGGCTAATGATGCACATCAGTGTAACAACCTGCATGTCCAAATTCACATCATTTAGGCCTGTAATGTTTTCTAGCTGTGCTCACATGAGCTATTATGCTCATACTTGGTGAAAGCACACAGGACAAAGAAAAGGGAGTCTGTGAAACAAAGAGAAATATGGCCTCATTTCCCCATCACTAACACCCACAACCCTTCTGTCAGCCCCACACTATCACATAAATACCAGGATGAACAAGGGGGAAAATCAGTGCAAAGTTAGTATCACAGAGGTAATTTGGATACAGACCTCATCTGGATAGCTGCTGTCAAGTAGAGACCTGCCCTCTCTGTAGCAGCACTGCTATGATTGGGCCAGCCCAGAGTTGGTGATCTTGCCTACCCTATGTGAGTGCTCAAGAAAGTAGAGATATGATCTGCACAGATCCTCACAACTCTACAGAAGAGCAGAGTCAGGCCAGCTTTGCTGGAGAAAGACACACAACTTGGGTCTAGTTTTTAACATCTGGAGTAAGCTGTTAGGCTTCTTTTTTCTTTTTTTAAAGCAGCAAGTTTTCTGTCAAGAATTTTTAATATATTTATTTGAAAACAAGATTTTGTGAAAGAGTACACTAAATAGCATATATCTGTTCTTCAGCCGTAAAACACAGACTATCAGTTTTAGCTCAGCACAGATTGGGGCTGCATGCACTGAACAGCAGATCTTGATAGGAAGGTCTTCATGTCTGTCTTTCTGGTATCAAGCATAGTGTCTTCTTTAGAGGCCATGACCCTGGAGGAGGGGGAAAGAGAAACCAGAAAGGCAAATGTATTTAACTAAGGCTTCTTATGGTTGACCCCAAACACTCACCCGAGCCTGCCACTGATGCAACATTTACAGTTTTTAACAAGATGTTTATTTTCCTCCTCATCCACCAATTCAAGTGCATAATCTCTGCTCTTGGGAGCACTGGGACATGCCAGCCCATATTTGGAAATAAAGTAACTGAGTTTCTGCTTCTCACTGAGAAACATGCACCCAGTTCAGGCACTTTAGCCAAGGAACCCGAGAACCACGCCATTCACTGCCTGGAGCAGATCTATGAGTCAGGTTTAGAGAGCTCCACAGAGCCCATGACTGGAGTGTCTTCAAATTCTTCCAAGAACTGCTGGGAAAACAAAACAACCCCAGAAAGGGGAATAGTAGTTTGATTTCAACCAATCCTGCCACACTGAGGTCAAGTAGATGACAGCTTTGTTACATAAACCACTCGCCCCTCTGGGATCGTTTTCATGAGCTGATTATTCCCAGGTCAACTGTTGCCTGTAAACCCATGTACGGCTCTAACTCTGCCTGGCAAGGCTCTACCCAAGAGCAGCCAGGCCTGAGAGATTAGAGACTAGGTCCAGTACAACCAGGTCAGGCATGACCCAGGAGAGTGGATTTCTCTTCTATTGCTGCCAAACTCTTCAAATCAGGATAAAGCATATTTCTGAACCTGGTGCAGAAGCTGTCAAAGAGGTAAAACAAGAGTGCTAGGTGTTGGTTATTGCTTTAGTTGATCCAAAGAGGCTTTTTCTTCACTGGGACTAATAAAGGTGACTCTGCACAATACACTGTACCTCAGGTCTTAATCATCAATGTACTCAAAGGGTTCTGGTGGTTCAGGTTCCTGCTCCTCTTCCTCAATCTTCGGACCGTGAGCTGCCACAGGTTCAACCAGCTCCTCCATATCCTCGCTGGTGTCCTTCAGAATGATGATGCCTCCAATGGAAAGCTGCAAGACAAACACAGTGAGCACTAGCGCTGCTTGCCTCTACCTCATGATGGAGTGTTTGTAGCCACAGTGTTTATCCTTGGTGTTGTAGTTTAAGCCCAGCTGGCAACTAAGTACCACACAGCTGCTTGCTCAATTACTCCTGCCCCCAGTGGGATGGGTAGGAGAACTGGAAAAAAGATAAAACCCGTGGGTTGAGATAAAAACAGTTTAAAAATTAAAATAAGTTACAATACTACTACTACTAATAATAAAAAAGGGAAACAACAAAAAGAGAGATAGATAAAAAAACCAAACCAACAAACAACAGTGATGCACGATACTCATCACCCGCTGATTGATACCCAGCTCATCCCTGAGCAGCAACCGACCCTTTCTGGCCAACTCTCTCCAGTTTATATACCAAACATGATGATCTATGGTATGATATATCCCTTTGGCTAGGGCACGTCAGCTGTCCTGTCTCTACTTCCTCCCAGCTTCTTGTGCCCCTTCTCACTGGCAGAGCATGAGAGACTGAAAAGTCCTTCATCAGGGTAAGCATTACTTAGCAACAACTAAAACACTGGTGTGTTATCAACATAATTCTCAAATGAAAGCCAAAACACAGCATTGTACCAGCTACTAGGAATAAAATTAACTCTATCCCAGCCAAAAGTGGGACAGTAGGCCTTATGAAACACCTCAGCATCAATGAGTTTCAGAGAGCAAAGCATCTGACACTCACCTGAATCCCTGCCTGGTAAGGGGATGGCACAGTCTATCCAGGCCACCTTTTGTATTTCCACTATCTAAGTCTCAGTTCAATAGAAAATGGCATCTGGATTCACAGCTTTACTCCAGTCGCAGTCTGGGGCTTTCCACATGTAAACTAATCCAACTATAATTGTTTTATAAGGCTCATCTTTTCAGGGCAACAAAGCTTAGTGAAGCTTCTATGTGTAGCTGCCTCCCAAGAGGCTATCTGAAACAGTATAATCTTATCACCAGCTTCCACCAACTGAGGAATGCTGTTTAGCAGAAACTCATAAAAAAAAAAAAGGAAATTAATTGCAAAGATCACAACCAAACATCCTGGCAGGCTGAAGCAAATTTGTGTGTCTCCAGGACTGAAACTCAAGGTGCAAAGTGGCAGTGCTGTGTCATGTCTGTCTGGAATCAGGGCTTTGACTACAGCAGGATTCCAGGCTATAAACAGCATTTCAAAGAGGCCTTTTACTCTGGCATTCCCCAAAGCAGAGCAAAGGTCTGGAACAGCTCCATTTCAAAAGCCTCCTTGGTTACACATCCTAATCCCAGAAAAACCCCACACTGTTCTGTTCTCTTCAAAACCTGTTTATGGGAATTTAAGGCTGGAAACTACACTTCCCTCACCAAGGACTTGACTTCTTTTGAAACTGAAGGAAATAGCTGTATTTCACTGCTTTGGCAATAAGTCTGTACAACTTCTCACCCCATTGTAAAAATCACGGCTCAATCTTTATGTCCCCAGCAATGTCATTAATACAGAGTATGTCCGATTGGTTTCCATATCACAGCATGTCATAGGTAGAAGAAGAAAGGAAAATAAAGCAGCATTAGCCTGGTGAAAAGGTCTGCAGCAGCTGTGTCTTTCCTACAACTAGAACTGCATGTAATCATTTGGAGAGAGAGACACTAAAAAGTGGGTATGACAACAGTGCAGTTGGAAATCTCTGTCAGACATTACAGTGATACCAACTGAGAGTAGCACTCTCATAGACACAGAGAACTTCTGGGTCCTGGCAGAAGCCCAGCCCTGGGAACATTCTGTCAAACACATGGACTAGGAAGATGACACTTACTGGTTTGAAAGGCTGGTATCGGCAGCTCTCTGTCATAGTGAGAACTTTGAGCTGAGCAGGCATGACTCTTGCTGGGTTGTCCAGAAGCTGGAAGTTGGGTTCAGGCTCTTTTTTCTTTTCTTTTTCATCCTTCTTTTCTGCCTCATCCTGCAAAGGGGGAGGAGAACATCAACATTATTTTAACAGTAATATCTAACCCTTTCATGGTTCAGGAGGGTAAAGGACAACCAGGCAGCAAATCCCAGACTGTGGTGAGAAACCATTCTGCTGAGGAACAAGCTAACACCTATCTATCAGCTGGCACACACAATGCCAGCATGGATCCAAGTGTTCTCATGAGGCAATGCCTCACTCTCAACTGCAGGTGACAGTAAGTTCAGCAAGAGGTGGCAATGGAACAGTTTACCCCTGGGTTCCCTTTCTAATACTTTTTCTGCAAGCTCACTCACCACTTTTTGGTCATAACTGAAGATTCTTCAATATTGTCACTGAGCACACGAAAATTGCTAAAAGCGGTCCTTGTATTTTTGCAGTTGGAAAACTATCACTGACATTTCACATTAGTGGTAGAGACGGGGACTCAACCAAAATGATCTGAGCTCAGTGACTCCCCTAAGGAGCTGCGGTTAACCCCTCCTTTACAAATGACTCAGCAGCTAGAGGGAAAAGTTCAGAAGGAACAAACACAGCATCCTTCATGTACTTAAGAACATGGATTGTGTTTTCTCCTTTGCTCAGGAACATCTGAGTGCAAACAAAAAGGCTGCAGAAAAGATGGAAACAAACAACAGGAAATAATCAGGACCCCCACTACATGCATGGCATGTCCTGCAAAACAGACAGGACTTTCTCTGTCATGGTGACTTCTCATTGCTGTGCAGATCTCTTGGAAGCTATGGATTACTTGTCATAGAACAGGCATAAGAGAAAAAACACGAAAGCAATTATACTTCTAAAACATTAGGATAACGGCAAAACTCTCAACTCAAACACAGCAGGTGGCAGCACGCTCCCTTTTTACTATCCTCATTTTCATGCTCCCTTCAACCAAAAAAACTTTTCAGACATCTGCAGTGTACAGACACAGACACGACACATGAATCTTGTAATATACTGCTTCCTCTCAACACCTGTACTTAACTGTATGTTGTAGCAATTTTAGAAGAAACATGCATCTGTTCAGCACATTTTCCTTAGCATATAGTGCTGCAAGAATAATTCAAAGGAAAGGAAATGTTTGGTGACAAGGACACTTTGATCCAGGAACATAATGAAAAAAACCCAGAGGTTCAACCTTGCATGCATGAGATGATTCATTTTCTGAGCCAAGTGGATGAAGTTCAGTGCCTACAACATGGCCACACTTAGCAGGTCTAGGAAGGTTATTTTACACATACACCTTTGAACTTACGCCACACTCCCTTTCCATACTGTTTGTGTATTTCTTTTTAAAATTAACGAGGCCAGAAATTCTCTGACCATTCTGCTTTTCTCACATAGATATTAAAGTGGAATCAGAAAAGTTTCTACTGAGCTTATCAGCTTTGGTAAAGCTTTTGACACCATTTCCACTGGAGACACTGGCTGCTTATGGCTTGGACAGGTGTACTGTTCTCAGCATGAAATCTGCCTGTGTAGTCAAGCCCAAAGAGTGCTGGTGAATGAAGTTAAACCCAGTTGGTGGCCAATCACAAGTGGTGTTTCCAAGGGCTCAGTACTGGGGCCACTTCTGTTTAATATCTGTACTGATCTGGATGAGGGGATCAATGACACTACATTGGCTGGGAGTGTTGATCAGATGGAGGGTAGGAAGGCTCTGCAGAGGGATCAGGACAGGCTGGATGAATAGACCAAGGCCAACTGCATGAGGTTCAAGCAAGCAAAATGCTGGGTCCTGCATTTGGGCCACCACAACCCCATGCAATGCTACAGGCTTGGGCAAGAGTGGCTGGAAAGCTGCTCAATGGAAAAGGACCTAGGGTTGTTGGTTCAGAGTGGCTGAATGTGAGCCAGCTTGTGCCCAGGTAGCCAAGAAGGCCAGTGGCATCCTATCCTGTATCAAAAATTGTGAGGCCAGCAGGGCCAGGGCAGTGATCATCCCCTGCAGTGGGCACTGGTGAGGCTGGCACCTGGAATACTGTGTTCAGTTCTGGGCCCCTCACTACAGGAGAGACATTGAAATGCTGGAGCACATACAGAGACAGACGACAAAGCACGTGAGGGGCCTAGAGCACAAGTCTTATGAGGAAAAGCTGAGGAAACTGGGGTTGTGAAGCCTGCAGAAAAGGAGTCTCAGGAGACACCTTATCACTCAAAAACTACCTGACAGTAGGTTGTAGTGAGATGGGAGTCATAGAATCATAGAATAGTTAGGGTTGGAAAGGACCTTAAGTTTATCCAGTTCCAACCCCCCTGCCATGGGCAGGGACACCTCACACTAAACCATATCACCCAAGGCTTCATCCAGCCTGGCCTTGAACACCACCAGGGATGAAGCATTCACAGTCTCCCTGTGCAACCCATTCCAGTGCCTCACCACCCTAACAGTAAAGAATTTCTTCCTTGTATCCAATCTAAACCTCTGCTGTTTAAGATTCAACCTGTTACCCCTTGTCCTATCACTACAGTTCCTAATGAATAGTCCCTCACCAGCATCCCTTTAGGCCCCCTTCAGACACTGGAAGGCTGCTATGAGGTCTCCATGCAGCCTTCTCTTCTCCAGGCTGAACAGCCCCAACTTTCTCAGCCTGTCTTCATACAGGAGGTGCTCCAGTCCCCTGATCATCCTCGTGGCCTCATCTGGACTTGTTCCAACAGTTCCATGTCCTTTTTATGTTGAGGACACCAGAACTGCACACAATACTCCAAGTGAGGTCTCACGAGAGCAGAGTAGAGGGGCAGGATCACCTCCTTTGACCTGCTGGTCACGCTCCTTTTGACGCAGCCCAGGGTACGGTTGCTTTCTGGGCTGTGAGTGCACACTGCTGGCTCATGTTCATTTTCTCATTGACCAACACCCCCAAGTCCTTCTCCACAGGGCTGCCCTGAATCTCTTCTCTGCCCAACCTGTAGCTGTGCCTGGGATTGCTCTGACCCAGGTGTAGGACCTTGCACTTGGCATGGTTAAACTTCATGAGGTTGGCATCAGCCCACCTCACAAGTGTGTCAGTGTCCCTCTGGATGGCATTCCTTCCCTCCAGCATATCAACTGAACCACACAGCTTGGTGTCATCGGCAAACTTGCTGAGGGCGCACTCAATCCCACTGTCCATGTCACTGACAAAGATGTTGAACAAGACCAGTTCCAACACTGATCCCTGAGGGACACCACTCATTACTGGACTCCAGCTGGACACTGAGCCATTGACCACAACTCTTTGCATGCGGACATCCAGCCAGTTCTTTATCCACCAAATGGTCCACCTATCAAATTGATGTCTCTGCAATTTAGAGACAAGGATGTTGTGTGGGACAGTGCTGAACACTTTGCACAAGTGCAGGTAGATGATGTCAACTGCTCTACCCCTTTCTATCATTTCCATAGCCCTGTCACAGAAGGCCACCAAATTGGTCAGGCAGGATTTCCCCTTAGTGAAGCCATGCTGGCTGTCACCAAGCACCTTGATGTTTTTCATGTGCCCCAGCATGCCTTCCAGGAGAACCTGCTCCCAGATTCTGCCAGGCTCTTCTCCCTAGTAACAGGAAATAGGACAAGAGGAAATGGCCTTGAGTTGCACCACTGGAGTTTTAGAATGGATATCAGGAAAAATTCCTTCACCAAAAGGGTTCTCAAGCACTGGAACAGGCTGTGCAGGCAGGTGGTGGAGTCACCATCCCTGGAGGTATTTAAAAGATATGCAGATGAGGCACTGAGGGACATGGTTTAGTGGTGGACTTGGCAGTGCTAGGTTAATGGTTGGACTTGCTCTTAAAGGTCTTTTCCAACCTAAATGATTCTATGATTCTGTAACACATTTTCAGCTTACAATTATTCTTGGCATATTTGCATATGTTTCAAGAGCACAAAAGGAAGGGTCCTTTGTTAGGGTACAGCAAGAATTTTAGCTGCCATATGTTTTCCAAATTACAGCAACCACCAAGAATACATTAACCAGCCATTTCTCCCTCAGATTGCTGCAGGATGACACATTACCGATAGATGAGGATGACAAGTTCTAGTGTCAGGTCTATGAGTTGAAAGAAATCATCAGAGAACTGAAGCAATCACCATAACTACTGAGCAGCATATGTGTTCTGTGATCAAGGCTCAGCTGGTTCTGAGCTGGGTGTGAATAAATGTTTGGCATTTTGATAGATGGGCAAAGTACATAAGAGATTGCTGCCAAAAAGGTGAACATTTCAGAACAGAGAGTTAAGCATGTGAAAACCAGAAAGTTTAAAACTCTTCAGTGCTCTCAACCGACTTAGACATCACCAAGCAACTGCTACAACACTAAGACCCAAGTACATAGAATTCTTAAGTCTTTTTCCACATTAATAACAAAAGTACATGGATAAGAGATAAAATTCCTTTCGTCTACAAACAGTTGGCAATGAAATAAAGCACAAAAGGTTCATGCAGTTAAAGGCACATAAATTTGTCAAAATAAGCTTCTGCCTTTAAGGAACTGAGTTACTTAACAATACTGAGGAAGTTTTATTTCTCAGAAATAATACCACCTCTCGCTTTTAACAGTGCACACACACAGTGGAAAGACACTAACCTGTATATGCAGTACACTGAAAAGCATGTTAATGCTTTGCTCAGAACTAACACAGGTGTAGGGGAGTGCCAGCTTTCATGACACACCTTCCAAATTTGTAAGGATACATTTCAATTTCAGTGTTTGCACTCACCACTTCCATCTTCTCCTCTTCCTTCTTCTCTTTCTCCTTCTCCTTTTCCTTCTTCTTGGCTTTTGCAGTGATGGACAGCACAGCAGTGGAAACCTGGATATTTCAACAGAGGAGGTATTCAGCATAACTGCAACACCATGCCCTATGCTTCAGCTTCCCAAATGGGGGAACAAAAGGAGATCAATGTTAGGTTAGTTCTGTTAGGTTAGTACAGGTGTCAGTGAGACCAATTCCACTTCCTACCCACTGCTCTTTTTAAAAGACAAATACACCAAAACAAATAAATGACACATATGGGGGAAAAAGAAATTGACATGAATGCAGACAGGCTCCAGCCACATAGGAAGGAGAACAAACTTCCTAATTTTGAGAAGAATCACTGCTGGTTTTGGTGTCTATATGAGGTTTTGTTATTAAACAGAGCAACAAACTGAATTTTTATTAGAGGAAAACCTATTGCTGGAGTCTCCAATATAAAGAAACATGTATATAATACTCTCTAGAAATGACCTAAAGCTGTTCCACTGTCCTAATCAGACAGCTTTGGTTCTCATTGATCTAAAGAAGTGGATATCCAAAACGTCCTACAAAGGAGCCCTCAGGAGGTTTTGGGACTCCTGAGCCAGAAGCAATACTCAAATACAAGAATTCAGCTTGTCTCCCCTCCAGTGAGCACATCTCTCTATGCATGGTAACCGTCTCTGTAAGGCAGTAACTTCCTAAGAGAGACAGGAAGCAACCACATTAGCCACATTGCTGGTAAACCTTTTTAGGCTGAGGCTCTTCACACATATTCATTGTGGCCAGGAAAGTTCAAAAGAGAAAGGATTTGTCAAATTCCCAGCCTATTCTAAAGGTTAGAAAACAGCTTTTGCTTTCTCAGAGCAGTGAGGTTTGCCTTTCATCAGAGTTCATTTCTTGGTGGTTCTGTCCTGCCCAGCACTCAATTCTAGCAAAATGCTTTACATTTTTCACACAATGTCATCCATCAGCATGACATACCTTAGGGCTCCACTGCTGCAATTGCTCCCTAAGGTCTGCTCTGCCTGCTGCTGTGGTCTGCTCAATATCTTTTACCATCCTGCACCAGGAGACAAATTGCTTCAACTATTGTCCTGCTTGTTACCCACAGGTCTCATCTCTTCCTTTTCAATACCTATTCTCAGTTCCATGTTCACCGTTTTGCAGTCCATGGTCCTAACAGCTACTATTCTAGTGCATGGGCCCACTCCTCCGAGACCAGGTACACTTCTGGCCCTTCCATCTGGGATTATTTGAGAAGTGTCACACCTAATATTCTTGATGTTTGTACGACAGTAGCACTTTGAAGCCCAACTCATCAACAAGAACCCTGCTGTGCTAGGCACTGTGCAAAGATGATACAAAGATGATCAGTACTTCTGGCTTAACCACTGGAGACAAGGGAAGTCCCAGCAACTGAGTAGCAAAGTACTTGTATGCCATGATCAGCAACAGTCCCAGGCACAGCAGGAAAAAATAGCTAGAATTCTCTTTCAGAGACAACAGTGCCTGCCAATTCTTCTTTTGCTCTTTAGATTCCCTGTTAGTGCCACTAAAGTCAATGTTTATACTAGGTGAGAAGGAGTCTTTACCACACAGAAAGCTAGCCCACATACCTTTTCTTTCTCCTTTTCCTTTGGTACCTCAAGAGGTGGGGGATATGCAAATGTGGACGGCTTACAGTTGGACTTGTACTGGACTTTTGGCATCTAAGACAAACAGTTAAAAACATTGTTAGAGACAAGAAAAGCAGGGAAAAATAATCTACAGCAGAATAATTACTTTAGCTTCATTTTCCTTCCAGCAGAGACAAACACAGATCCTCTAAAGAATACAAGCTTCCCCTTCTCCCCTCCGGAAGCTGAGTAACTGTTATCAGTGGCAACAGTTCAACTAGAACAATGTTATTTAATTATTCTATAATTCGACTCTGGCAAGCTCTCCTAGCCTTCTCCATAGACACTTCTCCACTCTATTCACACCATGCCTTGCTTTCACTGTTTCAAAGCTTTTGTGGTTTTAATGTTATTGCTGTGCCTGCTTGTATGAAGACAAAATTAGTTTAACATCTAAGACCTGCTTTGTCAGTGCACGCTAGAGCAAACTAATCATTGCTTGATATTCACCTCTTGCAAAAGGACAGTATGTTTTGGGGGTGGGTTACCAATGTCACATATTCTTTTACTCTCGACTATTTAAGTAAGCATCTTCTGACAGCCAATCCAAATTCTTAAACTGGATTAATTTCTGCAGTATCTCAACTCTCTTCCTTTGCAAAACATCAAGAAGGAACAACAAAACAGGGGCTGCTCTGAGGAAGCAAGGTGGGTGTGGTGCAGCCCATAATGTACGTCCAGCCTTGTAACTGGTTTTAGTGTGCAAGCAAAGTTTTAGAACATCACTTGACCTACAGCCATTTGGACTCCCTGGAAACTCTATGGAATGGGGAGAGGGAGTCAAAATGGCAGTTCAGCTTAACAGCCAAAAAAGTGCTGAGCCTATTACCACTGGGGAGGTGCAGCAATGCAAACACAGGGAAGTATTCAGGACAGAGAGGGGAAAGAAAAAACAACCCTCTCTCTTTAAACAGCAAGAATTGAGAGTGGTGTGTAATTTGACTTCATGCTCAGCCTGAGACAGTTGAAGAAGATCAACCTAGAACCCTGAGGTTTTGGTCCAGGGGCTGCAAGCCAGTATGCTTGCCCAGTCCCACAGAGGCACTCTGAGAGCAGCCCAGCCATACACATGCTCTGTGCATCACAGAATAAGGCTGCAGCAATGACAGGAGGGTGATGCACACCTCTCTGCCACCACATTCACAAGTTTTTTTTGTGGAAGTTGCTAACTCAGCTCTTCAGCACAGAAGACCCTGGATGGTACACAGCTTGCAGCAGCCATAACAAAGCTCATCAGCCGGAAAAGCAGATGCGTAAGAAAAGTGCAGTACCAATGGCTGCTTGGGTTAGTATTTATTCCCCAAGGAATACAAACAAATCCTGGTTTCCCACTGCTAGCTTTCCTAGGGGGGAATATAACATAATTTATTTGGGAGGGCAGAGGGGCAACACACTATTTTTTATTTAAATAACCTTGACCTTCTGGAGTGTTGATGAGGTAGTCTCTGCCCACATACACTGATTAGGGTTCCTTTCTTCATCAGCTACTTCGAAATAAAGAGGTCAAAGTCTACTCTCTACATTTTTCTTGTCCCTATTCCCACCACCAGCTCTGCAATTTAAACCTGCTTTTTCAGACTTCTTCCAGTTAGAGTCTTTTCTGACACAAACAAGCTGGAAACATGCAAAGAAAACTAACAAATCCATGCACACCCCTCTCAGACCACTCGAATCTTCCAAGCAGCTATCAGCACCTGTTCTCCTCTCTGCTCGTTACATACCTTAAGATCCTTGTTAAGGCCAATGACACAGGTTGGGGTGAAAGCCAGTGACAAGAAGTGTGACAGGGGGAACCAGAACCAGAACTGGGTGAAGACCAGAACCCCTACCACAGAAGGCATGTGAGTATGGCCTGTCCTCGACTGCAGTGAAATAGTTACGTTATGGCCTCCTGTAAAGAATCATAAATGAAGTAAGTTAATGAATGCATTCCTGGGTACTCCACAAAAACACCTGAATGCATTTCTAAAACAGCTGCTGTGAAGGGGCTGTTCACAGCACAAGCCAGGCCAGAGTGCTGTCAGCTTTGTCCTCTGGAACACAACTCCCTCCATCACCGTGATTTCAGCTTACAGAGCGAAACAGGTGGGTAGCTCTATCTGCTAGGTATGACCTAAACACAATCAATACAGCCTGCACACACTTATTTTGCCAGGATACAGGTTAAACAGAATTACAATGCAAAAGGCAGGGAGAGAGGAAGAAAAAGGCAAACCTTTGCTGTAAGCAGTTTTAAAACATAGCATATAGATCCTCAAGACAAGACTCACAAGGAAAATATTGCATACAAAGCAGTGCATACAGAAACTTTTCTTTCTGTGGCTGCCTCCCTAAACCATCAGTTATTCGGAAGAAATATGTCTAGGTTTTTATCCTACACCATCTCACTAGAAAAAAATGTAAACAGCAGCAGCTTCAGAAGTTGCTTCTACAGGTTATCAATCTAAGCAGCAGAGACAAGCTCCTGCAGTCTTTGCAGCAAAATTACATCTCTGCCAGACAACCAAGTCCTAGCTTTGTACTTTCAAAGCAGAGACCAGAACAGCTCCGTATGTTGATGTAGTGCAGAAACATCCAGCTAGAAACCAAACTGAAAGATTGGGTTTGCAGAGAGAGTGAGAAAGTGTTAACATTACCTTTAGTCTTCTGATTAACACAGTGACTTGGGTTGCAGAGAGCACCAGGTAAGTTTGTTACTGCTAACAAGACCAGGCGTAGGGAGGTTAACTTTGAAACACTCACTCCTTACAAAGTCAGGGCATTTTGCAGCTGAAAATCGCAAGCTGGAGTAACACTGCCCAGCCTCACACAGTTATCTACCTTGACAGGGCCAGGCAGCAATGGAGCTGATTTTAAAGACAAGCAAAATTAATTTCTGCTGCCAAAACTAACAAAAGCCCTGAATGAAGCAGTAATCTCATCTTGTGTATCTGGCAGTGTTAGTCCCAGGAGAAGCAATGGAAGATGGAGGATTTTGATGCTCTCCTGTAGGATACTCTGCATACATACTACCTCCTTGCTTTTTCCTTTTGTGGCAGCAATAGATCTCCTGCTGTTTGACTAGATAACTCCTTCCCACCACGTCTTTGAAAAAAGACAATGATACGGTCTCATCTCTTACTACTGCTAGGTCTGCTCTGCTTCTCATTATTTTCTCTGATAACAATCTCTTGCCCTTATATTTGACTTTGCCACAGCATTAAGGAGAGACTGCCTGAGGTCTTGTGCATGAACATGTTCTTTAACATGAACATGTCAAACACTCTGCACTCAAATTACTGGTCTTCTCCTCCATCTTTACTCTGAACTTTTCTTCACAGCATTGCTGTATATGGGCCAGGTCAGTAATCTGCAGATACTCTGGATCAAGTAGACCAGTGAATGTTGCACAAGCAGCTTAACTAGATTTTATCAAACTTTTGGACTTTAATTTTCAGAATTTATGTTAACCTTCAGAATGATATTATCCAATCTCTGGAATTTCCTGGATGAGTAACAGATTTCATATTCAAAAGATGCTGTAATGCTACTTCTTTCTGCTGTTTTACATCCACACAGCCCACCCTCTCTCCCTGGGTTTTGCAGGAAGCAGGAAAGGTGAGGAGATATGATATTGCTCAACTGTGATTTATCTTCACAATTAAGTATCAGCCCTGACATCCTGGAAGGGACCACATTCCAGGCTTTTGCCCAGATGGATGAAAGCTGTGACATGATGCCTGTAAAAAAAATTTCAAAAACCAAGAAAAATTTTCAAGGTTCCTTGGGTAATACTACAAAGTTCATCTCCCAGAATTTACACTGCAGCTATGGCAAGGTCTGATGAATTAAAGTGGCTGTTCTAAAGACTATGAAGATTTGCTGGCTCAAGTTTAATGTCAGTTAACAAGAGGGGGAGTACAGTAAGCAGACTGCACTCATCCCCACTGATGAAAAGTGAGCAAAGATGATTTATATACTTTGATGAACTCACTTTTTACATAGTCATGGTGGCACTTGGTAATACTCTGGCAGCGTAGCCTGGACAACACACCAGCACAACAGTCATTAATATGTGACTTTGTGGACTTTGGAAATTAGTTTCCAAACCTGGCCTAGGCAGCATCCCATTTTCAAACAGTATCATACTCTTTCTTTCTCTATCAGCAAACACAATCCATTTCATCTATTTAGTGAATGAAGACAACCAGGACAATTAGCAGCAGCACCAAGTCAAAATCTCACAGGATCAGCCATCAAGACACTGGCAGAGTTGACTGCAGCATGAGCCAGTAACCTGATTCGTATGGGCAATGAAACACAAGGTAGTTTTAATCTAACGGACAAAAACAAGATACTGGGATAATTGGATTTTTTCCTAACTACCAGAGACTCAGACCCAACTTTACATGAATGGTTCATGAACAGGGGAAGGCAGCAGAAAGGTATGGAATTCAAACCAAATTCAACACATGGGAGAGCAGATCTTATGCATCAATTTATATTTTGTAATAAAAGTTTTTAACATACAAAATATAACATGTCATGCAAGATGCATATTTGGAGAGACAGCAATGAGGAGACATGCAACTCTTTCCTCTGTAATTTGGATGACACTTTTTTTTTTTTCATCACTCATTAAAAATGTCTCCAAACTGTGGAAAATCCAGTACATTCACCATCAGGTTGTCAACACCTTCTCTGGCTTCAGTCTGCACTGCCCAATGCCACACTGTTCACAAGCCACTGCACTGCTGAAACAACCCAAACCTTTCCTAGACATGAAGAAACGATTTTCCACATATACTACGTGGGTATTTGTGTAATGACTGTTGCTCCTTTTTTTTTCTCACTGATTGAGAAATGTGGCATTAAGAACTAGAGAAGATACCTGGAGTCCAGAGGGCAATAGTTTTCAAGCAGGTAAAATGCTGATATGTATTTAAGCTCGGTATATCCTTTCTATAGCTTACATTTACAAATACATAGTCCAGAAAATAAAGCATAATGATTTTGCAAAGAACAGACAGGGATTCATCAGCTTGGAACAAAAGAGCATGCTTGTACACAAAGGGGCTCATTATAAAAGTTCAGAGGAAAAAAAAAAACCCAACAAAAAAAAACCCTTAAATTAAATTTAGAGTGTCTACATTTTTCTTATTTTATTAAAGAAGCAAAAATGTAGCTGCTGGGGCCTAACAATTAGATAATAACCAAATTCTTAATTTCTACTTCAGTGCTCCCAAGGTACCCTGCCCCAGTACTAAAATCACTGGTCTAATGACTGCCTGATTGTCCGAGCAGAAACCCCACCTCCTGTGCATCAGTTCCCAATTGTGCACTGGAAATTTTGCACTTTTAATCAAAACCTGTCACTGGAAAAGAACTAAGACTTCTCTCCCCCCACAAAAAAGAAGAAAAAAAACTCCAAGAAAAAAAAACACCTAAACTCAATTGTCCCAGCTATGGCAGATGACATGAAGACCCTTTTCTTCCTCGTGATAATTAAATTCTATAGCTCATTGTTTCAGATAAGCATGGAATATGTATGGGAGAGATAAGGAGAATTTATTTCAGAAGGCTCTAATGAAAGTGGCAATAGGTTAAGAAAGGGTAGTTCACAGCCTTCCCTCAGCAACTCAGCAAGAAATAAAACGGTTAAAGTTGGCACAAATTCACATGTAGTTTATTAAAACTGAATGCTTCTGGTTTCCAAGTCATTGTATAATACATGAGTGACACAGGAAGCAAATAAGGTTTTAGCTGCATTTTGATGAATTAATCTTAAAAGTTGGAATTTGAAGCAAGTCGGTACTGCTGAGAGAAAAATCTAAGCCAGCTGGGCTCTGATTTCCCAGCAACACAGTATGAGTATGGGCATGACCAAAATTCTATTATTAATTTATTCTAACAGTTGTTAATTTATTTTAACAGTCTTGTGCCAAGAATACTGCTCAGTCTGAGCTCCAGGAAGGGTACCTGACAGGCAAGAAAGACAAAAAGGGAGGTTCCTATTGATGTCTCCTCTAAGTAGCCCTCGTTGTAGGGCCCAGAGCAACCTGACTGACACATGGCCACCAGGAAGAAAGATTTTTAAGCATGCTTCCATGCTGTATGGCTTGGAGATGTAGTAATTTCATACAGACACTGTGTAACCACAGTGCATGGTGCTGTGCTTAAGCCATACACAGAGACAAATGTATGGAGACAACTTCGCTATGTACCTTCATAACTAACCTTGGTCTCAGAGGATAGGCAAAATCAGTTTGTTTCCATCTACCACAAGGAATAAGGAGATGCATGGCAAGAAAAGGCCAGAGCACAAGACACCAGAAGGGAAAAACTGCATTTGGAATCTTAGAAAGGGGGTACTATTGACAGGCACAGCACTGCTCAAGTCTTGACTCTAGCAGGAAGAAAAAATTCACAGCAAAACTGCCTGTCCTCTTTGCTTAAGGAAACCTTCCTCGATAGGTCCTGCAATTCAGTCCTTGTGAAATGCTAATGCCTTTAGAGAATCGTATCTCTCACTCAACATTTAGTCATGAAATTGATGTTTCCTCCCTAAAAGAAGGTAGCAGTTTGTGAAACTAACTGGGTCTTCTGAAGTAACAGAGGCAGTTTACTCTGCTTCCCTCTTTGTGCAATGCCTCTCAATCAGGAAAGAGGCAAAACGTAGTTATTAAAAACATATTTAATACATACATATATGTTTTTTAAAAATGGCTATATCAAGTTTTAACAGAAAAAGCAAAATATGAGTACTGGATACCACAAGGTTTCCAAATTTCTGGAGCAAGTGCTTACTTAGAAAAATAAAGGAGCAACCTATCAAAGTATATATCCATGTTCAGGGTTACAACAAACTTAGAGCAAAAAGACTTATGGACATCAATTCTACCCCCATGACTGGGTTAAGTCTCTCCTAAAAGAAGCACACTGATAGAAGTTGAAACTATAAAATAGGGTTTATTTAATTAGCTAAATAACTTGAAATTTGAGATGTCTTCTGTTATTATATGACAGACATAAATCCAGCACTTCATCTCCCAAATGAAATTTGCAATTACAGCTATTGTAGCCAAGTAAGTTTAAGAAATTTTGATAGCTTTAAATGTTTGGGGAATTACCTGCATCCAAAATGCCTTGTGCCAGGATTGCTCCGAACTTTGCCATAACATCATCATGCTTATCATTGATCACTTTGGAATAGAGTTGTCTGAACTGGCTGACCTGGGTAAAAATGAGAAAAAAAGAAAGATTATAAAACTGACTGCATGGGTCAAATATTCTGTCTTTAGTGGAAGCATCCTAAATTTCTGCATCCTAGAACGACATTGTTTTTCCAACAGCTTTAGTCACTGTTGTTACAAGTCATCCCACTATTAATTATTTTATAATTTATTTTAATTGATAATAATACATCATTAAGTTGTTTTCCCCACTTGAAGATACCCACACAGCAATTTTAAAATTGTCAGGATGAACATGTGTATCCAAACCACATTTTGTAAGCCTTACAGGAACAGCCTGAGAACTTCTGGAGTACCACTGGAAGACCAACTGGTAAGTTTATAGCAAGAACTATTACATGTTCTTAGGTGCGTGACATTGCAACTGTATTCAATCTTCTTCAATTCTTACTGCTGAAAATCTCAACTGTATTCCATTTTTCCTGTACAATATTTCCACTGTACTGATAACACCTCTATGGTGATTCATCAGCAAACTGTGTTACTTTTAAATGAAAATCATTAATGAAAATATTTAGTAAATTAACACCTTATGCCTTCATATGTTCACCACATTATCTTAAGTACACATTAGTAAGGGAAATTGCTACATTTTTGCTCATACTATTATCACAGCTTCATCTTTCACTGGTTCACTAAGTGTTGAGGAAACAGAACAGTATCACATCCAGCAATACCTAAGGCTTTATCTCAAATTAGTAACTTATTCTCTTAATATATACTGTGAAGCAACAATATAGCTCAATTAACTTCTATAGCTGAAAAATCAGACCAGAAAATCCCAGTCAGCCAAAACGTGGGAAGCTGCATGACATTCACAGCATGTCTGGAAGAATCTTTATACCTCTTCCCTAAATTCATTTTAATCAAAATACCACTTGACTTTCTGTTCTCTTTTTTTCTGTTTTAATACCAAGCCTTCACTTGACATGCTAAAAAGTAAAGGACATCTTCCAAAAAGGCTTGAACAAGCTTCTCCCCATTAGTAGTCTACTTTGATGCTGGTATTTCAGGTCCTCTTCCTACACTTGCAGCCATAGATGAGAGGACAAATTTCTAGCTTAAGGCAGTAGGGCCAGACAGAGCAGTACCTAGTACTGAAAATGTAGTTAAAGTTTCCAAGTATAAAACTCCAACACCACACAACCCCCTAGCCACTTTTCACATCCAAAGACCATGTGCCTCTCCAGGGGACACCAGTGGTATTTGCTCAGTGACAAGCGTCTAAAGAAATGTCCTACTTTTCAGCTGTGAAACATGCTTGGTGTCTGCTGTAGGCAAAGGGGCCAAGCTCCAACGCTGCCATTAGGAATGTTCTCCTGCACAGGCTCTGATGCTTCCAGTGAAGGGAGGCTTAAACATTGACGACAATACTTGGGAGGTCCTTCTGGCTTATAACAGCACCTGGCAAAGAGGTGGTACCCCTCCATGCAGAACACCACAAGCTCCAGAGCTGTGCTAAGGTTGAGCAGCACTGAGCACCAGGAGCAGCCTTCAGGCATCAGTCCAGCACATGTGGTCTGTCTTGGGTTGCACTGGGAATCTCAAACTACTTAGAGAAAGAGTTTTTGCACTCATGAAAAACACTTTCATACAACTGAGTCAATGACATGAGAACTGTGCTGGGAATAACATTTTGTTACACTGGAATTCATCAAGGTCAACAACAACAATAAAAAAAGATCAAAACAGAAGAAAGATCTGACTGAGGGCATAAATTAGACTGCAGAGGTTTCTCAGCAAAGCATGAGATCAAGTTCCCAAGTAAAAGCACATTAGACTCATGAGGTAATCCTGCAGCTGAGGTAATGCTAGCAATAAATTTCACCACGTTTTATGTGTGAATTTTTTTACTAGAGGCAGTCTGAAGTTGAGACCATACCTTTGAGAGATTATGTCCAGTGTCTGGGATGGAAAGAAAACAGAGGTTGCCTCTCAAACCTACCAGCTGCCTGGCTGTTCTACATACTTAGTGAACAGTTGAGATGAAAACTGCATATTTTCAGCAAAATAGTTCTCAATTCTTGTTAACTCACCACACTGCCTAAAACACAAGCAGTCTTAAAAGAACAAACACACTCCAATTAATAACTTTCCTGCCTTCATTCTCAATCACTGTAACCCAGCTGTAGTGTTACCTCAACTCATTCAGCCCCTATGGCATCTAACCTGATGAAATTTAAATCAGTCCGTAGCAGCAGAAGGCATTAACATTCATATATCGTGACCTGCTAAACATGACTGTATTGAAATTACTTTGTTTCACACAAATGGACAGTCTCACAACCATGAAGCACCATAGTAGTAAGCCACTTTTAAACAGGGTCAGCAAAGCTTAACAAAACTTCTCCAGTACAGGACAAGCCATTTATTAAAACCAACAGGGAAAAAACAGCATGTGTTTCCATTTTTCAGGCTAAGTCCAACAGTTTGTGTGCTAACAATAGTTTTCTGTTCACCAGTTTCCCTTTGCTTTAAAAAGATTTTAGTTACTAGTTCATGTACCCAGAAGGAGCTGACTTAAAATCTCTTTGCATTTATTAAAGCTAAGAAAAAGGAGCAATGTACATTTTCAGGGCAGCCACAGACAAATGTGTGGAAGTGAGATACTGCATGCACAATAAAGGGTTTATTCTGGATATACTGACCACACTCTGCTCTTGCTTCACCCCATTTATGCTTTTGCATGCTCTCCTGGATTTTATTTATAAAAGCTTACTCTGAGGTTCACACATTTAATATAAATAGTCTGTTTCTTACGCCTGACCTCATGTACATTGCAAAAATACATTAGTTTGCATTTGCAACTTGGAACAGGGCCTCATCCAGTATCAAGGGCAACCACATGCAGACTAGGTAAACCAAAGCCTTCAGATATTATTTGTGACAGACACAGAGACACTAAAATATCATGTAAAACTCTGGGTGAGATGAGCAGTACAATTCCAGTGCTTCTGTTTATATCACATCATTCCTGTGACTCTGGGCTCAGCTTCTTGATTTGTAATATTTATAAAAACAGAGAGATGTTACAAAGCTCGTTTAGTGGCCAGTAATCTGTAATTTACACTGTAAT
This sequence comes from Melopsittacus undulatus, assembly GCF_012275295.1. Lineage (NCBI taxonomy): Eukaryota > Metazoa > Chordata > Aves > Psittaciformes > Psittaculidae > Melopsittacus > Melopsittacus undulatus. The sequence goes on from NC_047532.1 coordinate 47,246,310, forward strand.
CAAATCTGCAGAGTTCTTGCTGGGTGAAGCAAGAAGACATCCAGCAGAACTGCTAATGTTCACGCTGCCGTCTAAAATCTGATAGAGCAGCACCTGGAAACGGAGGGCAGAAATGCCTTGCTCAGGAATGGCAAGGTAGGTCTAGCAGAGGAAGTCATCTACCTCCCCTGGTCATGGCATGCTGCCCCTGTGAGCACCCTTTCCTAATATGCCTTCCACAGCTCTTACTCATATGGGCATTAGTCCAGAGCAGATGAACAAAACACCTGGGCAACAAGTCCACCAGGAACACCAGTGGAAGCAAAATAGTTCTGTGAAAGGCTGGGAGACTGCCCCTCCTGAACTTACGGACCAGGAAAACCCAGACTGAAAGACCGCCTCAACACTCGAATGCACAGCAGACCTGCAGGTTTATTCAGGCTGTTCCTATAAAGCAAATGCTTCACAGGGATGGTATTTTTGACCAGATCATATCCCAGCTGAAAAACTTCTTTGCTGCTGGGGAAAGCCTGCTTTGGTAGCTCTAGCTGGAGTGGTTCAGGAAGGTATCATCCTCACATGGAGTCACTGCTCCATTTCTTTGGAGAAAGCAAGAGCAGTAGGGACAAAAGCTCAGTTCTGCCTCTGCTGTTGGGGCACTCACCTCCTACAGAAAGGAGCAAGATGTCAACAGACAGTAATTTCTTAAGCTGTTGAAGCAAAATCTGCTTGAGTTCATCTAGTACAGCCCTTTAATCTGCTATTATTTTTCCTTCAGACCACAGCAACAAGCACATCCCAAACTACTGAATGAGTTTATTTAATAAGCTACTAAATCCACAAACTCTGTTTCTCCCTTGAAATCTTCAAGCACTTTAAAAATTTTATAGCATTTGGAAATGCTACCAAGAAATTTATTTCAGTGACTTCCAGCAGGAACATTAAAAACATAGGCAGTGACTCATTTTGTCTTTACTAACAATACACACACACACCATTCTGGTAATCAATGCTGGCCAAAACAATACACCAGATTTCAAATGAAGTCAAATGTGCAACCTTGGAAACATTGAGGAAACAACACAGGCTTTAAGATGTGAGAATGGTACAACACCATTTCATAACACAGACCTGAGGGACCTGTCTTTTATCAGGTTATTTAGCACTTCTCTCTCCACCAGTCAACATTCACGCACATGAAGCCTGTGATATTGTGAAGACCTAGTAAACAGCTAAGGGAAACAGTGACAGATGATGTGCCCAATGTGGTTTTTGTAAATGCAAGTTCTTAAGAACAAGTGTATTTATCCGTTATCAATAAATCCGTTATCCGTTATCAATAAACCAGGTCTTAGACTCCTTGCATGTTCTGTCCACCTTCTTCAAAAGTTGAAGTTATTCTGTATACATTTGTTCTCTTGAAAGAGTATAGAGTATGCAGTAGCATCTTAACAGTAACAAGCTTACAAGAAGGAATGTGAAGGTGCTAACAGAACATAGCAAAAAACCATTCTTGCATCCTACAAAACCTAATATTTAATCTAAATGAAAGCAAAAAAAAAAAAGGCAATCTGGTTCTAGTTTCTTTACATCTTAAAGACAGTAGGCCAAGATGATCAAAGAGGATGGAGGAAAAGCCTTGATCCTGCTTATTATCTTCTCATTTTGCCGATGACTATCCTAACACAAAACCAGGAAAAAGTAAATTAAATTCAAGATGTCGGACATGTAATTTGTCTCCAAAATTGCTGTCTTAATTGCTCTGCAGGTCACAGATACATAATGAAGTTGTCATTGATTTTTGTTACAATGACCTCATCACATCTGTAATTTAGGATTCCATTTCACAAAATGAGCTTGTTATTGTTCTGTGTCCTGCACTATTATGGTTCTTAAATGTATCAAGAGGTCAGGAAAAATCATGCTGGTGGCATATGGAGGAACTGCATTTCCACTCCAAAGAGTCCAAATCAGCGTTACACAAGATTTGCTGCCCCTTTTGACACTTAAGCAACTTGCAAATTTGAGGAACCTCCATACAATGAAACTTTTAACTGAAACTCTTTAAATTGTTTTGTGAAATAAAAAGTGAATAATATCACAAAGAGGAAAACGAATACAAAGGAAATCACAGCAAAGGTGATTCAAAAGCATACACCTACATTCTCTCACAACAAAAATGTTTTATTTTAAACCAAATTACTTAGATTCTTTAATCTCTGTTTATTGATGGCATTTCAGCACCACAACACTCAGCTCTCAAAACTCTGAAGCTATTTTATTCCTGAAAAATCTAAATCTATTCAAGGAAGACTGTTTGCTTCCATCTTCATCCCAAATTATCCCTAGAGAATTTAAAGTCTTTCTAAACCAAAAATCACAAATAGGAAGTTAAAAAAATTTAAAAAAAATCTCAGAACAGAAAGAACAGAAAAGTATGAGAGGAAGCTGGTCAAACTATGTCACAATCTTTATTAAAATCACCATCTCTCACATGCAAAGCATCATGAAGTATTTAGCAGCAGTGAGATGATGACATGTAAAATTCAGCATCTCTGTATCCCTACCAAGACCACAGGTACAGACTGTGGGATATGAAACCATCCTGCTCTTCTTACTAGCTGCTTATCCAGCAATGCAAATACTCACATACATCAGGTTAGACACTTTGTCACACAGTGCACCAGCATGCCACTTAATAATCTAATCAGATCAAAATATGTCACTGTAATCCAAAAATGGCTGGGTTTCTGAACTCACCCTTTCACATCAGAGTAAAATATTTTTTTTTTCAGACTGGCAGAGCGCTCCAAAAAAAGTTTCCCATGGATAATAAATAATTTAATTGGCAGCACAGCCTTCAAAATATTCCCCTTACTTTTGAGCAAGAAGCTATGTTTGTAACTAACTTCTGGGGTGTTCAAAACAAGTAAAACATCTATATGCTATGCTTAGTTCCTAAATTATCAGAATATTTTAAGGATTACTTACTATTTTATAATCTGTGGGTTTGGGGGGTTTGTTTGTTTTTTAATATCTGCTGTGTTTCTATGACTGGGTAATGAACTGCTGTTTGTATTATGTAACAAATCCTGGCTGAAACAAGGCTTTGGCATAAAGCTTTTTCAGGTCCTCTGCCCATTTTTGAACAAGTAACTGAACCCCACACTATCCATCTCATCCCATACTTGCAGTTTCATGCATAGAAAGGCAATTTAGCTTCACATTACTAAGACTCTGTCTCTTGGAAGATTAGGGGATCCAACATAACTCTAATGTTCTCCACTGGCTTATCCAGTTGAACAATTCTGATAATATAAGCAATGCTCCCAGATGCTGATCAGTAAAAAGTAACTGACTGGTTTTTAACTTTTAACTTAAAAAAACAAAAACAAAAAAATAAAAGGAACAAACTGTCTGCCAGCAAATCTTCATCTTCCATGACTTGGAAATACCCAAACACCACTAATTGCAGATTTCCTTTGCTGACTTTCCCAAGTAACATCTTCCATTAGAAAAAAAAGAGTTTTTTTCTTTCTCCCCATCCAAATGCAATAAAAAAGTGGCTGTTTTTATCACAGCTCAGTTTCTAAAATGACATCAATAAAAGCAATCCATATATGACAGATGAGTAGCAAAGTACCAGCTACTGCTCTACCCCAGCCACTCACCAGAGCCTATGAAATATGGAACCTCAGAGCTTCTATTAATGTGGACTTTTAGTCTGTACAAATGTTTGCATATCATCATCTGTCATATATTCACATGGCAATCTATTTTTAAAAGCTAGACACAGCATATGCAAACCTTTTTGCCTTCTGAGCTGAAAGAAAAACTCCATTAAAAACTAGGAGTATTTGCAACAAAGCCACTAAGCCAGTTCTGACAGCAGCAACTGTTTCTCCTGAGGAGCCTGAAGAAACTGTTTCACCTAATGGCTACAAAAGAAACATAATTATAACAGGACTTTCTGGCTTGGTGACTACATCCAAGTTTACCGTCATCAAAACCAATTTCTTTACTAAGTAATTGTTTTCACATAAATCATGAGCGTACAGGCCTCAGTGCATGTCAGCGGATGACAGTCACTTTCATATCATTACAAGATGCTTTTAGATCTTGTAAAAACGAGCATTTATTCTTGTAACACCTGGAGTTAAAATCAGTGTGTTTTGATAAGCATGGATCACTCCCCCATTCAAAAGTGCATGTTCTGCACCATGCAGGAGCATCCTGCTGTGAATTCAGCTCTGGCTTTTTACAAGACACATGCACTCTCTTGACAATGCTTGCATGGAGTGCAAAGCACTAAAGATTCACATCTGAGACCATTTTTCCACCTAATAACCCGGTATGTAAAGTATGCCATGATACCTTTGGGCAGGTAATCTCAGTCTGCTGGATCATGATAAGGGCAGAGGCAATCAGAGCTCCTTGACGTACATAGTTCACAGGATCATTTGTCATTGGCTCAAGCAAATTAATTGCTTCCTAGAAAAATAAAGAAAGAAGCAGTCACAAAATTAATACTATTCTTTTCAGTATCCCAGGATTCAGTGCTCTGATGGAAGGTTATGAGATTGATGCCATCAAATATATTTTAATATATTTTGCCTGTTCTTAGTAAATGAAGCAGAAAACTTTATTTCTGTGGACTTTAATGTAAAAATCAGGAAGGAAAAATCCCACCAAAACCAAGTGATGGATGATACAAGACCAACCTGCAGAAATAGGGCAACAAATAAACAATAGTTATGTTAAGCAACAGATGCATCCATTACATTAAAACTACTGACATGCCTTAAACAGGACACAGAAATTATTTGTACACTCTCTTTGCCATTCTTCAAAACAAAATATATCAGCATTACCTTCATTTTCTACATAAGAACAAGTGAACCAGAGATATCAATAATATGCTGGAGGTTAGAAAATGAGATGGTAAAACAATCCAGATCCCAAATTCTTGGCCATTCACTTTATTGTTAGAATCTGTAACTTTTAGCATCACATGAATGCATTCATCTCAAATCTATGCGTAGGCTGCCGCTGAGTCCTCAAATAGTAAATCTAGGATTTTAAAATATTTCAAAATGTTCTACTGCTTCTTTAAATTCAGTAACTTCCCAGCTAGGCACAAGAGGAACATGATCCATAATGATCTATCAGTAAGTATTCCTTTCAGTTCAGTCATTGATTATGAAAAGCTTCAAGAGAGTCCTTTGAAATAAATGCTGCTCAGATGTACCCAAGACCAGAATGGGGAATTTACAGCCACCTCTGACTAAATCATCTCTGTAGGCACATTTTTTGATCTCCATTTACAGTTCTGCCACTTTGCAAGCCATGACTTAAATATACACAGAATTATTACACGCACAAATTTATTTCTAAATGTGCACATTATTCTGGACAAGTGAGCTCATCTTAACTCACTGTTATCAAAATGAGATCCCTCTCCCTTGTCAGTTTTCGTCCAGCTATCCATCTCTTCCCCTTTCCCTGTGCTAGCTTCGGCCTTTTTCTCATCTCTCTGTGAGCTTTTCCAACTTGACAATTCAAGGGAGAACTGTTCTCTTTTTTGCTGTTGCTATCTGGGTCAGCTTTCTGTGAGCTTGTGTCTGAACCAGCTCACCAGGGAGCTGGACATGAGACAGAACAAAAGATGGCAGGAGAGACCAAGACCACCAGTTTCAACAGCAACAAGCTGTTAGTGGGCTCAGCCAGCCTTCAGCAATCATGCTTTTCAGATCTAAGCAGAATAAAACTAAGATAGTAGTTTGTACAGCAATAGCCTGCACAGATAAATTTGGTTTGTGGCAAAACAGGGGCTTTCTAAAAGTACTCTGAAATGGTATGTGAAGCAAGCTGTTACACACTCTTTGGAACAGGAGAGGTAACAGCCAGACCTCCACCCTAAGAAGCTCAAAGAGTTCTTTTAATCTGTTACATGATCTTCTCATTTACAGAAGTCAGACAGAATCACTTGGCAATCCCTTTTATGGAGCTCTCTCCTGTCCATACTTAAACTGAGGACATGAGCAAATGAGCTGAGTGCTTTAGTCTCTCACCACAGAGCTCTCCCAGTGTTACTTCTGTCAGAACAAGGCCTCTAAGGAGAAGCTGATTTCACACAAAACACTATTTCTAAGAACCAATTCCAGAATATCATGCCTTCACTTAGACTGCTTTTGCCAACTGAGCTATCTTGGAGACTGTGCTTCTCCAAGTCACTCTCTAAGTCACCTGAAGGTGACTTATTCATTCTTTGGCACATATTCAATACTACATATGAAACATTCTTTATGACAAAAAGCTGAATTTTCCAGTCTCCAAAGTTGAACATACTTGGGCCTTCAAAACATACTAATATAAGCTCTGGAAGACATTTCTTCATGTAATCAGGTGTTTTATGTCTTTATCACGCAGTGTGTCTGGAAATAAAACAGTTATTTGTGTGATTAAAAAGCATTTCCACTTAAATGAACTTGTCAGATGCAGCATGTTAAAAATAATTAGCTCTTGGATTCCACCTTTGACTTGAGAATAAAGCAACCTGGACAAAAAAATAGCACTTCCAATTTGCTTTCAAGTCTGCATGATTTAGATACTAAAGATGGCAGTCAGAGCATGTCAGCATCCTGTGCATTTCACAACACAAGTGACGTGCTATGGAATGCTCACTTTCAAGAGCCACAGACCAAGTGCTTAATACTAGCTGAGGAAGGGATGATACAGATGAGCATGAGATTTATCAAATACTACATGGATATTCCATGAACTGTGTATCACAGGACAGAATAAAAGAGCTAGAAATTATGCAAAACACCTGATGTTTTTCTGACACTTGGACCCCCTTGTTCCCCATAAAGTAATCTCTAAAAGATCACCTCCAAGGGCATAGAAGTATTGATTTTGAAGTACTGAACATACATTTAAAGCATAGTGGCATCTTCACAGTATGAAAACTTTAAGGAAAGCCTTGAAGACAAAATTCCAAGAATCTGGCAATAATGTATAAAAACATTCCTCTACTTTATCTATTCTGTACAAGCAAGAAAAAAATATCTATGCCCAGGATAGTTAAAGAATTCAAAGAAGTACTGCTCTACTCTAGCTGGCTAACAGTGTACATGTGTAAGAAATCTGTATGTGTGCATGACATTTCCACACAAATGTGTCAGGAGGGAGCAGAAACAGTACTGGCAACGGATGCTTCTAGTCCTCACCTTGTTTCCAGTGCCCGCACAGCAGATACCCAAAGCCATGGCAGCTCCATAACGCACATGGGGATTGTAGCTCTCCGACAGCAAAGAAACCACACTCGGACACTGCTCAGGAGTCCTAGAGAAAGGGGGGCAGAGGGGGGAAGTTATTATTATTGTTCTTCAAAATACGGAGACTTCACTCTGTTCACACTGGAAAATTTAAAATTGTCCTTCCACACTATATATTTTTCATTTCTTAAAACCAGTGGAGTGGAACAAATGGATTAAGAGGAGAACAGGGAAGTGCAAATGAATACACTTCTCTATCGCTGCAGATACCACACACAGCTCTCACTACTAAAGTCTTCCTTTTGAGTGTATATTTTCTGCCTTTAAAAGATGATCCAACAGAATTATGTATCTATTGAGACTGAGGTCTTTATCTCTAGAAATCATGCTGTTGTGAGACAATCCACTAGCAGAGATTTACACTGAATGAGACACACAGTACTAAACCTCCCATCAACAGCCACAAACCTGAACTCCAGTATTCAACCAGCCTTCAAGGCTGGTGAGTCCCAAAATCCTTTCCACAATCACTGCTTTTGCTATCTCCTCCTCACACCACCTACTGCTATAAATCTAACCATGTGAAGAAACGCTGGTACAACACATATTGATCAGTTTATCAGTGCTGTCTACTGTTGCCTCCTTACAATATCATGCTGTGATGTTGCTACCTTTTAAGAGATCTTCATTCCTTGCCAGCTGGGAACTGGTGTGCTATTTGGTCATTACAGCAACAAAAGTTCTAGCCCAGTGCTGGGGGAGACTAAGGAGATTAAGGAACCCTTAATTTCCTATAACAAGAAGCACATGTTGCTAATGCAAACAGTCTTGTGAATATTGATTATTTCTGAAGTCAGGCAGAACTCATTTACAGGTGAATATATTTATTCCCCTCCTGTCTTTGTAAGTCATATTTATCACTCCACTGATTTTGACACCACGCAAACCACTTTATAATATTGTATGCTACCAATTTCAGCATTTCTAATGCTGCAAAAGCAAAATTCTTTGTAAAATAAGCATCTCTGCATGAGACAAGTCTGCATTCTGAACTCTGTCACAGCTAATCAGTTAAATTCACCCAATCTCATGACACCATGAACACAAAGGCAATGCAGGAATGAGGCTGGCAAGTACATGCTCATGAAAAAGAAATATAAGGAACTACAAATTGTGAGTGATTGCATCTGTTTTCAAAGTGCACATCACCTGGTTATCCCCTCCATCTCACTTTGTGTTGAAGCCCAGACTAGCTTTTTAATTGCCATATTTACAATCCTAAAAGCAGCCTTGCAAGCCATTTTTTTTGACTACAAACTGATTTCAGACTGAAACATACAAAGGAAAGCCAAGAACACCTTCTTATGTTTGCTATACTGAAAGACAGAGGTTGGAGGGTGGCAGCAGTACCTGTTGTAATTACAGCACCATGTAGAATCATTAAGTGTCTATTAAAGCACTCAACAACTCAAGAGGTCGAAAACCCATTACAGAGTATGCCCCAGTACTGGTTTTACTTAAATGAATACCTGAATCATAGAAAACAGAAACAAAGAAGATCTTAAGCAATAATCTATTTAATTTTCTTCTTTCATTGTGCCTAGGGACAGAAGACATGCTCACACACACTTGTATTTCAGTTTTACTTTACACAGAAAATCAGTTAACTTCAGCTCAAATTATCTCTTCCTATAGTCTCCTCTGACAACCAGTCCTAAACTCCTCTTTAAATTCCTCTCCCCTGCTCCAGTTGATCACAGACAGGCAGCACCACACAGGCTCCAGTACTCCAACCAAATTGCTGAAGGGAACCAAAGGCACACAGTTTTCAAAGATTACTCAACCCCCCAGCAGTAATGGCAGCAAGTACCCAGATTTCTGCCCTCACCCCTGCTTCCAACAGTCTGTTTCTTCATGAGTTTTCCTAAAACACCTATATGTTTTAAGAAAAGAATCCCATCTACTACCACTACCAACTTATGAAAAAAAAACCTGAGCACAAAGGCAGAAAAGAACTCCAACAGATAAAAGAAGAAAGGAACAAACACAAATTTCCTAGAAACTACTGCCTCTAAGATGCAGCCGTGATGACAAATATTAAGGGGGAAGAGCTGAGAAACAGAACAATTCTGTCTTGCAAGCAAGCAGAAGTGAAGACTATAAAATAAAAGACACATTTAAAACTCTCTGTCAGCCTCTTGCTCAAATAACATCTTGGATGCTGACAATGTGGTGGGTGTTCTGCATTGTTCTGGTTTTCTTTTAATGAGCTGATGTGAAGACCAGGAGTCACAAATCCTGTAATAAATAAGCCCAAACATTCAGCTGCACAGAAGACTTTCAGCTCTTGCACAAAGATTTTTAACACCTTTGGGTTTGCGATAAACAGGCAGACTACGACCCAAAGAAGAGAAAAAAACATTTTCTGGCAAAGACATGGTTATGCACTTTGAAGCATGAGTCATTAAATTCCTATTCAGAAAACTGGCTTTTATAGTATCACTGACTTGGACACATCCTTGTGTCTGCAGGCTCAGACATTCCAAAACAGTTTTTATTATAAAATCAGGATTAATGTACACTAATAGATTCAGGAATCCTTAGCAAGGCTTAAATTATTTGTGGCCATTATTTTTAAATGCTTTGATCTCAAATATACCCATAAAACAGTTGAGTATTTTGACAGGGGACCTTCTGTAAATCCACTCTGGGAGTTAAAGCTACTTAACAGGGCCCCACCACTTTCCTCAGAAAGTATCTTCCCACATAATAGAGAACAAGAAGGCAGAAACTCAGGTGGCTTGAGGATGCAAGAGTCTTGTAAAAATGATTACTATAGGAACAAAACTTCAGTACACAAAACAAGATTGTTTCACATTTTATTGATTTTATTAATTGTGGGTTGGGATTTATATGGGCTAACCTTTGGCAACAGTGTGTAAGACTTTGTAATGCTTTCAGCAATGAAGTGAGCAAGGAAGTGTTATTGCTTAAGCATTGATGCCAAGAGTGCTAAGTGATCAAATGGACACAGAATGTGGTCAGTTTTCCTTTCAATCCATAATGTGGACCATGGGAGGTTCTCCATACTTTGCAGAGAACCCTGAAATTGTATGTCCTTTTCACCACAAAACATTTCTCACAGCAGCTTTATTAGATATCTGTAAGGAGCTCGAACCGTTTTGTTTTTCTGAAGGTAATTATAACTGCACTTATAATTCCACTTGATCTCTTAGCTCACAGCCCCATTAGAATCACATCCAAATACCTTTGTGCAGTTTATCTCCAACCGTGTGAGTTGCACATCTTGAAGGCCCAATAGAGAGATATTGCCATTTCTCTTTCTATTCTAGCAGTATTTAAACATGAAACCCTGTATATGTATATAAGGTAGCATCAATAAGTAAATAAACAGAACACTGAAAATGAACCATCATACTGGTCTTGTGACTGAGACTAAAAATGGAAGCATCTGAAGCATCACTAACATACACTGATTATTTTAATCTAAATATTTAAGGACTTAACTCATTGAAAAATGAAATGTCAGAGAATTAAAGAACAATGCCAAATATATCTTTTAAAATTCTCATCAAGTCTCCCGGTCGTATCTCAAAAGATTCTAAATATTTATGACTTTCTAAACTATTGGTCATGAAATAATCATTTGGTACACAGCTATTTCCACAAGTTGCTTTGGCAGTGCAGTGACAGATAAAAAAAAAAACCAAAACAAAACACAAACTTAACAGAAGTTTCATTTCATCTATGAATGAGTTAACAAAGGAGGAATGCAGATATCTTACTGCACAATTTGCAGTCATTTCTGAAAGTGGTGTGTGAAGCAGAGCAGAGAAAACCTGCACAGAAAAATGCATCAAACTGACATATTTTGGAGTAGACTAAGCTCGGGTGTAAACCCCATCTCTTTCCCTCTCAACAAAAAGACTCTGAGCTGTTCCCATGCCAGGAATTTCCTGCAAATATCTCATGTGATACACAGCCTCCTTCTTCACAGTATTTTTCTCTGAAATACCTCCTGGTTGTCTAAACTAGACTTGCTAAAGAATGAGAAATCCTAGGAGGCCTCCTGCTGTTGGGAGGGTGAGTCTGAGTACGGCCAACCAGCAGAGGTGAACTTGAATGATACAAGTTGACTGAACAGTACTGTCAACAGTGTCAGCTCACATCCAACATAGACCTGGCTCCATTCAAATAACACAGTATTGGCAATTTGAAAGCAGAAATACCAGCAAGGGGTGGGGAAAAAATAATACCTATGCATGGTTCAACTCTTCTGGTTACACTGGATCAGGAGTGGGGTCTAGCATGGTTTAAGGTTTATCATTATCATTATCACTGGTGAGGAGCTGAATATGGGGGCAGGACAGATACCTGAACAAAAAACCTGGCTAGAAGCATGAAGTAAAGAACCTGCTGCAGATCTGTAATAGATATAAGGGAGGATGTGTTTCTTAGACATTATTAAAACCTGAGAAAGTTCAGAAAACATCACAAAAGGTAAATACATTTTCTAGTCATGTGAAGTGAAAAAAAAAAGCCCCAAGCAGGTACATATGCCATGCAAGCCTACATGCGACTAAACCTGTATTACCTTCCTCTGCAAGTTTCTAAGAAATCTCTTTTTAACCATGTTAAAAAAAAGATTCTTTTCAATTAGATATGAATGTATTTATACAGCTTTTATTAGAGCAATTTGCAGGCAATAGCACATCCTTTGGCTGGTGCTTCATCAAGGTATCTCCCCCTTCCCAATTTATCAGATTTAGTAATTCTAAGCAACTAAAGGTATTATTTTGTCATATAAATGACATTGTAACATCCACTGCAGCATTCCAGAAGGGGGAACACTTGATTTTAATTTTGACCGAAACAACTCTGTACTGCAATAGTTGACAGTGATGCTTCTCAGATGGTAAGATCCGTGAAGAAAATTTATAAAACCGCTAATACAGAACTTATGTCAACAAAATTACAGTTCTAGCACTCTGACAATTGCCCCACACTGAAGTGATTGAGGGATTGTCTCTATCGTGCTGTGAAAAAAATAAAAAAGCAACATAAAAAACCCAACAAAAACCCTTTCAAAAATAATGCTTCAGCTCCAACACAGGCTTGCATGAGTGACTGATGCTGATGAGTAGCAGACAGTTCTGTCAGAGGCACTGCCTATTTTTTTCCCTAGAAGTTTTAATTCTGTTCTTTAAATTCAGAGATTAAATTCAGAAATTCAGAGATGTGACATGAAGATCTGAATGTGACACATACCCACAAGTAAACCACCGAAGTTAAAGGATTAATCTGTCTTTTACTATACTTTAGTGGTTTTACTTCAGAACATTTTTATGATGCAACCATATTGACAATAGCTCCATCTCCAGAAAGTGGTAATAATTCCAGCCACCTTTTAACAAGGGAAAAGAAACAGCGCTAATGATGAAAGAAAACAAGCTTCATCTGTACAATCAGAAAGAGTGAATACTGTTTAATCCAATGGAAATTTTGGTAAAGACTTAACGTACACCTAGATTAATGCCAGAAGAGCCTTCAAGATTTATTTTACAAACCAGAAGTTGATTAGGCATAGTTGAGCTTAAGGAAATCTGAACCCAAATGCTCATTGGCCCAATACAGTATTGTTCTGTCTTGATTTTTGCTTTTTATATGTTTTCATGTGCTCTATTCTCAGTACAGTCAGAGGTGACAACAGGGAGCTGGTCAGATAAAGAAACAGAAACACCACAGCTGGATTAACCTTTATTTCCTAATATCTACTTTTCTGAAGAATAAAGATATCAAAAGTCAATTGCAATGAATACAACATGGAATCTTACCGAAGGAAAGGAAAAATAAGGAACAAATGAAAACTACTTTGCTGGAAATTCTATTGCATCTGAACATACTTTAAGTCAAGTATTTCTATTAATTACTGGCAGCAGCTTTTCCCCTTTGGCCACAGAGTAGCTGTATTATAAAGATATGAATGTTTGTGTTTGGGGGTTTTTGTTTGTTCTTTGGTTTGATTTTTTTTTAATTAGCAAATATAAATCGATTCACACTTCAACGAGGACCCGATTCCCAGCTCAAGTGTGGTAAGCACCAGCAATTCATGGAATGTAATGGCCAGTGATGTACAGGGGGTCAGTCCATGATCTCATGGTCTCTTTTGGCCCTAAGCTCAAGGTCTCTATTACACACTTGTCCTGCTAATGTCCTCAGAAGTGAACTTTATTTCCATTTTAATGCAGAACTACAAGATTTTGTTAGAGACCATACACACATCTGACAAAGTTGGATGGTAACAAAAGAGAACACTCATCATAATAAAATGCAGCTGCATGAAGAAATATTTAAAGTAACAGTGCACACTATTAAAATAGTGTGGTAGACAGTCCTTCTATTAAATTAGTCAAGAAAAAATTGGAGCCTTTTACAAGGCAGCAGAACATTTTAGGGTTAATCTTATTTCCGTCCAGAGAGAGAGCAAGAGCAAGCATGTGCGCAGGCATACACACGCTATGGTGCATACAGCTACAATATTGTATCATGAAGGGTCATTTACAAGATCTGCACATCCTGATGCAGCTACAGGGAGCACACATTACAGTACCGGAGCACTGAATCAACTAACCCTCTCTGGCTGCTTTCCAGCCAAACCCCCACTCATTTACTTCCCTGCTTTTCAAACACTGGAGCTGAAAACACTGAAATGAGTCAATCAGCAAACAAGGGTAGCAGCAGCCTGGGAGCTTCGCTAATGAAAATATAAAACTGCACACAGACTCTGCTAGTCATTTAACTAAAATCGTCAAAATGATGGAAGAGAAAGGACAGCAAAAAAAGAACACAAACTTATTTCTATCTTTTTTAAATGTGGCAGGAATTACTATTCTCCTCCATTCAAGAGCTGGAGAAAATACCTGGGTAAGAAATACAGTTTTCCCAAAATAGAGATTCTTCATCTTGGTATTAGAAGAAACAAGTGCTAAACAAAAGTACACAAAAAGACAAGTTTTAGAAAAATTATAAAAAACAAAACCAAATCAACAACTTGTTTTCCAGGAAGTAATGAAAAATCTCATCTTAAAACCCACCAGGTGATGAAAAGGATTACAAAGGATCTTCCTGGATACAAAGTGAACTCTACTAAAATGCAAAAGAAAGAGGTAAGGCTTTCTTCACCTGAAAATTGCAGTACATAACATCTTCTCAGTAACTGAGCATTTGTTCAGCTTAACGTCGTGATAGTTGTTATAGTCTCAACGCTTCAGCAGAGTTGAGAGAGACAGAGAAAGGGAGAGAAAAGGCTGTACTTTAAAGAAAGCCCTGCTCAGATTACAAAAACAAGTGGTTTACTCACTTCCCCCCTTCAAGTAACGGGTAAATTTAGATGTCTCAGTTTCATAAATCTCTATGGTCCCCTTGAGACTGTCACCAGTGTTTTATTGTCTATGGCTTCCTGACCCTCATCTGATAAATCAGGAACCATAGAGATTAAAATGGAAACTTCATACATAATTTCTGAAGATATTTTTGAGGTGACCCTCTGTGAAGAAACAGGATTCTTAATAAGGGGAAATATGGGAACTGCCGTCTGCCTACGCACACACTGCTGGAAAGTAGACACTCGGGAGAGGAGGAGTTGCATATACACAATGTGAGCATCTGTCTTTGAATCAGTTTGTGCTTACAAAGAGCAGATCTACATGCACTGTACCTAAAGGGAACCATTTGGCATCCAAATTAATCTATTACTTTTTACTGCTGTAGAAAGAAAAGGGGGGGGGGGGGGGGGAGCTAATGGATTGCTTGCTTTTCACAGCTACTGAATTGTCTCTTATGATCTGAAACCTGAACCTGGGAGACCAGACCACTGAACCTGCCAAGCAGAGATGGACATAAAACAAGACTTTAATTTTTAAGACTTAATTGCACCTAGCAAGGCACATGACAGAAAAGTTGGAAACCAGCTCAAAGATGGTTACAGTACCTCAAAACAGCCGATGACTAGTTTACCATACTGACCATGCTGGCCTTTCTGCAGGACCATCCTGGACCAGAGAGGAACAGTGAACTCCTACACCGTACGCAATTCCTTTGCAAAATACAGCTCCTGAGTACATTCTGCTGGACACAAAAATGTCCTATCCTTCACATTTCCTGAACGGGTCTGGAGCCAGCAATGAATCTTTGTCACCTCTCTCAGTAACGGGAGAACCCAAGCAGGACTACCCAAGTGAGGAACAAGGAAGCAAAGTGCGTTGGGCAGCTTTATTGATCCTCCTGGTGATAATCCCTACAATTGGGGGAAACATACTCGTCATACTGGCAGTGTCTCTGGAGAAGAAGTTACAATATGCTACCAACTACTTTTTGATGTCCTTGGCAGTGGCAGATTTGCTCGTGGGTCTGTTTGTGATGCCGATTGCCCTTCTCATGATCTTATTTGGTAAGTACAGCATGTTTATTTCACCAGGCTAGCATATGGGGTACAGTTTGGGGAGGTCTAATTTAAAGAGAAAAACTGTTTGCTTTCCACCGTTACCATTTTTAAAATCCCTCAAATGAGGGCTGCTAAATCTCCTCTTCTGCCCAACTTCATACAGCTTAATGTCTTTATGGGAAGTATAGCCACTCTGGATATTCTTTCCTTTGAAACAAACAATTCAAAAATCACCTGAGACTTAAGCTGGACATGGGAGACCACATTGTGTACAGTGCAATATTATTTTTAGCAACATCAGCACAATCTTGGCATCTGTTCTATTCAATATTACACCAATTGCAGGCAGTTTTCTGTTAAAAAAATGCTAAATAGAAACTAGGTATCTGTTCAGTACACTGAACAGGTTTTGAACTTTTTATGAATCAGACACCTGATTTTACCTTAGTATTGACTCCAAGCTCCCTGAGCAGCCAGAGACTGCTCCTGGCAGCATCAGTGACAACAAACTTTACCAGTACCACTTTCAGGTAAATCAATTTTCTCCCACCCTGGGGAAAGTGGCAAGATCATAAAGCATCCCAAAGAATTAACTTATCTGTCAAGCCAAGGAAGCTTCAATCTGTAAACCTAACGTTTCAGGCTTAGATTTATCATCCAGTCTGGCTCATATGGAATAAAGTAAGTATATTTTTTAATATGAGCATACATCATCTGTGACATTTTCTCTCTGGTTAGTCATTACAGAACAAGCATGACTTTTCATATTCTCTCATGGCCAGCTTTATTTCAGATATTGCTTCTGACAACTAACCAGAGGCAGCTCCACGAGAAAGTCTCTTCTACTCCTAAACTTGCTTTAAGAATACACTTTGAGTAGTCTATTTTCATACCATACAACTAAACAAAAAAATCAACTAGACTGTTTTTTAAATAAACTTAGGGATTTACACAATTATCTTTAAAGTACAGCTACCACTGGACTCTAAATAATGAAAGGCTGCAGCAGTTCATTTCTAATATGCTGGATCTCTAAGAGTTACCCAAGTAACAAGCAAACACAGTAAGAACCTTTATTTCAGAAAGGCTTTTGTTTGCTGCAGAAGACTGGTATAACTTTATTAACAAATGTGATTATTCAGTAAATGACTTCTGAGACTGAATTTCTGTATATTACAGACTGCTCTTCCCTAAACAGAAGTATGAAGTGGAGGTCAGAATTCAGTGTTGAAATAAAAAAATAGTCTTTTTTTCAAGCAACAGTTTCTAAAAAGAAAAATTAACATACATAAGCAGGACAGTGATTTATAATTTGAAAAAACAGTCACTTATTAGAAAACCTTGGTATGTCAGGTATGTGTATTTGCGTGTAGAGGCAAGAAATAGATATGTATAGACATACACACTGACAGTTTAACTGCTTAGTTCCTGCCAAAGGCCTCATTAATAACAAAATAACTATAAAAAGTAGTAGTATTGGACTAGCAACCAATATAAGGAGAAGGCAAGTTCTAGATTTTTCTGGAGTTAATTTTTTGTGGTGATCGAGGTTTTTGGTTTGGATTTTTTAAACTATTTTCGTTTTGCTAGACTAATGAATCTTTTTAACTTTATAAAGGGGCTATTGCTCCTTAATCTCTCAATTAATCCCATGCTAAACCCTCGTTACAACAGTTTAAAGCATGCTAGGAATCTTAATTTAAAAGTAAAACAAAGGTATCTTTCATCTTGCAGGAAATTTACTGGAGAGTAGCAAAATTAGTTATAACTAAGACTGCAACCAGCCTTTCACAGAGCAGTGGTTAAAACTGAAATTTCTTGCATACAAGTCTCTTTTTGGCAGCTAACCAAAGAAATTGCTTTGCTTCTTCACTGACTGGGAGAAGATGCTGAGGTGTTTATAGAAGTTCAAAGCATGAGCAAAACATGAGGATTTACTGGAATGAAGCTAGAACAGATACTTAAATACATAACAAGTCTAAATCTTGAAGCTACATTAGGCAGCTAACCACTTGAATGTAAAAAAAAAAAAAAAATCCCTGATACCCAGAGAGCAAACTACACCCAGCCTCCTGGCACTTCAACACAGGAATGTCTCCATAATAATGAAATAGCTAGATGCAGCTTCTAGATACATAATATAAATATTATGCTTCTGATTTGGGACTGATATCTAATTATGTGGACAATATGAGGGAAAAAGTGTGAACCAAAGTGCAGTCATATTAAATGATCTTGACTGTTAAAAGTAAGCACAATGCATTCAAATTCAAAGCTTACTGCAGATATTGGCTCCATAACCTCACGGTACGCTTGAAGAAAAATCTTCAGAAATAGTCAGACTGTCTCTGTAATAAAGAGCTGCCCCTTTTAAAGAGAAATAAACCTGTAACTCACACTCACAGGTATCATACCATGAGCAGAATATTTATTTTCAGCGGAGTGACTGAAATGTACTCTGGTACAAATATACACTGCAATTTTCATTTAGGAGTGTGAGTGTCAGGATACACAAACAGTTCACTGTTTTTATTGCTTGCTAAATTCTCATTTCTTCCAAAAAAAAGAGAGCATGTTAGGAAATAATTGCATCCTCTGAAACCTAGCTTTCAAGAGTTACCCACAATTCTAACACTAAGAACTACTGATCGCATAGCAAAATTAGCAAATAAATTGGAGAGACACTCTCATTTGCAAAGCCTGCAGCAGGAAGAAGTCTGTTGTCCACAACTTGGAGGGCAATGGGTTCCTTGGACACAGTGCATGTACCATACTTTAAAATAGAAATTTTTAAAATATAAAATATTCCTGATATTCATCCACTTAAAAATCAGGAGGTGATGCTGATCATCCTAAGTCGAAAGCCATCATTTTTAAAATCTGTCACATGCAATCATCGTTTTAATCTTCACCCATTACATGAACCATAGCAAATCTTCCCTTCTTGCTTGTGCAAACTACCAGAGAAAACTTCCTTACTGCTGGCTAATTTCCAAAATCTCAAATCTAAAGATAACTAATAAAACAAAGGTTGGCTTGTCACAAAGCACCTCTAATAAAAAAAAAAAAAAAAAAAAGAAAAGAAAAAAAAAGAAAATACTTCAGCTAAATTTAAAAAACTACATGACAGTGAACAACTGTTGAAAATGTAATGGTAACAGAGAAGCAAAGGCAGGCAGCCACAGGGGTGAAGCAAGACAATAGCCTGGAAACACCAGGCCTGCGCAGTCCACAAAGCAGAATACTGACCCGAGGATGAACACCACACATGCATGATGCAGACACACAACCCCCAGTCTGAAGACTGAAGCCTAGGCTTAAGTCAGCTAGTGATTAAAAATACCCGATTTCAGTAAAAGCATCATTATATAACAGCAACAAAATCCTACAGAGGAAACATGCTTCAGCAGCCTATAACAAAATCATAGAATGGTTGGGTCAGAAGGGGCATTAAGGATTATATAGCCCTGTGAGGATATGAGGCAATGTTTGTGGGAAGGAGGAATATCTTTCTATCTTACACTATGTGACAGTTGGAGAACCCAGACAAGCTTTCAGGCAGGCATGTCTGTCAAGTAACTATGGCATTTAAAAAATATTTACTAAAAAAAACCCAAAATCCAACCCACTAGCTTGCTTAAATGAGCATTTAAATTTTGAAGGAAAAAGGTGGAGAAGCTCAGCCCAGTAAGTGCTCTGGTCTGCTCCAACAGTGTGGATCTATACTAGGAGAATCAGAACTTGTAACTATCCAAACTAAGCATGACCTGCTAATGGCTTTCTATTGCCACCTGGCAGGACATACTCATTTTATCTTCCCTCTGAATTATAAAGTAAGCCAACAAACAAGCAGGTCATCATCATGTTCAAGGGTCAGAGATGCTCTGAGTTCTGAGAGGGGAAATCAATATTCTAACTGCCAAAGTAACAGAACAGGCCAACAGCGATACACACCACTATTGCCAGAAAAGCACAAATTCTCAGCCCAGAGCAGTCCCACAAGCACTAGGCACAGAGCTAACACAGGCTTAACCAACCTGTGTAAAATCAAAATAAATAAAAAAAGTAAGTAAAATCAAAATAAGTAAAATCAAAATACACCACAGGATGAATCCTAAATAACTATGTGGCTTTCTGGACTTCAAGGTACCAGTTTCACAATATTTAGTTGAAATAATAACTGTATTCTTCAATTCTTATTAGCTACTGCATTTAAAGTCTACTCTGATTTTGTTTGGATAAAAAACATGATCGCAGACACAAGTATAATAGTACAGAATGCTATAATCATTAATGTGATAATCTACTGCCTTCTGCACCCTGTTCAAAACAACAGAAAAATAAAGACAAAACCTTCTCTCTTCAGTTGCACTTACCAACTAATGAAAGCTCTTAAAACTCATAAAAACATACAAGGTTGCTTTGCACCAGACTGCTGTTTACATGCATCTATATTTAAAAGAAGGAAAAGAGCTTTTTGTTGCAAAATATTTGAGGGTTTTCTTCTGAAAAGAGTAAATTAATAGGGAAAAAAATAATAATTTATCACTGCAATTCATGAAGAAGCAAAGCAGTTATAATCCCGGGAGCAGCATGTAAGTACTCTCCAACAGAAATACTGGATGCTTATTTGAAATCCAGCTATTAACCTGCCATATTATTAAATATGAGTAGGGGTTTCATAATATACTGATTACAACTTCCTACCTGTCTGGCACAACAATTCTTTGAAGCACAGTTTCAACCATGATACCTATTTTGGGAAATATGCAGCTAGAACTATAATTTACTAGTTAATGCTTTGAGCATAGAATGCCTCTTTCCCTTCTGCCTCACTGCTTATGCCATCCTCCCCTGCTTTGGGGGTGGATGAGGTTTGGTTCAGGGCTCCATCCATCCATTTTCTTTGGTTTTACAGGTGAGGTTTCCCAACATAGGGAAGAATGCAGACAAGCATGTGCTATGTCTGACTTCATAAAATTTTCCATTCTCTGGAGTTTTTAATTCAAGTCAAGGCAGCATCATTATAATTTTCACCTATCAGTTATACCATGTTTTAATCTCAAACTACTGCTTACCACATTGATAAGACTGGGCATTAAACAGTCCAGCTCGTTTCGCACTCGCAGCATGCAGATCTATTTATTCAGAGCAAGATTAAAAACTATCAAATTCATTAGAAATATTGTTTTGGTTTGTTTTTTTTGTCCTTTAACCGTCATTCAGCTAAGAACTGATTTCTCTGGCAATATTATTACCGTGCTTACTGATGGAGTACAGCTGAATTTTAACAGGAAGGAGAACATAGTACCTCAATTTCTACCATTAGAAACACAAAAAACTATGTTCATACTTTCTTCCCTAGGACTATACAACATTCTTACAGACACACAACACTAACGTGCATCTCAAACTGAACACTGCTAGCACTGGACTGCAATAAAAACTACTTGTGAATTAATATAAAGCAGTTAAACCCAACCAGAGTTCCATTAAAGTTCACTTTGTTTGGTCTTGTAAACTTTGGCAGGGGAGACCCAGCTCCCAAATCTAGAAGCTTTTTGAAAAGTTTAACACCACAAAACCACAATGCAGTTGACAGATGCTAGGTTCACTATAGATTAACATTGA
The DNA here is from genome assembly GCF_012275295.1 of Melopsittacus undulatus. NCBI lineage: Eukaryota > Metazoa > Chordata > Aves > Psittaciformes > Psittaculidae > Melopsittacus > Melopsittacus undulatus. The sequence goes on from NC_047532.1 coordinate 47,267,661, forward strand.
AGACAGATAACTACTATAAGAAGCAGTATGCCATACTGAAAATCCAAGCCATCGCTTTGGCAATGGGGAGGGAGAAGATGCACAAGAAAGCCCTTCAGTTTTTATAAAATCATTACTGGGACAGAATAGCACTGCTTTGCCACATTACTGCTCAACTGAAGCTGGTCAAAGGACACAGCAAACTCATTTTAAAACTATGTGAACTAGATTCTCCAAGATCACCAACTAAGATTCAACCAAGTTTCTACAATAATTGAGTAATACGTTGGTTATGACCCATTACCTCCTTCATCTAATACAACCCTGAATCATAGGACTATCAAAGAGACAGCTGAAAATAATATCTTAACAGCAGGGCACAAGGACCAAGCACAGTCATAATTCACTTTTTAAAAACTTTTTTATCCAAAGTCCTTGCCACAAATACCTTATGATCTAAAAAGGACAAAAAGACAGGAAAAGGCTTATTACACAAGGAGCCTGATTAATATGATGGCAGCAGTCATGCCAGTTAGGAGCTAACTAAAATGTAAGACAGAATGCAGCCGAGGCAGTGGCAAAGCTCATCTCCCGTAGTATTGTAAACTTCTCAAAACCACTAATAGCCAAGGGAAAACCACACACTGAAAACTCTCAAAAAGCTTAGATTCTAACGTGTTTTCTGTTTTCTTTCAGACAACGCCTGGCCTTTACCAACTGCCTTGTGTCCTATCTGGCTGTTCCTTGATGTCCTCTTTTCCACAGCTTCCATCATGCACCTCTGTGCCATCTCACTTGACCGCTACATTGCAATTAAGAAGCCAATCCAGGCTAGTCAGTACAATTCATGGGCTACAACAATCATCAAAATCGTCGTGGTTTGGCTCATTTCAATAGGTGAGACTCAGAAACTGGAAAAGGAACGCAGAAGCTTTTCACATCTAAAACAATGGGTGACTGCTGGTTAAAATGGAAACTCTGGCCAAGTACTATTGATTAGCAGACACTAACACCTGGGCTGGCCTAAGTCCACCTCTCAGATCATGCATAGCTACACCATAAGAATTTGCTTCAACCACTGCTTCTTATCAGGCTTACCCTACACTCAACCATACCTTTTCTGTATGGTCTTAAAAGTCCAAAAATCAGAAGACAATAACCGCAAGCATAGTATGTCTTCTGGGAGAGCAAGAGTTTATGTTCCTGTGGTAGTATATTCTGTCCCAAACACAGTTTAAAGACTTGAGTAGATGCTGCTAAAATCTGTACTTCACAATTTTCCCATGAAGCAAGTAAAAAAAGGTTAATTACTTACATCAAAGACTGAAAGATAAATGAGTGGCTGGTAACATTCACATTGAAGACTGAGATGTACTGGCAATACAGCATATAGAAAAGCTAACTTCTAAGCAAAAAAAAAAAAAATCCCAACAAAAAAAACCCAAAACCAAACACACCCTGAAGAGTTTATATAACGGAAGCCAATGAATAAGCTTTTAAATTAGCACCTCTGTGATGTGCACCTGCCTTTAAGGATTGAAAATAATAATTAAAAAAAAAACTGTTAAATGAGCTAAGGAGGTGAAAACATTTAATTCAAATAACCTAATGTACACTGCAGGCAGCCATAGGCACAGTTCTGTATGCTCTGTGTGCAAGAGAAAAAATAAAATTATTCTGTGTTATTAAGGCCAATGACTCATGGTAGAATCCACCATCTTCGCTAAGGTATACATGCCTAAACCCAAAAAAGTCCAACTTCAAGAAAAATTCAGGAAGAACTGTGATGATAGGAGAAAAGATGCTATCTTTATCATAAAAAAAACGTCCAAACAACCAACTAACCAACCAAACAAAAACCTGTTATCATGACAAGAAACTTACAAATTGACCTTTTAATGCCTGGTTTGTTGTTAGTAATCAGTGCTGTACTTTTTCATTTCCTTTTTATCTGACACAAAAGCATTCTGCAGTTGAGCCAGGCTTCTCCAAATCAAAGGTTAATTTGGTTCAATCCTCACTTTAAATCTTTGCTGTATCTGAAGGTGTGCCTCTTATTAAGAAAGGGATCAAGTGGCTGAAGAGTTGTTTTTTTTTTTCACTCTTGCTGCCTTCAACCAACTTCAGTAAGCAGAGTAGCAGAGGAATGCAGTAAATGCCTACATCTCATTAAGCAGTATCAGGAAATATAGCACAATAACCTTCACTGGGCAGTAAAGAAGCTGTTTTTGTTGCAATGTCAGACTGCTGGCAAACAAAGTGCTGACTGCAATTTAGTGGTTATAAAAAATTCATTTAAAAAACAGGACTGATAACTTTTTTATATTTTTATAAAGAGTGAATTACAGAGGTAGCTGGTCTCATTTAAACACTCTTAAATATGTAAGAGACTTTAAACAACAAATCCATCTTAAACACACACTGCATAATTCTGGCAACTATTTAACTACTTGTATATATAAGTAAGAGTCAAGGCAGGGTGGAAAAAAAAAAATCAGCTGTGTCCAGTAACTTGATGGGGTTAAGATAAGAAGCAAAGACAAGATTCATGTGTTTACCAAACTGACCTTCAAAAAGTGCAAAGGGTTACCCCAGGGGAAGGGGGGGTGGAAGCAGGTGACAGGGAAACACATTTCACTGGAGGAAAAGCCATACTAATTCTAACAACTACAGTCAAAACAATTAATGTTTTTTACACTTGAGAAGTTGCAACTTAATACCGCTTCCTCAATCAGTAAAGGTATTAATCTCCTTAGAAAAGGCACTCTGTTATAGCTGAGGTAGCCAAGTCTTAAAGAGTACTATTTGCCCAACTACACACATGATGCTCTCAGTTCTCTGTCACCCTGTGCCAGCTCCAGAGCTCAGGAACTATCTTTCTTTAGAGGCCCTGAAGCTTCAGGTCCAAAAAAGATTGTAAGTGATTACTATATGCTGAAGTACTTTGTCCTTCTCCTATAGGAATTGCTATTCCAGTCCCTATCAGAGGCATTGAAGATGGAAATGGCAACTCTACAAACATTACATGTGCCCTGATGCCTGATCGTTTTCATTACTTCATTCTGTACGGATCAGTGGCTTCATTCTTCATTCCCCTCGCTATCATGATAGTCACTTATTTTCTGACAATCCAAGTGCTACGCAAGAAGGCCTACTTGATCAACAAGCCACCTAACCATTTCACTTGGTCAACAGTGTCCACAGTATTTCAGCGTGACACAACATCTGCCTCATCAACAGAAAAAGTGGCCATGCTAAACGGCTCCAGAAAAGACAAGACTTTATCCAATGACATGCCAGTCTGCAGAACATCCACAATAGGGAGGAAATCCATGCAAACAATAACCAATGAACAAAGGGCATCAAAAGTTCTGGGGATTGTATTTTTTCTTTTCTTGTTGATGTGGTGCCCATTCTTCATAACAAACATAAGTTCAGTTCTGTGTAACTCCTGCAACCAAGAGATTTTTCAAAAGCTTATGGAGATATTTGTTTGGATAGGATATGTATCCTCAGGAGTGAACCCTCTTGTTTATACACTATTCAACAAAACATTTAGAGAGGCTTTCACCAGGTATATCACTTGCAACTATCGAACCACAAAGCCTATCAAGGCCCTTAGAAAACGGTCCAGCAGGATCTCTTTCAGAAGCTCTGTGACAGAGAATTCCAAGTTCTTTGTCATGCATGGGATGAAAAATGGGATTAACCCCATTATATATCAGAGCCCAATGAGGCTGAGGAGCTCATCCATCCAAGCATCAACTGTTCTGCTGGATACATTGCTGCTCACAGACAATGAAGTTGATAAAACAGAAGGTCAAGTCAGCTATGTATAGTGGAATGGCAGCTATGTCTATATCATAGTGTTACTGTATGTATTGTTCTAGGTAACAACACAATTGTGCTGTAAGATGGTATAAATACTATTGTTTTCTGTTATTTATGCAAGCAACACCTTACAAATTTCTGTTAATTCCTCTCCTCCAAAGTCTCCCCTATTTTAACCCCAACCCCATGGTGGCACTCACAGCTTCATTCATTCCTGATAAATGACTGATGCAGAACTGTAGCCGACAGGAAAAGGGAAATAAATAAAAGCTAAACCAATCTGCATATCTGACTTCAATTCTCACCACCCCCAGTCTCTTAAAAGTACATTTTCATAAGAAAAGCATCTCTATACAAACACTAACGTTTACTCTGGCAAGAAGACAGAACATTCTGTAGGTTGATGCTTTATGATGAAATTAGCAAGGGGATACAAGCATGCTTGTTTTAATTTAAATCTACCTTTACTCTGTGTAAACAGAACAGCACATACACTCACTGCATTACCTCCTACAGATACATTTCTTTGCTGAGATTGTGTATCCAAGTATGAGCTTTTCTTGTTCTCTATGTATATCAGAAGCAGAATCACTTGCTCCAAAGACCAAAAGGTGTCCATTCCACAACAGGTGAAACTGTTTCTTAGCAGGGTGAGTAAAAATTCCAAGTGCTGAAATTGTCCCTTTGTTGTTTTACTGTAGGGGTATGTAGAATCTTTTACCCACCTGAATTTCATCTCCATTACTCTTGCACATACAAATATATCTGGTATGGTTAGATTTGTCAGATGTTCTTTTCATACTAAGAAAGTGAGAGCACTTAACCAAAATAGGACAACACCACATCAGTGATCATGAGTAAACCAGGACAGGCAGTGCCTGGAACTTCCCTTTAATTTAGATGGACAAACTTCCTTTTTTACGACCATTGGAACTTCAGTGAAAGCCTTCCCTTATCTTATATAGTTCACACAAAGTCGAAAAATCACAGATAGAATAGCTATTGCACTTGAAAATAAGAGCAAGTGTTTAAGAGACAACAGAGATGGCAGTACTATCCAGACCTGCACACATTTGCAGTTTAGCTTAGCTCATAATAATTTCACTGAACTAATGGCATAAGACTGTAGGTCCCAATCTGCACTCTCTCAAACATGCTCAAGCCTTTCATCAGAGCATAAAATTCACACAAAGAATCACTCATAACAATCCATAAAATTTATCAGTCTAGCATCTATGAAACAAGGAACTTCTGACAGTTCCAGAATATCTTTCTTTGGGAAAGATAATCAGATTTCCCCAAAGTACTGGAGTTGTCACAGTAAGCAACCAGCTCACCATTTTTTCCCAATAGTTCCCATTTACAGTAACATTTTTAGCTGGGTCTTTGTTTTCATTTTTAGTGTTTTCAGAACCCTCTAGTTACACACTAAAATTATGTACAGAAAAAGGCTTAGTTTTTTTCCTCCTCAGAACAGAAAGTACGAAAGATAACCCATCCTTCCAACATTTATTTGCATATATTTAATTTAGAACACATACACATCTGAAATGGAGCCTAATGTAAAAACTACCATGGAGTCCCAGAAGAAATTACTAAAAATACTTCTGTGTTACTTACTGTAAGTTGTCTTCTTCCTACCCTTTTTGGTGATAGCCACTAGCCACTTAAGTTAGAAAAACCTCTAACTGCTCTTACTCCTCTTTTTGTCAAAATTTGTTTAAGGGGATCCTGTAGTTAAAGCCAGAATCGATGGACTGCTATACTTGTAAAAGATACCTACGTCTAAAAATATTTGAGAATCGAAAGCCTTATTAAGACCTAGACTTCTTGAAGCTCAAGGGGTGAGGGAGTAGGAGTAAAATGAATCCCCCCAAAGCAAGGCCTCTTAGTAATCAGTGGTTAGACTACACTAACAGGAAACGACCCTTGAAAAAGTCTCACTTGGCAAAGATCTATTTTGTCAAGCCGGCATATAGATTTCTCAGTTTTAGTAACCATGTAAAGAAACATGTTCCAGTTATTGAATATAGTCAGCAATAATAAACCTCAATCAAAAGGACTAGTGACTCATCAAAAATCCAGTCTTCCTACAAAGAAAGGAAATTTCTCCATAGACAGAAAAACATGCACATTCCATTTAACATGCCAAGTGCAAAAAGAAATTGCTTGTCCACTGAGAAAGCAAACAAGTGAAGAATTCAGGTAACAGTCTTGGAAAGCATAAGGAGAGAGGGAGAAGAAAGATGATGAGCAGATGCAGAGCTATGAAGTAAAAAGACTATAACAGACAGCAGAGATCTTGTTTTAGCAACTGTATCTACAAGAACAGATTTGAGCAAAGACATTACCTTCATTAGCAAGACATGACTGAAAATAAGAGAGTCACTGCAAGCTACTGTAAGAAAGCACAAGTTTGTTGTACAGTAACTAAGGACAACACTGCTCCTGTGGTACTGACAAGCAAGATGGGAAGCTCAGCACTACATCCACGGGCATCATCTTTAAGCAACACAAATTTATAAGGCATTCCTTTCTCTGAAGTAAGATGCTCTCAATTCTTTCAGAACCTGACCCATGACAAACCAATCATGTGGCCAGCTCTGTGGCCTCTGTGTACTACATAAAAATAACTTATACAGTTACCTAGTTTAACTTTCCTCATTATCATAGAATGTTTTATCTGGCATATTTCATTTCTGTTTAAACTACTAGAGAAGCAAGACAGACAAAAGTAAAAGCTGATCTGCAACATACAAGTACTATGAGAAGAAATACATTTTAGAAGAGCAAAGGACAAGTATGAGGGTTTTTTTTGTTGTTGTTGCTTCATTAATACATTAGGAGATATTTAGTTAATGTTCTGGCTGTCTATCTAATTAAAAATTACAGCACAGACATGGACATAAGGACTACCTATAAATATACCCACCTTAGCAGCCCTGAAGAGAGGAAAACACTAGAGTTTGAAGCCTAACAGAATAAGTGCCTTGAAATGCAAATAAAGGGAATATCATAAAGAAAACAAACAAACAAAAAAACCCAAAAAACCAACCCAGACAAAACAAAACAAAATCCCAACCTTTAAACCACTCTACGAAACAGAGAAGCAAGAAATTCAGCTAATCTCAACTGTGCTGATATAAAACACGTTTTGTGGAGCCAGTCCCAAATCATCTGGGAGATTAAACTGCAAGCCCCTTGGGTGGTATGGTTTAGTGTGAGGTGTCCCTGCCCATGGCAGGGCGTTGGAACTAGATGATCTTAAGGTCCTTTCCAACCCTAACTATTCTATGACTCTAAGAAAATTTTCAGGCAGCCAGAAAAATTTATTCGTCACTTATCTTGCATTCTCCAAGTGTAAAACTTTCCTAACCACATCACATCTGGCCATACTCATAATGATTTCAAATGCAGCAAAATACAATTAAAAAATCCAGTGTTAAGCAGAGGACAAAGCACTGAGAAGAGAGACTGATGCTATAAAGCTGTTCACTAGCACACAAGAGGCATGCTGATTTTTTTATGCTGCTTCATAGAAAATGTAATTTTCCTACATCATTTTCTTACAGTGGAAAAATCCACAGCACTGCAGGCTGGTATGAGAAAGCAAAAGGATTACTCCCCTAAACCTTTTTCTAGGCTGTCATATGTAACTTCAGCCTTAAAAGGTAAAGTAATGCAAGCACAGTAAACCTGGTGAAAGCATACTGAACCTGGTACTTTGGAGCCAAAAGAGACAGGACATTCACCAGAGCTTCTCTGGCTCTGCAATTGGAAGCTGGAGGCAGGAGTCCCAGAGTTCTGGCCAGTTCTCAGCACTGACTTAATACTACCATGAAGCATCAATTTCTTTCATGACATTGATAAAAATGCCTACGTACAACTGCTAAGAAGACTTCTTCCTTTTACTTCCCCTTTGGCTCTCTAGGTAACTATCAACAGGGTAAAAACAGCAGTCAGGAGAGAAGGAACTTCCATATTTTTGCTTCGTTATTTGACACCATGTTGTTTACTGTCACTGTCCGCTCTCCTGGGACACACTGTTTTCTCCAGCACCAAAGGAAGGCTTTTGTCCTACAGGAGAGGAAGCTTTTTAGTTTTTAAATGGGAAGCCAGCTACAAAATAGGAAAGATGGCTTGCTGAAATGTCCCTATTTACTCTTTTTTACAAAAAGTTATGCCAAACCCTGTCTGTCTAGCCACACCTAAGATTCCTTGCATCCAGGTACTGAGATCCTTTCCAACCTCTGAAAAACAGTATCATGCTCTTAAAAGTTAGGAGCTTTTTGCTTTCTGAAGGATCCTCTTCACAAATGCTCTAGACAGCTGACAGCAACTCATTTTTAAATTCATTAAACACTGCACAACAAATAAGTCTTTTATTCTGCAAGATGCACATCAATATACCTTAATAAAATCCAACAGGAGTTTCTGCCATAAAAAAAAAAATCATCAACTTACGTTAATGTCTCAAAAAATCTCAGCATTTTTTATGACTTAATTTGAAACTTCAGCTGCTGAACAGTAGTTTTAAAGCAAATTCAAGGATTTGGTCAGACAACCAAATAAATTGTACTGCTTAAAATGTTTAGCTACTCAGTTAAAAAGCTTTAGTGTGTATAACCTGGGAATCTGAAAATATCTTTCTGGAATGAGAGGTGGGGACAAATACTGGATTGGTTTCTGCCACTCTTCCCACGCATGCTGTGATTTAGTGATATGAAAATCATTATATATAAACTTATAGGCTTTGTATAGACACTACAGGCAGTGCTTATAAGCCTATCATTTTTACGATGTAAGGACCGAGTGACTAATTAGAATCATAGAATAGGTAGGGTTGGAAAGGACCTTAAGATCATCTAGTTCCAACCCCCCTGCCATGGGCAGGGACACCTCGCACTAAACCATATCACCCAAGGCTTCATCCAACCTGGCCTTGAACACTGCCAGGGATGGAGCATTCACAGCTTCCCTGGGCAACCCATTCCAGTACCTCACCACACTTACAGTAAAGAACTTCTTCCTTATATCCAGTCTAAACCTCCTCTGTTTAGATTTGAATCTGTTACCCCTTGTCCTATCACTACAGTCCCTAATGAAAAGTCCCTCACAAGCATCCCTGTAGGCCCCCTTTAGATACTGGAAGGCTGCTATGAGGTCTCCACGCAGCCTCTGGAGATTTCAGCAGGTTTCTTCAGCCTACCTTGCACCTATCTCACATTTAAACCCAATCATATTGCTTATCTGTGTAGACATTCTACTTTACAGTAGGAAGTTAAAACACTTGCAGAGATTTTCAAATGCTCTCAAGCAACACACAGCTCTGAGCTCTATTTCCTGAAGTAGAACCTCATGAATACAAAGTGGTCTAGAATAATGATAAAACAATAGCAAGGAAGAATTAATGCAAGATGTCATAGTGTACTGATTGCACAAACACATTTATTGTTTCAATCTGATTGTACAGCTACAATTTTCATTAGAATTTAGATTAGTTTTGCTAGAGATGCCAAGGGAATTCTCTGGTGCACAATAGTTTGGTCAGTGAAGACACACAGCTGTTTCCAGTTTCAAACCTACAGATAAAAGCACTTTCAAATCTGAAAATACTTCCATGAAAGTCTGAAGCTCTGGTTATAGGAAGATTTCTGTCACTGTTAACCTTTCACTAAAAGGGACCCTCATATTCCTTCCTCAGGAGGACAAAATAAGACAAAAATGGGTTGGAGGTAAACAAAACCCTTTCACCTTTCCCATGCAAGAATCAACAAGCAGGTATGTTTCACTAAATTCCTCTTCTTCACAGTTAATGAACTGAAAAAGTGACTGCTACAGATCACATTAGAGTGACTGTTAGCCTATTACTCAATTACCCAGATTTGCCATCTGCCTACTGGATAAAGGTAGGTTGTAGGGGTTAAAACAAATTGTCCAAGTATTCCTGGAAGAAAATCTAAGTATCTGACCTATGTTTGCCTCAAAACAAATATATAGTGTTAATATACCAAAGACTATGTAAACACAAAGAATACAAAAGCAGGACACATTACTATCGCACTTGCCTAATCCTAAAATGGAGACTGAACATAAGCCATACAGAGTTCTCTGGTTTTGGGTAGCTCACACTTATCAGTTGAGACTACATCTTTCTTTTGAGACTCTCTAGAGGCTGCTCCCTCTCCTGCCCTTAGCCTTTTCCCAACAATAATGCACCAAGGCAGAAGCAGTATCTCACAATTTAAGTCCTTCTTCCCCATGGCTCTTAACACTGCTATGAGAGTATTAAACCCTTTTAGTTCACAGTTTCACAAGTATTGCTGCCTCCCACATTGAAGCTTCCTCCCCAGCCATATTTGTTATATCTATAAAACATCTACCTCGTTTTGTACATAAACTACAGTGTTTAGATACACTGCTGCACTGCTCTAACATATAGCAATATTAAAAAAAGCTGACTATATAAACCAATTACATCTCACTTGGCAATATAAACAAAGATCAATTCCTGATCTGAATTGGTAAAAAATAAGATAAAAATAATTCTATACAATTTTAAAAAGTAAAGCACTTTAAATTTGTGTTTTCCGTTTCATCATGAGTCTTAAAAACCAAAAAAGCTTTTTTTGCATTAAACAAACTTATTCTCTTATTTGAATCCTGACTTCACTGTTCTCTTTCTGCAACCACATGCAGAGAATTCAACAACATCTCTTCTCACAGGAGCTTCAGTCACGTTCTTCCACCTAAGACAAGATTAATTTCTGGGGCTTAGCCCACAGTGTTAGAGGCCTGCTCAGCTCCCATCCCAAAACACTTTGTTCAAAAGCTCTGTATACCTAGCAGCTGACAGATTACTGACTCTTGACAGCATTCAATGCTGCATTAGGGGCTTTTAACCCAAGTAAATCTAGACAGACTTCAACAAGCAACAGCCCAAAGAGATGTCATTTTACGCATGAAATCTGACAAACGCATAGCCCACTTGTTCCTTATGGGCTATAGAACACAATTAGCTCTAACTAGCAGTTTCAGCAAACAGGAAATGAAAATGTAAAACCTCCTTTTAGATCACTACAGTGAGGTACATTATTTATTTCCAGAAACTGAGACACAGCTTTTGGTTTATAATTAAAGAGAATAATGTGGGGGGTAACCTGTGTGGCCCACTTAGCAGAAAATCCCTTCCATTGCTGCATGTGGATGCAGGAGTCTGGGCTAAACAAACCAAGGGCTCCCTCCAGAACTGTGTCTTAAAGCAAAACAACTGATCATGTACTTTATGAAAGTTTATCAAGTGAAAAATATTAGCAGCTACAACAGCTTGACACAAGTCTTCAGTCTCCAGAAGCCAATGATAATGAGGTAAAAAGTTTTAGTCCTTTGCTACCAAGTCAGGTGGACACTGGAATTTACAAGTTCTTCCTTGCTGTGCAAGCAGGTTTTGGACTGTACCCTTTCAGAAGAAGAGGCAGGATAAAATATGAACCACTGCAGAGTGGGTGAAAGAGTCAAAGGTCATGTTACTCATTTCCTTGTTGCTGGATATGGGGAGAACAGGCCCAGAAGTACCTTGCTCCAATAAGATGCAAGCACATAGTAAATGGTTTAGCTCAGAACCTTGAAAGCTTCTCATTTCAGAGGAAGCTACTGATGTCTAACTACATTTTACATTTATTGAGAAGAAAAATTCACATTGAAATCAGAGATCAAAAGTGATTTGTCACAACCTGTTTGGAAAAAAGATGCCTGAAAATATGGAAGGCTTGCATGGAATTTCCCTTCTGTACACAGATGCAGAAGCCAGTTAAACAGATCCTTTTGACTTCAGGAGACTATTGTTATGCAGCAAGAAACAATGCAACAGAGCAGAAGCTCTTTAGAGACACCTACTGCTCACCTAGAAAATTTGTTCGTTAATGACGAACTTGACTCATCATATCAGTAACCCATTTTTTTAATACCACCTTTAAGCACCTCTTATCCAGCTTTTAGGGATGACTTTACAAACTGCCACTGTCCAAGGAAGATGTAATGTAAAAATCTTTGTTCACAAGTGCTGGACCCATGTATGCACTACCTCCTCTCAGACACACCCAAAGGCTGCAACTTAACACAGTGCTAAAATTACACAGACTTCTGTATTAACAGATGAAGGGAAGACTTTTAATTCTCCAATCTAATAAAAAAAAAACAACCAACCAAGCAGAAAACCAGCAACCACCGAACAAGCAGACACCAATCAAGCCCAGCACCTCTAACCTAGGGAACTATCCATAGAGCACGAGAAAACACCAGATCAGTAACTAATATCACTTCAGAGAACCAAAGCAAACATGACTATTTTGTGATGGGCTCTACATTATTACAATGCAACTTCAGTAACCTATCAGGGTTTAGCACTGGATACTTAAAAACAAAAATTATTTCAACATTCTTCTTCAGATTATTTTTGCTAAAATCATGGCCTCCAAGAACATTGTAGACAGCAATCAGGCAGACCTATTCGTCTGAGTACTGCTGCCTTTAAGAGGCCTGGCATAAGCCCCTTATATTTAGTTTTTCATTAAGTCTCAATCCTGCAAATACTGATTTTTCATCTAACTCTATTCAGACAATTAAGCCATAAGTCCGGAAACCAACAGAAAGAGGCTCATTAAGCATCTGCTGAACATTAAGGAAGGCTTCTAATTCTGCATGAAGTTTTATTCTCTCTCAATTTTTTGACTTTTCAACCTCCGCTCAGCAATGATGTAATTTTGTGAAAGCAATAGCATACATAATTCCTGAAAATGCAACGGACATCAAATTGAAGGCTGTAGAATGACCAAGTAAGATACTGTACCTGAACAGAATGAAACCAAGCGACTCAACAGCTGCCCGCCTCACATCATCATTCACATCACTCACCTACAAAAGGGAGAACGGGACATTCAGAATGTAGTTAAAACACTTCAGGACTCTGCAACATTTCAAGCCAGGTTAATCAGGAAGATACAATAATTAACAAGTTAATCAGGAAGATACAAAAATGGAGAAAGTTAAAAATTATGTTCAGCCTTAGCTGAAATGGCCTCACCCTTGTTCATATGCTGTAACTGCAAGCCAATCAAGGAGCAGACAGACCTCATCTTTTATAGCTTAAGTTGCTTTTTCCCAGCCCATTGTTACACAGACTATCCACTCCAAAGCCATTACCAACTATTTTGGGATTGTATTTATTTTTAAACAGGTTCCTTTTTGTGGTATCAGGCTGAATATTCTCTTGCTGAAAGTCTAGTTATCCTAATGTCAGAAGACAGTGTTATTTCTACTCATAGTATTAAGGAAAGCTTTCATCATTTCACAATCTGTTTTAGACTAGAACATTAACACCATAGACACAAAACCTGTCAGTGATGCGCTTACTCTCACACCACGTACTTCTTGCTGTGTGCTTCTAAGCCCACAGTACTTACAGCCACATGCAGTAAGCGCCTGATAGCCTTGTTGTTCCCTGAGCCACAGTATGCCATGGCAACAGTGTACATGCCAGAACGACGGAGAATTGGATCCTGGAAGAGAAAACAGCAATATTTAATATCCACCTAAAGAGTGGCTTACTAATTCTTTTTTTAAAATCTGCTCCACTTTTGGGCCTGGAATCTGCAAAAAGGCAGCCTTGTTGCTTAATTGTTCATTAGGGATGAGTTACAAGACAATCACCAAAGCAGGGCTGTCATTACCAATTTCAGGGGGACAGAAAGTTGCTACACCACAGGCTGCCAAAGACAGTATCTGGCAGATGTGTTATTTTGCTTCTTGTTCAGTACCTGCTATTGAACCACTACTAGATCCTCAAGAATGAATCACCTACAGCAAACCTCGTCCATTTTTAATCATTACAACCTGTTTTGCTCCTTGTTGCTGCTCACAGAACTATAGAAGAGTAAGTATGAGACTAAAAAATACACAGCTAAGCATTTTTGTTCTTGTACTGTTGATCAGGATTATTGAAGCAAGCTGTGAAAGTGCCTCGCTTGAGACTTATGTAAGAACTTCCCTGGCTTGAAACAGCCAACCTACCACAGACTAGAGATTTCAAAAGAGAACAGGAAGGTCATATGTGTAACAAAAGGGCCAGGGATTAATTCACAACTAACCTTATCTCTGCAGAGACTCTCAATGAGAGCATCTGCCTCCTCCATTCTCCCATACATGACCAGAGCAATTCCAACTGCAAGGCCCCGCAAAATCTTCTCATGCTGGGTTTCCTGTGCATAGCCAACCATGTCCTCAATAGCTTGAGCATTTTTAGATCCCAACATAACCAGTCCCAGTGCCAAGCCAGCTGCCTCACCTGCACAGCACAGAAAAGCAAAAAAATCAAGCAAACTCTGCTCCCAAAAGCTGTAAATATTCTATCTAGAAAATCACACAAGAAGTAGGCAAACAGATCAAACAGGAGACTGTTTTAAAGACATAGCATGTCTTACGAATATTTGGTATAATGCCACAGACCAGTCCTGACAGGACCTCTGAATATTACTGCCATATAACTAAAAAACCATGCTGATCAGGAAAAGTTCAGTAAATAAAACACAGCTAAGGTAACCTATGCTCCTAATAGAAAACCTGAAAAAAAAAACCAAACCACCCCACACCAAAAAAAAAAACAGATTCCTGATAAGGCCTCAGATAGTTATTTGCTTTGAAAGCAGAACATTTACCTGTCACTGCATCATCCTGGTATAGATTTGTTTTCAGCAAATCGTACACATCTTGACGTGCTGTCCCCATGGCAGCCAGACCTAAACCCAGGCTGCCACCATGTCGGACAATCTAGAGAAGCATATGCAAGTTTAGTCATCATAAAATCAGGAAAAATACGGCTTCAGCTGAAGTAGACATTTTTCCATTAACATAAAGCTGCAAACTTTCAGTCTCAAACCACCCAAAATTAGAAATACCTGTTAGAAATACCATTTTCACCATCTCAGGCAGTAATTCTGATGAAAGAGGCAGAAAACTATAGAAATAGTGGTTCAAAAGCCCATAAACAATGAGTACTGGAAGCTTTACACATAGCACAAGACACTTTCTAGTATCTTTAAGGTCTTTTTACCCACTGAGTGACTTATGTAAAACCATAAAACTGTGCCATGTGTAAAAACTGCTGCCCAATAACACCTTTTAAGTAGAAACGTGAATCAGTAACCCACTTTAACTGTCTACATCCTCTTTTGTCCTAACAATGGATACAGGAAAAACAATACATCTGCAACAAGATAAGTTAAATCCTTTCATAAAATTTTGAAAGCAGTGTGAAATTCCCCAACGAGAAGAAGGGAACATGCTGGAAAAACACTAATCGGTTCCTGACTTGAAAATGAGACTTTTTGTAGAGGTTTACAGTGAGTGGTGAAGTAAAATAGGTTTTTTTTAATAAGTTGCATTAAATCTATAGGGCAGCAGAATCATTTTGTGGCTTATTCTTTTGATAGCTAAGCCATAAGCAGTAACAGTCCCTGAATACTGCAGGCCTACTAGTAAAACTAAGTAGATACACAAGGAGTAAGGAAGATGAAGTTAGATTTACTATCAATTCAAAGAATTTCCTAAAAATCTTACCTAAACCTTGAGCAATAGGTTGTTAAAACCAAACTTTATATTTAAGGCCCAAAGAAAGTGTAAGTGCCACACTACTGCCACCTCTAACCTTAAACAAGCTGGATACTTCCAACAAAACAAAGGTTCATCATTGAACCCAGTACATACATCATTACTGGCATTCTTCAGCTGGTTCAGCAAATAGTCAATGATGTCCCCACCATGGTTAGCATGAATGAGACCCAAGGCATAGAGGCCCCCGCCTTCCTGGTATGCTGACCCTGGCGAGGTGTCCTTGGGTAGGTAAGTTGCCATTAGCTGCAATGCTTCTTTCTCATGACCCTGTGTGTCCAGTGTCCAGCAGGAAGAGAAGACAGTGGGAAGTGAAAGGTGAAAAACCAGCATATGCACATAGTTCACAAAGATATTTAAACACGTCAGGAGAAAGCAAGTTATAGCCATTACTTTCTCCACAAAAAATCAGCCTTTCAGTGCTGTACAATCAGAAAAGAATCCTTCTGTACTGCGGTTTTATTAACCACAGTACACAAGTATTCATCAATCTTGGTTACTGATTCATGACAAATTTGGCCTGAAGCTAACACTAGTTCATTCACTAGACCACCTTAATGAGGGCTGAGACACACAACACAATTACAAAGACTTCTTGCTATTTCAAAACAACTCTAAACATGCCCTTTTTGTGCATGAATTTGAAGAAAACACCTATTCAGGTCACCATTCAAACTTATTGAAGCTTACTACAGTAAGGACAGTACTGTTCTAAAACCACTTAAGAAATGTACACCTGCAGTTTTAATAGCTAGAAACTATTGACTCTGTTCAACTCACAAAGGAAAAGAACATCTAGGAAGAAGACTCCTTGAGCTGTGTTACACTAACACCTTTTTGATGCTCAATAAAACATGTCATAAACTATATCCGGTATCAGACAAGACAGACTTGATAAAGCACAGCTTTTCCTTTAGTGCAAAGACACCATTTGTTACAACTGTGCCTTGCAATAGAGTAGGTAAACTGGAGTGCAAGCATCTTTCAGAATCCCTATTTCAGTGTTTTCAGTGCTCACAAGTCAAGCATTTATATTGAACAGAAGGACATTACCTTATGTATAACACCCAAGCTGGCAGTAGCAGTAAATTTAGCCCAGTTAGTGGCCCTGGCCAGCCACTCCAAATTGTCTCTAGAAGATGAAAGGAGAAAGGTTAGACAAAGTTTTTCATACAGTCTGCTCCTCGTTCTGCAAGCAAGGTTTCACAGACTAAAGACCTCTTTCAAAATAGAAAAGCAGCTCCAGAAGGCAAGAAGACTAACCATACTTCCACTTCACGCCTCTCTTCCCTTCATCAGCCCTGATTTTTGGGTGGTCATAATCAATCTCCTTGATACTGGTCATCTCAGTGAAAGATGAGAACAACTGCCCAACATGCAGCCCATCAACTCTCTGGGAGAAACTCTAGCAGTTTCTGAAGCCTTCCTCAAGTCTCTGGTAAGGTCAACCCTGACATCTGCCTTCCAGGAATCATTCAGCATTGTCAGTGTCTACCAAAAAAAGATACACCATCTCAGAAATCCTCCAACTAGCAAACAGAACAAACATTCCAGATCTCTACCCTCCAAACTGCTCACATGGTTAGCAGTCAAATCAAGTCAGTTTGTAAAGAGAGAGAAAAGGAAACAATTCCAGCTTCTTCCCTCTGCCTGCTCATTAATCTTCAGACCCTTTGTGTATTCTTCTGTAAGCCTAGAGTTTCACAGACACCCTTTTAACAGTATCAAGTTAAGCAGAGCAACAATGCTCTTCAAAGACCTCTAAATGACATTAAAGCTTCCTTGCCCAAATTTACCTAAGGAACTGGTCACTGGTTGTACCACAATGCATAAAGGAGTTTGCTATAACCGTTGCTGTATGACACACAGAATTCCGAACTGCATCCTGAAAGAACAAAAACAATCAGTATTACCAGTCAGCAAAACGTATGCCCTAGGCCACTTAGCATGCTTACCAGTACACCAGAAAAATGGATTATAATTGTGCTTAATTTAACTGGCAATTTACCTTTAATCAAACTAATAAATTGTTAATACATTTTAATATATCCTCAATCCATCTTTCTAGTGCAAATCAATCCTTTTGATGAGTTTCCGTTAGAGATGTGATTACTTCAATTGCAGCTTAACTGGAAAACCCCTCCTTGTGGTTCCAACAACAGAGCACTGCAGTGCGTGTGCTGTTGACATTTTCAAGCCACCCCTGGAATGCCATGCAGGATCATTCCCAAGACTTGACCAGTAGATGGAAAAAGATTTTCCAACACATTTGAAGTGCCTCCTGAAATAGATGAACCTGTTGACAAGCATCCCCTACCATTTTTGCTGACAATGTGCATCTCATTTCACATATAAAAAATTTCTCCTATGGTTTCTAATAACCATTTAGCTTAAGAGAGTTTAATTTACCTGTAAGTTTTCATTTACTCACCCCTGAGTAACACCTTCCAAAACAAAACAAGTTAGTTCATTAGCACTGCCTACAGTAGTTGATCAGTTTTATCTTCAATAAGGAAGTATTAGTCTCTCAGCATGTATCAGGACTTCTTTAGCCAAGCTGAAAGTATGGTCTCATGAACACCTCTCAACAAAGATACCAACGTACTGTAACCTATAGTCCTGGCTGACTCCATCACTACCCAACCAGCAGCATTTGCAACGGATCAGTCGTGGACCTGGAGGGTGAGTTCATCCATCTTACTGACCAGATGAAAATAAACCCACAAAAAAACAAAAAAGGGGAGGACTGTGAAGAAAAGGATTAGTTTCTATACCAACTGGAAGAAAAAAAAAAAAAACAAACCAAAACAACATGTTAATAGCAGCCTGTCACAAGATCATGCTAGCTGTCAGTTCAAACAATGATTATATGGCCTTCTTTGGGTGCAATCAGCTCTTCTTCAGCCTCACATGTTCAAGTTTTACATGTACCCAGGGAGGTCATGCTAAAACATAAGATGATGATGTAAAAATAGCAACATGGTCAAAACAAACACAGAATGAAACAGATGAATCCAAGACAACCATATCCAAAAAGCCTCTTACCTTTGTGTTTTTGAGAATCATGAGGTCTGTATTGTTGTTGCGTATTAAAAACTGCAGATGTAACTCAATGGCCATTTCCCCACTTAAAATTTTAATCATTTTTGAGATCTGGTCCTTAGGCTCTGGGTTCTTCACATACTAGCAAAAAGAAGAAAAAGCATGAGAAACCAACTATGGCTCTGTTACAATTTAGTTCACGAGAAGCCACTCTGATATGTTCCCATCACCATATTCCAAAATCTATCAGGTTTTAGGACTAAAAGGACATTGTTTCTGCCCTTGCTGCACAAGCCCAAACCTCCCAAGTCCCTTTGTGCACAACAGTGCAGGTGGGAGAGTCTTTGAAGTAAATGTATTGTTTCATTGAAAGCAAAAGGATATGAGTGACATCTGATGTTCTACAGGCTACTGTTTGGCCCTATAGATACAGTGAGTCTCCTGCAAGAGGCAGCCACTTTTGTAGATGTGAACCTGTATTTCCATATAAGTTTTAATGGAGAGGACCACAAAGCCACAACACTTTACATGACCCTGCTGAGCTGCAGCACCATTCTTATGAGCTATAGGCTTTATTTAGAACAACACCTAGTAGAACTAGGAATCTCCAATACCTTGATCTTTCAAAGCTCTTTGAGAAGGCCTCCTTCATGATGGAATAGTTTCCACAGATTAAGTTCCAACTTAAGTCCCTTCTGAGCAGGGTGAGAAGTACACTGTAGCATTTTCTACTGACACCATTAGCTGGTCAGAGACCAGCCAAGCATGAGCAGTTCAGCCCTTAAATTGATCCCCTCAATTATTTCTTTATAGTCATCATTCTGAATTGTAGAAGATAAAGCTCAAGAATATTTCTAGTCACAGAACTGTTTTTATGTACTGGTCCCTTGGCACAGTCAGCAATGCCAGTGCAGCAGAAACTAATTTAAGACCTTTCCCGTGCAAAACCACTGTTTACAGGTTCTTTAATGGAGGAAGAAATTCAACCCCTTTTGTTTTCTTTGTGGAATATAATTTCAAGAAAACACTTCTGTTTGTCCATGATGAATTTTGAAATGATCTGGAAGAATTGCTCAAGGATTCCCAAGTGTAGTTTGTAAACATGCACCATGAGGAAACAACGAAAACTCCACACTCATCTTGGGTTTCACCTTCACTCATCTTGGGTTTTGCTTTCCTCCCTAGAAATATTACCTTTCTTCAGCATTAGAAATGTCAGAATTGCATTAGTCATTCTATATGCTGAAATGCAATTTTATGTGCATGTTAGAAATGAACTCACTTTCTCCACTACTTGGGGGAACAAACTAAACAAAAAGATTCTAACCAGCTGGACCAGCAATAGAGCCACCATGCTAGCTCAAAACAAACTGTGTTACATCAGCAACCCCTCTTGCCATTCCTGCGGAACAGCGTCAGCTCTATACAGCCAGAACTACAGTTGGATTTCAGAAGGAAAAAAGTTTAAAAAGTTAAAAAATGCGTTAAGCTAAGTCATCAGCTTAGGTTCTCAGCAGCAAATTTCAGGCCCCTTCTTCTAGAATTAGTTAGTTTAATATGAACAAAAAGCAAACACATGAGCCAGATCCCTCTGACCCCTTCTTCAGTGACTGAGTACTGTAATTCCTACTGAAATCTACCCACTTTCTACTCTACCCCAGCTTTCAGTATCTGAACTGCTGGACTTCCAGACTGTCAGATATTTGGTCCTCAGAGATCATCTGTCACCTTGGAGACAAGTAAGACAGAAGTGGAATTCCATTCTTTGTTAGCCAAACGAGTTCAGAAACCCCAGAAATCCAAAGAGAACATGTAAGAAAAACTAAGCAAGGCATATATTGGAAAGGACACTCACAATTTCTGCAGATTTCCCTGCACAAGTGCTTCCTGGTTTCTCTTCCGCTTCCATAGCATCACTGAAATAAAATGAAAATTAAAAATGTAACCTAGTTCACCACTCCTAACTAATCAAGCACTGAAATTATGGCTGAATACTGTCCCAAAAAGTAGCCTATGATATGGAGATGATGACTGGAAACAGGACTATGAGAGGACAAGGGCTGACTATCTGCAGGTCACTGCTGAGAAGGAAACTCCTCCTAATTTAATTTTCAGGGAACTTTAAGAAAAAGGCCTAGAAAACACCACACTCTCATTCCATCTATAGAGACAACAAAACCAGAGATCCTTGTAGGGAATGAACAAGCAGAGACTGGTGAGAAAACAAGGTCAACAAACAAGTCAGCAAGGATAATTAGATCCTCACCCAGAAGCACTGAGCTCATCACTATTAGGATGGATATTAAGAGTGTTGAAATGGAAATGAAACATGTTAAGCTGTTGTTAGCATCTTGTCCTAATGCTTCACAGGCTGACTTATAATTTATTCTGTGCCTTTCCTTTTATTTCACTGGGAGAGGAAAATGCTTGCTATGCCCGTATCACTTAAGCATTTAGATGCAGTTCCTCACAGCTCTGTAAGCTCTTATAGTTAACTAGTCTTAATCCAGGCAGCATTCTCCATCACACAATATCAAAGACAGTGCAGGCATGAGGTTCTGTACAGGCATGACAGCTGTAGTGATTAAAGAGCTGATGGGGCACAAACTTCCTCCATGCTGCCCCTGAGCTGGACAGCAGCCTTTGCATGGGTTGGTCAATCCTCTAAAAACAGAAGTTTGAAACAAAACTATCTGTTAATTAACTTAAAGCCATCAAAACAAGAAATAAAGAAGATGGAATAGCTAGTGACAACCTTGGCTTTCTTAACAGCTGCTTCCTGCAGCTATGATCCAGTGATGTAGGGTAGATTTAGAATAGATAAAAGGAGGAAGTTCATTTGCTGCACAGTGGTGATGCACTGGAACAAGATGCCTAGAGAAGTTGCGCTGCCCCATCCCTGAACTGCTCAAAGCCAAGTTGCCCTCCGTGACAGGAGGGTTGGAACTGGGTGATCTCTATGGTCCCTTCCAACCCAAGCCATTCTATGATTCTATGTCAACCACTAAAGAAGTTTTAAATGTCAGGACTTTAACAAAACTCAGACTAGATTTGAACTAGAGCTTTTTAACTGCAAGTATAAAAGGGTCTATAACATTACAGTATCATCTGAGCTCATTTTTCCAACAAGCTATGATGCGAAACCAAACTTGCATATAGCTGCGATAAGCTTTTTACTTGAACTCTCCCCTTCCTTAGCTTTACAAGATGTTGCAAAGACCACACAACATCAGAGTGCCCCCAAGCACTTCACACTATGGCTTAATGAATTATTGCTCACTAGCTGAGCCACAGTAACTGCACCGTGCTTACCTCAGCTGCAGTGGAAAATGCTTTCTACCAAACAGTGAGTTCTAGTAATATGCAATTTTGCCCTGAGCAAAATAGCATGTTTTGTCTATTGCCCCGACTTAAATGAAGGGGAGCAATATGACTGCTTGTAATGAGCATCTATACACAGAACAGGAAGCTTCATCAGAGCAAGACTGTAACCAATTGCACCCCTGCTCAAGCCAATCTCCGCACCTGTCTTTCTCCGACCCAGGGACGGTGCCAGTGTTGGTGGATCCAGGCACAGATGCAATGGGAGTGCCAACTGTGCGGAGATTCTGGATCACAGAAGACAGGAACTGCTGGCTAGCACTTTCATACAGATCAAAGCAAATTTGGTAGGCCATGAGAAGGTTATCCTCCTTCACCAGTTTTTCCAAGATGTCACTCACAGCCTGTGGGTCATCCAGGAATATCAGGCACTGAGTGGGAAAAACAGGAAGAAGACAAAAAAAAAAGGCATTAGATACTTCAGAATGAAAAAGCAACACTATATACTCCATTTTCACCATTCCTTCATCTGCTGCTTCCACAGAACATCCTTTCAAAGAAAGAAAAAATTCTCTCACTGAGTGGGAAAAACAGGAAGAAGACAAAAAAAAAAGGCATTAGATATTTCAGAATGAAAAAGCAACACTATATACTCCATTTTCACCATTCCTTCATCTGCTGCTTCCACAGAACATCCTTTCAAAGAAAGAAAAAATTCTCTCTCTCTCACAGGAGGTAACAGAAATCTTTGAAGTTTTCTTAGGTCAGTTTAAAAACAAGACCAAGTACTACAAATTCAAGACATCTTTCTGCAGTTTGGATACTGACAACACTGTCTTACTAAACACAGAAATTTCAAAAGCAGATTAAAGAAAAATCAGTCATTTTGTAGGGATATCTCAGCTAAAATGGAACTGGTGTAACAGTCCTGAGTCACATGTACCTGGCATAACAAGTATGGCAGAGGTCTGAGAACATCTGAGTAACTTCATAACTGATTGTCTAAACACTTTCAAACAATGGCTCACCAAAAAAAACAAAGCACTGTCAATGTTCTTTGGAGAAATAAATACAATTCAAAGCTGTGAACCTCCCATCTGATACTCCGTACACAGGCTTGAAATATTCTGTCAGAGCCATCTACATCCTCAAGCTGCCTTTGAACATGCTTCTTTCTCTATAAATTGAGCAATGTGCAATATTTACATCTCTTTTTCAATTTGATCTCATTTTGATATATATTTGAAGCACTCAACCAGGAAAGGGTACTTCATTTCACTGATTAAGGAAGAGGTCAAGTAGATGTCAAGTCAAATACATCTAAAGAAGAGTAACTTTTGATTGATCTTTGAGCATCACTCCGAGAAGCTTACCTGGCACACATTGATGAAATCTGGTTTCTCCAGATTCATGTAGATTTTAACTAGAACTCTCAAGACTTTATTACGGAACTGTTTATTCTGCATCAAAGACATACAGAGCTTCAAGCTGTAGGCTAGCATCCCAGGAACATCATTCTGAAATAAAATTCAGGGATATCAATTCTGAGTTTGGACTAACAAATAGGATTTAGAAATTAAAACAAAGCTATCTCCTTTCTATCTTAAAAAGAAGAGCAAAATATGTGGACACATAAATCTTCACAGTTTCCTTTTAGATTTTCAGAAAGGCTTATATTTATTATAAAATACTACCAAAAATGTACAGGATCAAAATTTAATTCAATAGTTAAAACATGCAACATACTAATTTAAAAGTTCAACAGCTATTTCCCCTTCTTCACATCCCCTGTTCAATCATTCTTGACTGCAGTGAAAATCACTCTACTAACATGAAATGTCAACAAAACAAACCATGTGCCAAGAAAAGATCCCAAACATGCCTATTTCTTCCTAGTGACCAAAAAACAGATTTGGTTATTAAACTTCAGAAAGGTAATTTGAGATGAGAAATGCATAATGGACAATTAAGTTAGTAAATGCAAAGGACAGAAAACAGAACGTAGAAAGCAAAATGAATGTCATATGATTCTCATTCCCATATACAAAAATGGGAGGCATTCAAAAATATGGGAAAGCTGTAAACTGAAAGGGCTAGAATTTAAGATTTAAACCACATGTCTGGCATACGACTGAGATACTACAGACTAATCAGATTACACACAACTGTTGAGCTACTATAAATGACTACAGCCATGCTTCTCTTAGTGCTACTACTAGGTAATACAACTTACCTTAAACCCTGAGTGAAAGATGTTAAGGCCAGTATGTACCTACCATCTTGCAGTCAGGGCAGGCTAATACTGCACACAGCCATTTACTGAAAATTAGAGCCACTCACACAATTACTGGATTATTTTCTTTTGCCTGCCATACATAAATGACCTAGCCCTAACAACCCCCTCCCAGGGAGTTAGAGCAAATGACAAGCACACCAAAATAAAATACACCAGACCTAAAGTCTGCCTAGTCCAGCATCGTGTCTCTGCTAATAGCTGACAGGGAATACCTTAAGAAGAGGGTACATGGCCAAGGTTCCTGGGAATACTCCCCCAGGAACTTGCAGCTTGGGGATTTCTTAAAGTTAGGGGTCTCTCTATACTCAACAGCCCTGAGTGGCTCTGCCTTCCATGAACATGATGAACCAAACACCTTGATTTTCATCTTTTATTCTGTTCATACAAAGCAGGGTGAGTTTCATAGCAACATGGATTGTGCACTTCACTTCTGAATCCACACCTGGAAGAGACCAGCTACCTGCCCCTCCTGGCTCTTGCACATACCGATTCAAGGATGGTTTTCTCAAAGATGTCCAGCCTGCGTGTTTCTAGAGCTATGCCGATGGCCTGCTTGTATTTGTGGTCGTCCAAGCACCGCTGGAACATTTTGTTCACTATCCCTTCTAGCCTTTCATCAACAGGCTTCTTCTCCCCTTCTGGCAGCTCTGCATTCTCCACACACTGCTTGGTATAGTGGTCGATACATTTTGCTGAGAAGATATTGAATAAATATGGAAGGGAGTCAGCTTTCAAGATGTTTGCTGATGAAAAGACCAGTATGTGCACACAGACATCCTACCAGCAAATACAGCATATGGGAAACTAACAAAGGTCAGGCACTACTTCAAGAACTACTTGTGTACTCATATACATGTAGTAGTGGAAGATCCTAATACTCTCTTCTAACAAACTAATGTTAGTGCTCAAACCAAGCAGATATTTTTAAAATGAAAGCAAGGACAATCTTTGTTCAAGTGGAATATTTTAAATAAATAAGGAAATAGCAGTAAGAGATTATTCCCTCCTGACAGCTCTACTATAAGCACTAGCTGGGGAGACCAAAAGCCAGTCCTGGTCCATAATGTCCTGTACAAAGTAAATGACACCAGCAGACAAAACTTCCAAAAGACACTCAAATTATACATGCATTCAGCATCTCACTGATGGATGGATAAAAAAAAGTTGTATACCTCAGTCAGGTCTACAGCTACACTTATTAGCTGATTATTTCCAAAATTATGAAGAATATTAAGAAATTAAGAAATTAAAATTATTAAGAATAGGAAAAAAATGCCAGAACTCCCATGTCAGTTCCATTACAGAATCCCAAAGCAGAAGAAAGCAAGCACAAATAAACTCAGTAAAATTAGCTGCAACATCACTTTAAACAAATACAAGGGGAAAAAACGGAATATGGAGAAAAGCAGCTAAATCAAGGAAAATCTCAAAGGCACAAGAGCTTTTCTTTTGCAGCAACAATTTTTTACCAATGATCGTCTCCACATATTCCGAGTTGTCGTTGACATTGAAGAGGTCACCTGCTCCCAGGGCATAGTTCAGCGATTCCTCAAAAGCTCCCAGGTGGTAAAAAACTTTAGAAGCAACTAGAGCAGCAAACTGCCGACTCCGAAAGCCCTCATCTTCATAGAGAACTTCGCTGTAAAGGAGAGAGAGAGAGGAGGATCAGCTCTGTGTGCTCAGTTCTCTTTAAGGCCACATCACAGCTTGATCAAACTTGCAAGTTTGGGACTATAGCTCCAACCCCACATCCTCTTGTATTAGTGCTTTCTAGAATATATGGAGACAGATGCCATACTAGCTAGTATCAAGCAACCAGAACTACATTTACTTCATATCTCATGTTCTTTTTAAGCAGCATGCCCTCAAGTAGTAAGTGGCTTACATTTTGTCCACTGACTCAGAGATTTCTGCCCAGAAGTCATTGACAACAGCATTCAACTTGTGAAGAGCAAACTCCTACAAAACATAATAAAATGTTACATTACATAAAAAATGCATTTATTACCTTTCCCCAGTAAAAATGAAGTACCACCTAAGACCGATACCATAAACACTGACTCATTTCAACAGCAAATTCTATTCTAAAAGACCTTAGCAAGCATTCACCAAACCTTCCAAGTCCTTTGCAAACAGAGGGCTGTTCATTTAACAGGTAAGACAACCTTGATGCTCCCTCCCAAAGCCCCTCTCTGTGATGAACGACTGGCTACAATTTCTTAAAATATAGAGTTTTTAAGGAATACTTAATCCTTAAAATACAAAGTTTTCAAATCTTTGTGGCAAACTTCACATAGCACATAGAATTGGCCTGTGGTCTATACCAGCTAACTCTATGTATTTGTTTGGACACAGTACTTTAGCCTATGAACAATATCCAGACTAGAATCAGCCCACTTGTAATCAGTACAGAGCAAAAGCAGGCCTCTCTCAAATCCATCACCACCTATGCCTGTTTCCAAACAAAACATTTAGGGGATTACCAACACTACAAGATACACATCCGCCTCCTAAAAGGAACTATGTTAACTGTTCAAGTAACTAGCAAGCATCATCAATATACCACCACTTTGAGTGTTTCGTGATATCCTATGGATTCATAGTCTGTGAACTGTAAAGTTTCTGTGGTTATTTTTTTCCTCCTAGTACTATTGTGATTCCACCCCTATCCCCAGTGAAAACTGTAACTGTGATTTTGTTTTACATCACTTAAATTATGTAAAAAAACTTGAGATGTTCTTGAGCTTTGAATTTTTTGTAGTCAAAATGCAGTCTCTGGAACACTTAATTAACAAAGCCCCATTATCAACAGAGAGCTAGAAGCTTTGATGACTAGAGATCTTTGCATGCAAAGCTCCATTTTGATCCTTGTTCAAAACAAGGAATTTCCCTAAATCTAGATATGATTTAGGGCCCACCTGTTGCTATCCAACCATTAATTATGGAGATCTACTTATTTCGATTTCAAGCTCTCAACATAATGCATTTGCTGTCATTTTCTCACAGATGTAACAGCTTACCTTGAGCTGTGGCTCTTCTTCATCCAGAAGAGAGATAATTCCAGCTGCAAAACAAGATCATAGTCAGTTTTGGACTCACTCTGTTTTAAAAGTGAACACGTTATGTAGTTCAAAACCAACAGAACAGGGAAGAAGACTGTCTTTGGAATGCAGGTTTAAAAATCTTCAGTATTAAAATTCAATTATCAGATCCAAGTTTGTATTAAACATGATATAAAATAGTTGAAAATGTATAACTGAAAAGGTACACTGTTCATAAAAGATGATCTTTCTTAGAGGAAAACAGACAGGAACTCAGAGAATCTGAGATTTACTTCCAGCTTCGTCACTGGTTTGCTGACTGCTTTCTAGCAAGCCACTTCCCACTTCACCAAGGGGCGTAAAGATCATGTCAAATCACCTGGGATGCTGTCCCAGAACATTATACACACACCTACAGAAATATTGTTTATCTGATGTAAGTGGAAGAGCTCAATCTTAAGATGGCTTTACCATCAGACTGAAAGGTTGCAACTGAAAACGTTGGAATAGCATCGGATTGAAGTCCAACACAATTCACTGCTTTTAATCTTTCATCTGTTATATAGACTGATAACCTTTTAAAACTAAATAAGACATCATACTGGAAAGGCCAGCAAGCCTATTAGAGGGCTGAACTTGCCTTTCAAAAGTTCTTGACAAATCTAAAAGGAGAGTGTGCAGGTCAAAACTAAAATGTACAAAAATAGAAAGGAATCTAAACAGTACATTGGACTGAGATGAAACATGATCAATAGTATCATATAGCTGCAGTGGAAGGAAGAGAACACAAACTTCACAGGGAGTTGTGTAAGCGAGAGTGTTTCTTGGCAGGTATATGAGGGAATCCTTCATTCTGCTTGGCACTGACACACATATGTCAGACCACTGTGTCCAGTCCTGACACATGGTGTCCAGAGCACCATGTTTTAAGAGTTATGAGCAAACTTGGGTGTTCAGAGCTCAGCAATAAGAACAAAAAGGTCCAACAGTCAGGACTTAGGCAGGTTAACTGGTCAGTCTAAGGTTACAGAGGTCACGCATGTACAGGGCAGCTGCCAACACGAAGGGAATAATCTGATCTTTGTGCCAGATACAAAGAGGAACAGCAAGACAAAGCTTTATTTGGAGCTTCAAAGATCAGGGTTTGATGGTAAGTTTTCTGACAGTAAGACAATTACCCACTTTGCCTAACAAGGTCATAGAACCTCCAGTATCAAATTTTTTTAAAATCAGGCTAGACACACGTCTGTAACAACAACTGAGGAAGCACTAATGTGGCCCTTCAGCGAGGAAGCCAGGTTCTGTAGCCCAGCCCACATTGCTCCATTCAGCAACTCCACTCCAACCATATGATTTCATTTATTTACTTAAAAAAGCTCCTGTACTTACCTGATCTATCAGGAACAAATCTTACTTCTATTCAACATAACTTATTTAGCTTTTTTAAGCCCTTTTGAAACTAATTCCTACCTCTCAATTAAAATAAGACTGAAACATACAGCAGAGTTCGGAAAGATGACACTTTTTGCAGACTATTACCCTCTGCACTATTTCTCTCACAAAGGCACACCTGTTACACATTAATTTCTGGCCTGAGTACTTTTAAAAATACCTCTCATGTTTTTTTAGTGTTTAACATCTAGCTCCTCACACATTTCATTAGCCTGGACTCTTTAAGCTGGCTTTTCACCTGCTAGGCATTTGAATTTCTGACCTCCTGTAAAACTCAAGTCTGCCTCTTCCCCTTTTCTCATTCCCTACTGCACTCCTACAGAACCCACTGCCTAGGTGTGATACCTCCTATGGGTTATCTGCTTTAAGCAGCTGAGGCCCTTCACCTCACTGCTGCGGCACACCACGGTCTACCAGGGTGCCCGAGAAGCTACCACGCTGCCCTCACGAAGTACCGACAGGAAGAGGACGCGGTACCGAGGCGGGCAGCACCCACGTCTGCCTCCCGCGCGTCCCCACTGAGCCCGAAAGAGGGCCTGCCCGCTCCGGCCGCTGTAGCACCAAAGCGGCACCACAGCGGCAGGGAGACCGCCGCAGGGCAAGGGCGGGCACAGGGCAGCCCCCGCGCGGCTCAGGCTTAAAACGCCGGTTGTGGCGAACCGCCGGGAACCTGACCGGTCTCCAGCTCCCGCCGAGGGGCACGGCGGAGACCAGCCAGGGGTGCCGGGGGAAGGCCCCGGTGATAGGTGGCCCGACGAAGCGCCGCGGCAGGAGCCGCCGCGGCCTGCGGCGGTGCCCAGTCACGGCCCTGACTCAGCGAAACCCCATCGGGCAGCACTACCCCGCGCCGCTCCCTCACCGGCCGAGGTGATCATGGTGCCGCCCGCCCGGCCCAGGTACGGAGGGAGGTGGGATCCACTCCGGCCCAGGTGCGGTGCTGCTACCGCCGCCGCACGGGGTCCGCGCCGCTGAAGCTCCGCCGCCGCCCGGCCCGGAAGTGCCGCGAAGGGCCCCTTCCGGCAGAACCCCGCTGCCCCCGGAAAGTGTGCCCATAGCGAGCGCCTGCGCCGGGAGGTGAAAAAAGCAGACAGGCACGAGTGGGACAGCTCTAATTCTCGGGGCCTCGCACTTTGCGTGAGCCCGCTCAAGAGGCGTCCTGCTCGCAGGCGTCCCGTGGATCACATACCACGGGAGTCTACCCTCAAGGGCTGTAGGATCCCCACGGGTGACTCCGTGAATGCCCACGTTTGCGTTGTGATCAGACAAATGTCTGCCTCTGTCTGACCCGTACAGATGGCATCTCCCACATGCTTGCAATGGGGTGGCATGTTTTGGGGCAGGCGTTGCCCATCTCTTGCAGGCCGCCTCTCGGGGCCTTGACTCCTCTCACGTCCCTTGTAGCCTTGAGGAAAGGCTTCACCCAAGCCCATCCCCCCTTGCAAGGAAAGCACATGTACTGATGCACCTGACAAGCCCTAACCAGAACCCTTTCCTTGTCCGTCACTTGGCAGCACAGGGTGGTGGCCAGATCTCCCACGCACAGGTGTACCTGAAGGGCCCCAAGTTGCAGAGGAACATGGAGTTATTTCTGCTCTTGTTTTGGTTCCAGTACAGGCAGATAGGAAAAATCAGGCTTGTGAAGTTTTCCTTTCACCAAGGAAAACCCAGCTCAGCAGCAATGGTGCTGCACAAGAGATGAAAGCACCCAGACTTCAGCAGCATTGCTGTCTATCTGTTTCTGCTAAATAGGAAAAAATACTTTATGAAGGACTTTAATTCCTCAAGGAAACCTTATGGCCTCAGTTAGTGAATGTTATTAATGACATAACACGACAAAGCCCTACTCACAATGCCGAGAGGGTCAGCTCTGCTTTTCTCAGACAACTGAGAAGATCTCCAGCTTTCCCCACTGCCCACAGGTGAGCAGCCTACTTGGGCTCCACACAGACCAATTCCAATGATCTTCTGGATCCATCTACTGGGGTCACTTCCAGTCCCTCCCAATATATCTTTTATTTTAATCAAGAGAAACATCAGTCAAACCACACATAATGTTGCTTTACAGATAACACCATGGCAAACAAAAACCTAACTGAAGCACGTTTCAGTTCAGAAATTAAATGTCTTTATTTTTACAGCAATCCTGTAAGATCACAGTACCCTTCAATTATTAAATCAATTAAACATGAAAGACTATCTGCTGAAAGACTATCCACATGCCCAGCTATTAAAGAAAAAAGAAAAAAAAAGGAAAAGAAAAAAAATTAAAAATTCAAATCACTTTTATTCCTCAGTCAAAGGAAAACAATACTTTTGATCAACTGGATTCTCACACCTTCTAAACCCCACACAGTTCACCTGCTTCCACAAAAGTCTCACTGCAAGGGTAAACTTGAATGATTTACTTAAAAATTACCAATAAATAAATCCATTAGATTTGTAGCACTAAGATAGATTTAACTGGAAGTCTCTTGGGCAACCCCTTCACTCATAAATTCTAACTGGCAAAGGCCAAATACTGCAAGAAAACAAAGATTCACCTGATCGTACTGTGAAGTCCTACTGGACTCACCTAACCAAGGAAAGTATGTAACTGTGCAGTGACCTGGGCTCTACTGTGAATACAAGCAAGAGGGAATCTGTTGCACAGCACACATATACACTCATGCCAGGGACAGAGCAGGAGGATACCTTCATCTTCCTAAGATGCACTCACTATTAGGTGCTGAAGCCCAGAGTCATAAACACAGCCACCCACACCGCATTACTTTATTGAGACTTGGTTACATTTCTATTTTCCACCTGGTTGTAAGCAAAGAAATCCTACAGAAATCCCACAGGCTGGAAGGAGAACTGGTTTTGGTGCCATATCTGCTGACATCAGCTGCCTCCTAGGTTCGCTCTCCCCAGCCCACACCCACACAGGAAAGTGTTTCTGCTGTGAAGAGATCTGACACACACTTCACCAAATGCTTGGCATCCACCTGCCCCTTCCCACCACCTTATGGCAGCAACAGCATGTTACAGCTGCATTTCAGGTGAAGCTTTCCTACTCAGACCAAGCTTTCCCATGTAACCAATCCTAACTATCACAACACATTCAAAAAAGCAGCATGATAATGCAGAGACTTGCTGAGCACACCTGGAAATGCTCCCCATCTCTCCCACTCGATGCTACCAACATGTTCCAGGCACCCTTCATTGCTCCCTCCCAGCCAAAAGGGCAAAGCAGCACCATCTCTAAAGGGACCAATTCTAAATGCAAGAGCTGCTAAGCTCTGCTCCAGCATCACCATCATAACACCAGAGAAGTGGGTAGGCACTTCTGTCCCCATCCTACTGATAGGGAAACTGAAGCATGGAAAAATGGTTTATTAAAAAATGTTGATGATCATGGTGATAGGCAGAGCTGGGTACAAACCCCATCCCCTGCTCCAGGTAGAGCTAGGGAGATGCCAAAGGCACACTGCTGGCCAGAGCTGGCAGGACTGCAGACACTTCAGTTGCCACTGTGAAAAAAGGAGCCAGAGAGAGACCAGACATGTAATGAGAACGTACTGACGTAATTCAGCAGCTAACTCAGAGGAGAGGTAGGCAAGAGGTGACAGGCTGAAGTTTCTGGTCTGAGCTAGATGAAACTCCAAAAGGACAGCTAGCCCCAAACAAAACCCAGAGTTTGTGCTAAAAATAATACAAAACCCATTTTATGTTGCATTTAAGTAAGAATAAAAAAGGTATTCTTAGCATTATAGTAATACTCCTCATAAACCAAGGATTTGTAATTAATTGTGTTGCCCCACAGGCTACAAGCATCCTTTTGGAACAACTTAAATAGATTATTTTTCTATTTTTATATTTATTTATGAAGCAGCCACAGTTTGTTGTGCTTCAGGCCACTTCCAATACCTGCTACTGCATGGCTGTGGAGATGCCCAAAGATGCACCTCTCCCATAACCCCATATAACATCAGCCACACCTTAGTGTCCATCTGCCACCCACTCCAACCCAGGCAAACCATCAGTCAGTCTGTGAGCACCACACACAAGCCAGAGGGATGGATCCTGCTTCCAAATCACACTTTGCTCCATCTGCCCTTAATATCAGGATCTTCTGAGTTATTCTTACTGCCCAGTAGGCTGTTACTGCATTCTTCATATTATAAAGTTACATTCAAGCCTCTTCTGTAGCCATTGCAGTCTCCACACCACCATGCTATTAGTCTTCTTTTTTGGTTTGGTTTTTTTTTTTTCCCTGATCAGAGAAAGGGTGAGAACTTCCAGCAGCAGCTCCAGGCATCCGCTGGCAGCAGGTGTCGTCTCTCTGGCATAGACATCAGGCTGTCCACAGCTACAAAAGACGCTGGGAGTTAAGCCAAGCAGCTTCTCTCATTAGTGGTGGGTCCTCAGTGGAGAAGGTGAGTGGGCACACACCAGCTCCTCCTCCCACTGCTCCAAATCCACTGGGCAGATGAGGGACATGGACTATGTTAAGCACACAGCAGTCCTAAGTCCCTGTGCCTCCAGCAGCTTCTTCATAGTTCCCATTGGGGGACAGGCTGGTCAGAGCCACTTCTTCCTCAGGGTCCTGCAGGTCATCTGCAAAGAGCAGAGTGAGATCAAGGGAGATCTAAATGGGAAACCTTTATTAATGCAAAATGCAACTTAAGATGAAAAGAACACATGGGACAAAGCCATTGATATATACTCACAACCTAAGCACAGCTGATTTTTTTCATAACTGATTTTCATTTTGGTTTACAAACTCCACATTGCTTCAACAAATGGGTTATCTATGAGCAAAGAAGCTCACTGCCCAGATCCCTGGCCTCCTGCTGTCTCAGAAATCTCAGAATAAACTGCATGGCCACCTGCCAGAAAGGAAAGATCAGGCACTAAATTTTCTGACCCTAGAGGACAAGTCTCAAAGTTTGTTTCTCAGTTGTTTTCTCCAAGCCTTATTTTTTTAAGCATTTAATGTGTTTAAGAGGCACTTGGGCAATGCCCTCAATGACATGCTTTATCTTTTGGTCAGCACAGAAGTGGTGAGGCAGTTGGGCTAGGTAATTATCATAGATTCCTTCCAACTGAAAATATTCTATTCTACTCCAGTCTATTCTGTTCTAGTCACACTAGGCTAGCCTAGCCTATTCTATTTACAGTGAAGGCACTTCCTCTCTTCTGTGTGCTCTGTGGAGCAGTCCGGATCTCCATACCACACACCTTACAGCTTCCTGCTTGGAGGCACTTCTGCAAAAAGAAAATCACTGCTGGGAAAGGCAAGCAGCAGTGCCAGCAGTACAGCAAAGGCTGAACACTAGGCTATTTGCTACATGAAAATTCTCCTTTAGAATCAGGGAATCCAAGGCTGACTGCTCTCTTCACAGCCAGCCTCAAATGCAAGTGGTTTGGGAACATTCCTTCCAGCCATGTTTGCAGAAAACATCACGTAAGATAAGGGTGATGCTTCCAATTCTTTGTTTAGACAGACAGCAGTTCTGCTGCCAGAAACTCTGGTAAAATACATCTGAGTTCAGCAGTGCTCTCAGGGGTGTAGTTGGGCACTGGACCTCACATGATTTCATTTAGACACACAAAAGGCCAGAAAACAGGGAAATGGCAACACAGCAGCCAGATGTGCACAAGTTGTCTTCAGTTTCTGGCCGAACTACAGCCAGAAAAGAGACATCAGCTGCAGACCTGGAAATAGTTTCAGGAGGCCACCAGCAAGGGCTTTGGCCATCAGGACAACCAAGGAGTCAGTGAGGAACCTCTGACAGTCACAGCAGGAGTACAAGTGAGGGAGCTGGGCATACCTTCATGAATGTTGTTTGCAGCTTTTGCTTTGTGATCTTTTCTCCATCTCCTCCGGCTCCAAGAAATGCACCGCAGGAAGGATGGGAGCCTCCACCTCTCCCTGTCTTTCACCTCTTCTGGATAAATGAGAGATGAGTTCAGACCAGCAGTGGGTCAGCCCTACTGCTTCTCCACCTCCCTGGGGCAGACTCACAACATCTCCCTTCCTCAAGTCCAATGCTTCATGGCAAAACCAGGTGCGCTCCACAGAGCCCATCCCCAGAAAGCAGCTGCTGGCAATCCTTATTTCAGGCAGACACCTCTCTGCTACCACTGAAATTTGTCCCCAGCATCAGTTTCTACTTTGTTGCCTCACTAACAAAACAATCCTGAATGCAGCAGCCCAGAGCGAAAACCTGGCAGGAGCTCAGCAGGCACACGCTGAGGACTGACACAGTTAGGGCTCTCCTGCAGAAGGAAGTTTTTCTTTTGTATTATCACACACCTTTTGCCACATCAGCCTATTCATTGCTCCCTGCCTTAATAAGCAATTCTTCCCTCCTAGGAAGACCTACTGAACATGCAGACTTGCAACACACTGAAAACTACTGCTGTAACTGCTCACAGAATGCAAAGAGCATGTAGCCTCCATCGATGTATTTATTCTGGAGTACAATGAAGATCTCAAGTTACTACAGGCTTTCAAACCATTACAGTAAAACACTACAGCAGCTTGTAAAACTCTACATCATGTCTCCAACAGCAGCAGTTTCCATTGAAATATGATAGGAGCCTTTCACCTCCTAATCAGATAACGAATTATAAACCACTTCAGTGTCCTTCAGCTTATCAAACCATTGCAACATGAGAGGGTTCACAGTGGCAGGCTTTCCTGTCAGTCAATAAACCAAAACCTCCAGCTGTAAAGACATCCTCTCCTCACAGTGTATGGGGACTCTGGCCACCATTGAAACATGGCAGGAGAGCAGCCCAACACACTCCTCCTTAGACGAGGATACAGGAACCCCACTGCCATTGCTGTCCCGGATCTACTGCACAAATGACAGTGTTCAGGACGTTACCAGCACAAAAAGGAGGGCTGCAGCTTCAGAGCAATTGTCTTAGGCAGAGCTGAGCAGCAATGTGGGTAGAAGAGGAAGCTGGGCTGAAATAAAACAGGCATAAGCACAGGTACACAGAGCCTTACATTCTGTACACCTTGCAGCATCCTTATCCAAATGCATCTGAATAAGCCCTTTTTTCAGCTTAGCACAAGCCCCTTTGAAAGTCAAGAGGGAAAAAAGACAAGCTCAGCACTGACTGAGGACATCCTTAAGATGACATCCCTAGAACCTGCCTTGCAGGGTGCTCTGGAGCCCACGCCCGTCTCTTCCACAGTCCTCCCTCACATTACATTAAATGTATTATTCCCCTTGTGCCTTTCTTGTGGGGAAAGCCATGGGTGGAAGGAAACCAAGCTGCAATGAAGCTGGTGCCTGGCACTGCCAGGTCCCCACCTCCCTGGAGGCACATTTGCAAGCTCTCTGGCCATGTGGAGATTCTGGAATGCAGGGCTCACACGGGCATGGAAAGAAGCTACCCATGCCTAAGGTTGAACCCTACAGCTGATGAATGTCCTCATTACACATGCAAGTCCTGAGACACTTACATGACCAGGCAGAGCATCAGTGGTGAACTAAAGCAATACACTGAGTCCTTCTACACACCACACTTATAAAGCACACACAGACAGGCTCCAATGCCTGCTCCAGCTCCTGTTCCTCTTTCCCTACAGGTGACTGCTATGCTGCTTCCATGTCTGTCTCAAGGACAAATCCACAGCTAGTCACAAAAATACATGTTCTGAGCCAAGCACCAGCAATGTGCAGAGGTAGAGAAAGGTCACTCATGCAGGGATGTTTTTCTGCCTCTGCAGCTGCTGTCCCACCAGGCTACTGTGACCAGAACTGAAGGGCTCACTGGCATCTGGGAGCACACCAGAAATTCTTGCAGTGGGAGCAATCTGAGGAGGACAAAAGCATGTGAAAAAAAGATGGAAAGGACATCATGCATACTTCGTAGAAAGAGTTGGCAGAAGACAACCCTGAACACTCACAGTGAGTCCCAACCACTTCAAAGTTACTCAACATTCACATCCAGGATTCTGGACTGAGCTGATGGAAAGAAGCACCTGAGCTGCTGCTGACCATCCCCATGTCCAGGCATCCTAGAGGACCTGGTCAATGTAGTGCTGCAGGCAAGTGCCAGGATTCCTCAAGGTAAAGGCAGTGAGACAGCAAAGCACCTAGAAATGATGGGGAGCAAGGGAAAACTGGGGAAAAAAGTTAAAGAAGGAAGTAAGAAAGAGAAACAGTCCAAGACAAGCAGTGCCAAAGATTAAAGTGAGCCCAGGCAAGTTTGTGTGGCTGCTATGACAGCAGAGCCTGCCCAGCCACCCATCACCCTGAGTTTGCACACAAACATAACTCACCTTTCACCCCAGGGCAAATGCTGTTCCTCAAAGCCCTGCTTAACACCAGCTTTCATCCTGCCCTGCTCACCTTGTTTAAACTGACCACCAACAGACGCAAAGACTTACTGTTCTTATTCATTGTGCAAAGTCAGCACGAGCATCTTCCTTCCTGCAGGAAGGTCAGGACCTGCCTGCACCCTACAGCAAGGGCCACACCCCAGTCCTGCATCCCCAGGAACACACATCCATAAGCACGGATGTCCCATTGTGTCACAGCCATCAGCTGCCACATCCCTGCTATCTGTGATGCCTGTTATCTGCTTTAGTGCTTCTCAGCCTGCTGGGAAGTTTGTCCTCCCCAGCTGCCAGGGTTGGGAAGTCAACCAGAAAGAGACAGAATCCATTGGGAAGGCTCTGATCCCACCAGCCTGAAAGAGAATTCACTGGGAAAAGCAGATCTGACTGGGTGCGTGGAAGATCCTATCAGGGCTGATTAGATTCCAATGGGAAAAGCCAGATCCCATTGTGGGGAAGGAAGTTACCATCAGAAGTGGTAAGATCCCATTAGGATGGGGTAGGTCCCACCGGAAAATGGAACAAATCAACTGTAAAAGCCCCCGGCCCCAGCGTAAGGCCATCTGCTGTCCCCCGGCCGGTCCCCCCCAGGTACCTGCGGGATGCTGCAGGGCGGCCCGCAGGGCGCGGCAGGCGGCGGCGCGGCAGTCGCGCAGGTCTGAGGGGCTGCCGGGGCTGTACCGGGCTGCCTGCACCGTGCCGGGCGCCGGGAAGTGCCGCCGCAGCGTGGCGTCCAGCACCGCCGCGTCCTCCGCTTCCCCGCCGGGCAGGAGAACACCGACGACGGCGGGCGGCGGCGCTGGGGGCAGGCGGCCGCGCACATCCCGCACCACCTCCCGCAGGCGGACACGGGCCCCTTGGCCCCGCGCCGCCCCGCCGCGGCACAGCACCAGCAGCAGCCGCGCACCCAGCGCCCGCCGCCCGCCGACAACCCGCCGCCGCGACCGGCAGCCCGGCCCCGGCGGAGCCTCCTCCCCCAGGAGGTCGCGGGCGAAGGCGGTCAACGTGGCTGCAGCCGGGGCTCCCTCCGCCACCTCGGCCACCAGCAGCACAGCCCGCCGGCCACCCGCCAGCTCCACCAGCGCCAGCAACTCCTGAAGCTCCTCCACCGCCATCCCCACCGTTGTAGCGCACCCTGCCCGGTCCCACACCGTCCCCGGGACCGCACCGCCCCCGGTCCCGCCCCCCGGCTCCGCGCACCATTCCCTCGCACCCTGCATCACTGCCGGCCCCGTGTCCGGGCATCAGCTTTGCACCCCCCGCGTCAAGCACAGCCCAGTAGACTCCCCGCTCCATGAGAGGCGTCCCCCAGCATCTCCTGCCGCGTACCCGGACCGGCACACCCCCTCCAGTGAACAGCCCCTGCCTGCTGCCGGGTGGGCAGAGCAGGGAGGGTACTAGAGGGCACCCGGGGCCCCCATATCTGCCACGCAACCAGCCTCAGAGCCCTTGCACGGGCCTCTTGCGAGGCTGGTCTTGTTTCCAGTGGGGAGGTGATAAACTTCAGGCAAAACACATGCTGTGGAGGGGCTGGGAAGCTGAGAGAGGGATGAACAGAGGCTGTGGTAACTGCAAAGTGGGGTACACACAAGGCCACAATAGAGAAGTAGCTGATTGTGCACCCCCGAGGATTTAACATGCTCCCCAGGGTATAACAGCCCTTACCCGAGGGCAGTGCTGGAGTGGCCTCCTTGGTATTGCCTGCCATTACACTGCTGCACAGCCTGGCCAGGCTATAGCCACATTTGGGAAACAATTTCACTTTGGGAAACAATTACCCCTTCACAGACCATACCCACCCCACTAGTTGCAAGTTCTCCAATTTGTGCACAAGTGCACAGCTGCACTGCAGCCCACACTCTGCACCTCCAAGTCCCTTCCTAAGCCAGTCCCCTTTGGCTTCTCCTCTGCAAACACCACATCTATCACTCATCACGCAAAACACAGTCCATAGTCACAGCCACCAGCACTGGCAGTGCTCCACAGTGACACACACATCCCATGAAAGCATATAACCCAAGGAAGGGTTTGGGTGCTGGCATGTGTTACACAGCCCCAGCACAGAGAATGGCCCATATCCCATGAGCTGGCTCTGCTAGCTGACAGTGAATGACAACCACGTCACAGCAGTGCCCACCCCTGACATTTGTGTGGTGTTGGTGTGTCTGTCATATGAACCAGGAAACTCTATGCCACATGGTAAATACTTCCCCTGTGCCGTATCAGAACAGGATCCATCAAATAGCTCATGTCCTATCACAAGAACACAGGAAGTGATAAACAGCTCAAAGGAGTCACCTTGGGCAGTTGCTCTTTGAGGCCATTTGGAGCCAAACCATCTCTGTGGGATGAGCAGAGTTGGCTCCAAGAGCATGGCAGGCAAAAGCAGAGCTGAAATCCATGTGCCTGCCCTGTATCAGTGGCTCCCAGCAGCACACTGGGGCACACTCATGCCACAAAGGCAGCTGAGCCAGTACGCCTGCTTCCTGCCCATACTCATGAGCACTCTTCACAGATCAGCAGGCACTAAGTGGGGGATATGCCACAGGCTAGTGCTCAGGCACAGTGGAGGTGCGTCAGGTTGGGAAGGTCACTGTTTGCCACCAATTTTCAGCCAGGAAAACATTTTCCCCAGCTATGGCAGACAGGCTTAGCAAACACTGCCCCATGCCAGCATCACTGGCGCCAGACAGCATAGGCAAGGGCTTCAGAGAGACTTTCTGTCCTGGGTCCTTGCAAAAGCAACTTACTCATTGACAAGTGCTGATAAGCAAATCAGGGGGAGATAAAATAGAAGGATTAGGCTTCTCTTCCAAAGATCAGGGTCTATTGTTGCAAGAGCCCATGTTACCATGCCAGATAGCCCTGAGAGCAGCTGTCAATATGGCAGGGCTACAAAGTCAGTCGTAATTCAACAGCCAGGTCTGGCTATAGTGTTGGCCAGATTTTGTATTTATGAGGATTTTTTTAGCTCATCTGTTCAGAGTCCTGCTCCTGCGAAGAAAAACCCTGGGTGTAACCAGCACCGTGAGCAGCACCTAGAGAGAACAGGAGCAGGTGCTGGTTCACAAGGAGCCCTCATCTTGAGGTTTCTCTGCTGATACTTTACCCCACTACAGATTTGTGGCTACAGACACAGACTGGATCATAAGCAAGTCACAACCAGAAAGACTCTGGGAAGAGGGACCAGCAGCTTTGGCTGCTCCCTGCAAGGAACAAACCAAAGACAGACACTTGCTTTGGCCAGTTTGACTGCAAAAGGCACGTCTCTTGGAGGTTGCTCTAAGGAGGCAGCATGCCCCCTGCAAACCTCCACAAGATGACCCACATATTTAAATTCTACATGAGCTGCCAGCACAGCCTGGTGTGTGGTGGTGCCAGCTATACCCTGCCTGATGTGCCAAGACCACTACAGCATGGGTCTCACAGGGCTTTTTTCAAGCAGTGCTGTGCCAGTGACTTGCACAGAAACACCAGACTCCATCAGAAAGTGGGAGATTCCCCAAATTAATGAATATTATTCCTGCAGAGAAGGTATAGAAAAAGCTTAAATTATCTTCCTAACTCAGCTCAGAAGGAACACCACTGGCTATTTCTCTGCAGTGGCCCCAGTGTTTAAACTGCCAGCACACCCTCTAAAAACTAATATTTGGGACCAGACAGAGCTGTTCTTCATGGCCACTGCAATTCTTTAGTTAATTTTTGGGTACACACATACCATTGCCAGCAGAAGCTGACTGGACTGGTGAATGTCACCCACAATACCCAAACAACCTTGTTTACATTTCTTTACTCATTAACAGAGGTAAGATCTAACAACATATACAACTTTATCTTCCTTTGTGTCACTTAAAGGGGTACAGCTCAAACAGTTCAGAGGGTGTCAGGAGCTCAGCAAGATCTGTGGTCCCTGACAAAGTGACTTCAGAGCTCTGGCAGGCATCTGAGCAAAACATAGATGTATTTACAAGGCCTGACACTCCTTCAAACACCCACCTGACAGTCACATTTGTAGAAAACCTCTACAGATAGTCCCAAATGAGGGTAATCACATCTCTTACATATGGCTGTTCAGAGTAAACACAGCATCTGCTCATTCTGGACTTCAGAGGAAGAGAGGATGCTTTGTTCAGAGAAATAAATTTATAATGTGTAGTAGTAG
This sequence comes from Melopsittacus undulatus, assembly GCF_012275295.1. NCBI lineage: Eukaryota > Metazoa > Chordata > Aves > Psittaciformes > Psittaculidae > Melopsittacus > Melopsittacus undulatus. Next base: position 47,308,790 of record NC_047532.1, read on the forward strand.
TAGTACCTTCAAGCCTAAACAAAATCAAAAGTCCATTGGATTAGGCCCCTTAAGAGATGCATTTACCAAAACTGACCTCTCTTCTGAAGAGAGTAGAAAGAGGACAAGGAAAAGATTCTCATGCCGATTTTGATGATAGGACTGCAGAAAAGCCAAACAGGAGGGAATCTGAGAGCAGCTGTGAGCCTCTGTGTGCAGTGATGCATCCCAGGTTCTTACAAACTCTTCTGTTCAACAGCCTTGGTGCTCATGGGGGCACTTTGAACCAGCAAGGAGCTGAGCTGATAGCTGATAAGTGCTCTTTCACACACCTGTTCTCCAAAAACCTGCTTTCCACTTTCTGCTTTGGAAAAACACATCGGTAGGAGATGCTAGAAAGAAAGCACCGGTTTTACTTGTGCATCGCTCCTGACTGCCACCAGGGGCATTGCTGTGGTGCACCAGCACGTGCTGAGCTTTCCCCCAACGGACAGATCTTGGCTGCCACAAAGCAGTAGCACAGGTAATGTCAAGTGAAGAAATCTCACCTATCCCTTTGCCCTGAACATCCCAATTGCACTGATCCCCTCCTAGCCCCTGTCTCCTATTCAGTCTTCCCATCTCCTCCACTGACCTTCTTCAAGACTCCTTTTAACCCTTCTAGCCCCTGAACTCTACGCTTTTCACCTGCTGAAGTGTACCAAACCAGACACAGATCCTTCCGTGGCAAATTCAGTCACCACCGAATTAAAAAACTGGATGGTCACTTTGTTCTGTCTCAGCAGCCCACATCCAGATACTTCCAGGGTTGGCTGAGAGTCCCAATTTTGGTCCCTTGGCAGCCTGTGCTGACTCAGCCCTGGCCTGGATCCATCCAATTCACCACATCCAAGTACTCCTCGGAGCTCCACTGAACATAGGTTACACCCTATAAACAAATTATAGAATCATGGAATAGTGAGGGTTGGAAAGGACATTAAGAACATCCAGTCGTTGTGTGTCAGCCCGCCCTCCCCCTGGGCAGAGGCAGCTCACACTAAAGCATGTCACTCAAGACTCCTTTCATTTGGCCTTGAACACTGCCAGGGATGGTGCATTCACAACTTCTTTGGGCAACCCATTCCAGTGCCTCCCCACCCTCACAGTGAAGAACCTCTTCTTTACATCTAGCCTAAACTTCCCCTGTTTAAGTTTGAACCCATTGCCCCTTGTCCTGTCATTACAGTTCCTAATGAATAGTCCCTCCCCAGCATCCCTGTAGGCCCCCTTCAGATACTGGAAGGCTGCTATGAGGTCTCCATGCAGCCTCATCTTCTCCAGGCTGAACAGCCCCAACTTTCTCAACCTGTCTTCATACGGGAGGTGCTCCAGTCCCCTGATCATCCTCATGGCCCTCCTCTGGACTTGCTCCAACAGCTCCATGCCCTTGTTATGTTGTGGCCTCAGAACTGTACACAGTGCTCCAAATAAGGTGTCATGAGAGCAGAGCAGCGTGGCAGGATCACCTCCTTCACCTGCTGGTAATGCTTCTTTTGATGCAGCCCATGATATGGTTCGCTTTCTGCACTGCAAGCACACATTGCAGGCTCATGTTCAGTTTCTCATCAACCAACAGCCCCAACTCCTTCTCTGCAGGGTTGCTCTGAATCTCTTCTCCACTCAACCTGTGCCTGGGGTTGCTCCAACCCAGGTGTAAAACCTTGCATTTAGCTTGGCTGAACTTCACACAGGGCAATCTGCTTCAGCACCTGGAGCACCTCCTCCTTCCTGCACTGACCTTAGTGTCTGCAGGGCTGTTTATCCCACACATTATCACTCCTCTCTCCATCTGCAATTGCTGCTGCACAGTAACTTCCCCCTCCTTCTTATAGATGTTGTCCCGGAGACACTACCACTGTCACTGGCTTGACCTTGGGTCAGTCTTGGAGCCAACTGGCATTTGCATTATCAGACCTCAGGGAAGCTTCTGGCAGCTTCTCACAGAAGACATTCCTGTAGCCCACCTACTACCAAAACCTTGCCAAGCAAACCCTATACAGTAAGAAATCCCAAGCCTTTCCCTGCCTCTGTTCTCCAAAACCTTGTTCTCTTTGAAAGCTGTGCCTCATTCTGCCCATCTTGGCAGTTGTCCTAAGTTTCCTTAAGTCACCATCCCTTTCTGGATGGCAAAGGGGCATAGGAAGGTATGTCTGAAGAGGAAGATGGGGACCTGGCACAGTCTGATGTAAAGAGCCTCACCACCACCCACTATACACTGTGATAAGGCCAAACAGGAGACCAGCAATTATTAGCACTCAGGCACTAGAGCCGCATGATAAAAAAAAAAACCACTGCCAGGAACAGTGAAGACAAGGCCAGGCTGGATGGGGCTTTGAACAACCTGCTCTAGTGGAAGGTGTTCCTGCCCGACGAAGAGGGTTGGAACAAGATGATCTTTAAGGTCGCTCTCAACCCAAACCATTCTGTGATTCTATGAAAACCTGTCTAAATAAACTGCATAGAGCAGACACAAAGCATACATGCTGCCCATGTACATATTCTCTGTGATTCTACTAGAACCATTATTTTCAGATGCAAGCTAGGACTGACACCTGCTACGATCTGGTGTCCTGTCACACAGTTTTATCTCAACAGCAGTCATCACCCAGCACACAAGAGAAACAGGATCAAGGAATTTCCCTCTACTAGGTAGGCAAGGAAATACTTCTCATGTCCTAGGTAGTTTCTGTGTACAGTTATGGGGTTGTGAACATTTATTGTTTAGCCTTGCAAACAATTCAGATTCCAGAGACAGGTCACAGTAAAGACTGCCAGTTGTCTTTAGAATGTAGTCTGGTCTGCAAGCTCCTTGCCAAGCATAGTGAATCTCCGTTTCATTGTCCATGCCTGTGCTGTGAACTCTGATACGCTACTGAAAAGGAGTGAAGTCCCTTAAAACAGGTAGAGGGGTCAAAACCAGAAATGCACAATAATTAAACAGATTCTCCATTTTATTTCCAATAAAAATTTTAGACTCTAGATGGATACAGCATCTGCAAAACACAAGAACAGATACAATCAAGTTAGAATCAAGTTGTTCCTGGACTGTACCATTTTAAGCACAAGTTTTGCAGTTGCACAGGAAAGAGTCAGAAGGGTGGAAGAATTGCACCCCAATACTCCTTTGACAACATCACTAGAAGAATATTGCATCAAAACTCAGGGAGGGACCTAAAGGGACAGTCTCACTGAAGCCTTGTGGCTAAAACACCAACTGTAGAGCAGGTTCTAGTGGACATGCCAGGACAGCACCCACTAAGTTCAAATATTGGGGAGGTAGGAGAAAACAAATCTATCAATGGGTAGAAATCAGAGTAGAAGGGTGCAAAAGCAGACGATCCAGGGAAAAAAAAAATCAAGATAGCTTTAGAAGGGAGCAGAGGAAGAGTCCTAGAAGCTGAAAAGCCTTTCCAGACAAGCTGAGCCAGCACACAAAACCCTTGACAATGAGACAAAACCCCTCAGCAAAAGAAGCCACCAAGAAACCCCTCCCAGCTCCAAAAGGAGCACTTACTGAAGAGCCATGCTGAATGCACAACAGCAACAGAACAAAACCATAGTTCAAGTTTTCCCTCATATTAAGTGGGATTAAAAGGCTCCCTGAAATCTGCCACTAAGTACCTTGTTGCTGATATAAATCCACTTACCACTCGGATTCTGTGTCCAATGGCCTTGGCAGGAAGGTTGGAGCGGAACTTGGCACGAACCATGCCACTGTTCCCATGGGCGCGGGTTACCTTCCCCCAGATCACTCGTGTCCTGTTGGGCTTCCCACCGGGGGTTACGGTGTTGCTAAGGAAAGAGAGGAAAAGCTCTGCTGAGCAGGCCAGCCACAGGCCCCTACTGGGCTCTGCAGGGACAGGGCAGACAATGTGGCCTTATTAATGCACTTCAGTAACTTTATTCCACAATCATTTTTAAGCAGACCACATGTCACTTTTATTCATCTGTGAAATTTGCCAAGCCTGGGAATTTCGCTACACTTTCCAAACAGCTACATACTGCAGATTGTAATTTATCAGAAGCTCCACTGGAGAACTATTAAGTTACAAAGCTTAAGAATTTGTAAAATGCTGATGCCAATATAATCAAACCAAGAAGTCAAGAGTTTTCCAAAGAAAATGCAGTATCTTATTTGTACTATTTATCCAGACACACCAAAGGCAGGAGATGCTTAAGCCATTGGAATAGGCTGAAAAAAACAGGTTTAAAGTTTTCCATCTTGGAAATGCTGGTGGTCAGGTTAACACTTCAATAAATTTTATTCAAGGCAATTCTGAACTCCCATATCTGAACTCCAACATACACTCCCAAGAAAAAACTAAGTGGAAAATATTAAGTAACTGTTCTTAAAGGCTTCCACCAATGCTACACAGCAGTGACAGTACTCTGATATGGGCACACAAATGCCATGATACAAATTTCTCCAGGCTTCACAAAATAATTCTGCCATTTAATTAACTCAAGAGCTCACAGGACCCACCTCAAACTCACCTCACTTCAATCTACTTCATCAACCCACCTTCAGTATCTGCCAGTCTCAAGTAAAATTTGTTTTTCATAATTCCATTATCTGAATTAAGCCAGTTAAAGCAAAACCAACCCCCTACATTAGAACAAAATCACCTCAGGAAACTACTCTACACAGTACTCCATGAACACTCCACTGATAAACTGAACCAAATTTATTTTTGTTTTGACAAAAACTATAAGCAGACTGCTCACATGCTGGCATTTCCAAAAGCTGATATAGAAACTAGCTAATTTAGCATAACAATAAAAAGCAACTTACTTTTTAGCTTTGTACACATAGGCACACCTCTTGCCCAAGTAGAAGTCTGTCTCCTGACGGGCATAAACACCTTCTATTTTCAGTAGGGCAGTGTGCTCCCTCTGGTTTCGGAGGCCACGTTTGTAGCCAGCAAAGATGGCCTTGCACCACAGCCTAGAGACATTGAAAGCATTTGCAAATTAGAATTCACATCAAAGTATCAAATACAAAAAAAAAATTATGTGCTGTTTCAGCAGAATCTATTTCTACACCAGTAAAAATTTAGCCCGGGAAAAGCCCCACTACTTTTACGTATTATCGCAGATCCCTACATTCAGTCAAGAGAGAAAAGCCAAGTAACTGAGACATGAAGTATTTCTAAAGCTCTGTATCTTTCTGCTTGTTACAAACTTCTGGCACTACAGGCTGCATATTAAACCCATAGTGCTTCAACATCAGTAGGTGTTATGTTTTCAAACGTCTACAAACACTCTGTGGTGAGTTAACTTCTTTTGGATACACCACAAACTGTTTCCTGTGTTGTAATAACTGCTACAGAAAACAGTAACTGCTGCTAATTTGTAGCCTCAAAGGACTTTTTGAGCAGTTTATCAGGAAAGCAGTTTATCAGGACAGCTCCACATGCTCCAGACCAGTGACATTACACAAACTCCTCAGCAATTCTTCATGACAAAGATGTGTCTGTACAGTGCAGGTAAAGCAATTACAAGGCTCATTCCACACATCATGTACACAGTGTGACTGTCCCAAGTGCATCCAGCAACTGTCCCATAATACAGTAGTAGTAAATCAAGCTATCTAGTTTGACCTTCTACACATGCATGAGAGAAGATGAAAACTCTACAGATAAATATTAAGACAAGAAGTTATGATTCAGACCCAATTCCTACATCCACGAGAAAACCCGATAGCAAGTAGCACACTTACCCAAGGAGGCAATATGCCGAAGCCTCTACTGTACACTGGGGGTTATAAACGTTGTACTAACAAAGCCACCATTTATACTACACATCTACTGACAGGCCAGGAAAGCGTGGCAGAACATAAGAACAGCTACAACTACATATGAACTACTACAACTAGCTTAATAGAGACTTCAAAACAAGAAAGCACAACCGTGGGTGTTAAGAGAGCTGAGCAGGATACTGGGCAGAAGAGCTGCCGCAGGAAAACGGATCCCTGCTCACAGCTTTAACACTCCCAGAAATGCCCAGTCTGCAAAAGTTGTCAGTACAGCGTACAGCGAGCCAAAAGCCATCTCGGGGTAGGTAACTCACCTCCCGGTCATAGTGTCCTCCTGAAGCCCCGGTCCCGGCAGGCCTAGAAACGACACACATACCATGAGCCTTCCAGGCCAGTAGCTCTCTCCAGCCGAGCGAGCGGGAGCTGCCGCAGGCCCGGTCCGGGGCCAGAACACCCCGACAGCCGGGAGCCGCCCAGAACAAAGCAACAAGGGCTGCCAGAACACCCAGTTCAGGCTCCGCCTCGCGAAGGAGTTAAGGAGACCCTTCCACTTCCCCACAGAACGGGACGTTCCAGGCGCCCCAGCCCGTTTCAGCTACGAGCCCCAAACCTGCGGCCGGGACCATCCGCCGAACATCGGCGCCATCCCGCCCTCTACCCGCTCCGCACGGCGCAAGCCGTAGCACCACAGCAATCCCACGACCGCCAGCGAAGCCATGGTGGGGACACCTCCCTCCCGCCCTTCACCCCACACCACAGCTCATCACCTCACCCCCGCGGCCACCAACCAATATGGCGGCAAAAGAGAGAGCTACCGCGCTGCCTTCCGGGATGTGGGCTGTGAAGGACCCTCTTCGAGCGGCCGCGAGCACTGCCTGAGAGGACGAAACAGAAACGAGCCAGCGGGGTGAGTACATTAGACCTCAGCGCCATCAACTCGCCTCATCCCACGTCCCCTTACTCCTGCGGCTGGAGATCAGGGGAGGGGCGGCCCCAATCCGCCGCGCAGGCATCCGGCGGGCAACCCGTCGAGGCCCCAGAGCGTGATGGTTGTCATGGAGACGGGCGCCGTCGATACTGTGTGCCAGTGAGCGCCGCAGCGGGTCGGGCCCAGCCGCAGTAGTGGGTGGCTGCCTGTGGTAGGAGGGGAGCGGGTAGTATTTCGCGACGCGGAGGGTGAAGGGAGGCTTGGCAGGACGAACGGCGCCTCAGTCCGGCTGTAAGAACCGCCTGCGGGGGTAGAACAAGCCGAGGAACCCTGCGAGAGTGCAGCGTGGTGGAGTGCTTGGTACTTCTGAGATGGCCAGGGCTCTGGGGCCCTCTTCTGATGGCTGCTTTAGGGCCTTGCCCATCTGCCTCCCTTCTCACCTTGAACTGAATCATCTCAACATTAATTTCACTCCCGATATCACCTTGGTGACGCAAAACATGTATTTCTACACTCGGATCCCTGTAGAAATACATGTTTTCTCTTACCCATTTTCCATTTAGGGCCATACATATCTGATCTCTGTCACTTCTCTCACACAGCCAGAAACGTGAGGGAAATGCCCCTGGCTGGTTAGACTTTCACTGTAACTTTGTTCCTAAGTCTCTTAAGCTGCATCTGAACATGTGTCCAGACTGCTTTCAGGGGGAAAAAGGATCTCAGGAATCTCAGGAGCAAAGTCTACTGTTATCTTGTCACCAGGTGGGCTTAGAGAGCTTGAAGCTGGACTAAAGAATTAAATCCTGATCCAGGAGGAGAATCAAGTCTGCTTGTACATTGTTGGGTCAGGATAGAAGCACACAATGCCTTGCAAGCAGGTATAAGCAGAGTTTTTTCTTAGAGAGATTAAATTGTTAGGAAATAGGAGCAGAGAAGGGATAGAATATTATGCATTCTCTAAATTACTCTGTTGGCTTTTACTTTAAGGAAGAGGTAGAAAGCAAAGCAGTGCTCTATATTCTATCTAGGTATCAGTATGAAGTGTGTGCTAGGCACCTCTGCTTAGAGAAAGAACACTGCTTTGAGGAGAATGAACTGTCAAAACACTGTTTTCCAGCATTACACATCCACAGCCAATAAATGCTCCCTAAATCTTATCTTTTTCTGTCCCACACAGATCTAGTCCCATATGGGACATACAGCTAAAAGTAGCACCACATCTTTTATTCCTGAACTCAGTTCTCCAGGGTTCTCATCAGTGCAGCCTCAGGGAGCAGGAGTGGAAATTCTTTACAGTCAGGATGAAAGCTAAATTGCATCTCTAAGCCAAATCCAAGATATGTTCTAACATTTATAGTGGTAGGCAGGGTTTTGAAAGACCACAACTATTTTACTTGCCTAAGAGACATTTTTTTAATTAAAAACTAAGGTATTTCTTATTTATGTCCCAGCTACTACCACTATGGATATTTGAATCTCTCTTTGTCAATCATTTACAAAACAGAGCTGAAGGAGATGTAACATTCTCAGCTTCAAATTATCCCACTGGAATCCTTAATTGACTAAAAGAAATCCTGCCTTTGAAGCCATTTTAGTCTATCAGGCAGCAGGATGGGAGAAATGTGCATCCAGGACTCTCACACAGCAGAGGGAGTTGCAATCCCCAAAGGAACAGGAGGCCAGACTTTTTATACAGTTGTTTTAAAAATTATTCTCGACATGTTTTTCTTTCCCTTTAGATCAGCAGGGAAAGAATTTCAACCTAAACTCTTGGGGAAAACTGAATCCTTCACATACCTCCTTTTTTCTTTTATTATTATTAATAGAGTTTAATGAACAAGTTCAGCAAAGCAAAATGATAAAAGCCAGTGCCAATGGCTACATCAGGATGGTCTGTGAGACTGAGTTAATGGTAAAATCCTGGGAAAGCAGCTCACTATTTTACTGTTTCTTAATGCTCCAGTGGTTTCCTTCTCATTTCCAAGTCAACGTAAGTCCAGAGCGTACTAGTTTGGCACATGCATCTTCTGAAGGAGTGTATAAGAGGAGATACATAGGAGGAGCAAACCAGCAGGCTTTAGACATTCCAGACGTGAGTTTTTTAACACGTATTAATATCTTGAGTAAATTCTGTCCTGGACAGAAGCTGCTGATGGGATAGAGGAGAAGCTATTGTATCCTTCTTTGTTTCCAATTAAGTAACTTTTTCCTATAAAAGCTGTGAGCATTACTTCTTCTTTCAAGAATGCTGTCATAATCTTCTGTCACAGCTATCTCAACAAATTTTTGTTTTTTTTTTTTTTACTGTATTATTAGCACTAGGACTCCACATGTAATAGATTATTTTTATGTTGTTTAGACTCAAAACATGGGCTGTAAATTTCTTAAAAAGATAAAACCAAGTTAAACATTTAAAAATATTTTATCAGTGCCTGCTGACTGGAAAAAAACATTGTTTAACTTTCTCTATGTAAAGATACTTAATTTGTGCATCTCCACTTCTATCATCGAATCCAAGGTTGAAAAAAAAGGAAAAGTGATATTTTGGGTTTGGAGGAATTGTCTAATGGCTTACCAAAACATTAAAAATCTCAAAATTTCTGTATCGTTTATGCAGATGTTTCATTATCCATTTTTCTAAATGGGCCAATTTTGCCTGGACTAATAGTGAATTTCTACCATTCCTAGAAGCACTTTTGCAATAGTCCATGTGTAAGCAAGGCAAAGTGATGCTAAAACATACAGCAGTTTCACATTTGAAATGCAACTTAGCACAGAATGTTTAAGATAGTTTACTTAGTCCAGATATTGGTTCTTGTTTGACTTTCAAGACCTTCAGTTGATGACAGTTCCTGCTGAGGAGGAACACTTTGCATCAAAAGTGTTAAAAGCTACACAGTAATATTGAGGAAAGATTAGAGCATGCAGGTTCATCATCTGAGATCTTATAAGATGTGGATTTATTTTTCTGCCTTTTAAAAAGGTGCCTTCATTCCGTTGTTTTGCAAAGAATAAAGTCCATCATGAAACACTGCTACCCCCTAAACTGAATGGTGAGGCCACCTCACCCAGTTTATGCCTCCCATATCCATTCCTTCCTCAGCCTATCTATCCAGATCTACTGTAGGAGGGACTAGGCCCTACTTTGTTTTGTGAAAGCCAAACATTCCCACTGTCCCTGAATGCAGCCATTAGCAGAGCATGGCTCCTTTTATAAACAGTGTATGGAAGAGTATAAACAAAGCTAAGGAAGTATATGAAAGGCTGCAAATAAGGCTATTTCAGGTCTACCTTTCAACTACTGTTGCTAACACCATAGCCTCTTTCTCATTAGTATCTTTTGTCTTTGTTCCTCTTAGCAAGAAAACAGAGACTAAAGAAATGGAAAAACTCACTCATCTGGAAGCTCTGCTGTTTACTGCTGTGCTGGAGACTTGTGTTGATCAGCTCTCAATTCTTGGATATATTATGCCGGTTTCATATAAGGGCCAGACAGATCTCAGCCATGTATGTGCTTCTATCCTGCCTGCTTAAAACAAAATACCTTTTTTTTTCCTTGTCTTAGTGTTATGTTTTCTACCAGCATTTAAAAAAAAAAAATAATAACTCAGATATTTTCTCTGCTAAGTGTTCCATGACGCTTGGGCGAAGCAGCACATTCAAAATGCATGGATGACCAATTTAATATTTATACTGCAGCATCACTGAGAAGCCTTTGTCCAGACTTGGTGCAAAGGACCTCACTGACCTAAAATGAGGTTCCTGGGCTTATAATTTTAAAATCTCAGTGGTCAGATGACAAGCAAAGGACTAAGGAAAAGGAGGCAAAACATAACTATGTTCTTATGTAGATACACAGCTATCTTAAAAATACAAACTAATAGCACATTTGAAAGTACTCAAACCCAGGGTAATTCCGTTCCTCTCTAAATCCACACCAAAGTTCCTCTACTCCCCACAGACAGTGAATTAAGAAAGATTCTACTTCAAAATATGTTATTAACTATCCGTTCTCAATGACCATTTTTAACTAGTTGATTTCTAATACGCATCATAACTAAGAGGGTTTGGGCAGAGAGATAAGGATCAGAAAAGAAGTCCTAATGCTCAGGCACAAGTTTTTTGCTTGTGGAGGAAGCGGTTGTGATACTTCTGGTAGCTGATAGATATAGGAAACAGGATGGAACCATCCGGAGCGGTAAATGGTTCTAAGTTCTGTTGTCATATATTTGAAGTGACATTGCTGGCTGTTTACAATTTAAGTAATTTTAAACCCTTTTTTTTAAGAGGAACTCAGAAAAGAGTGGGTGACAAGGATAGAAATAAAAATTGGGATTTGAGTTTTCAGACCTAATGCTGTTCACTCTGTCTAATTTACCACTTAAGAATGCAACAGAAAGGTAAATCAATACGTTGTTTTCTACGTTTCCTTTCCATATTACTTTCTCTCTAAAAAAATCCCTTGTGGGGCCGCAGAAGCTGGTGTTACACTGTATTTCAGGGAGTGAACGATGCTTATACCGTGCAATAGAGGGCACTCCTCCCCTTAAAAGAGTCCTGTGAGCCATTCCCCACCTGTGTCCAGAGTTGGGTGTGTAACCTCTTCTGTGCCAGCAGCAAAACCACAGAGACAGAGTGTATCTCTAGAAAAATAGTTATTGTTCTTCCTCAGACACACAGACTCAGGCTGATAGAACTACTAAAGGTACACAATTATAGAGAAAACACCTTAGCTTTTTTCTTCAGTCACAAATGCTCATTTTTATCAAGTCACTTCTTAAAAAATAATTTTCTCACAGACTATGAACCCTACTTGTGTTCTGAAAGACGCCAGAACAAATTGAAAAGGAAATAAGAAAATGACTTAGGGAAACTACTCACTAACTTTGGTGCTCTGTAATTTGCTACTCCTCCCTGTTTCTCAGTTTATATTTGGCTGTTATCACTGTATTTGTACAAGACCCATATTTGCAAAGCACCCTGAAGCTCTGTCAGTCAAACAAATCAATGCCATTTTTAAAGACTGCCGTCTAAATTTCAGTTGATGACATTTTTGAGAGGATTAATCACCATGTTGGCCAGCACCTCATTGAATTTCTAAACTGGGGACTCTTGGACATTGCATTGTGCAGTGTACCCCCTCAGAGGAAGGCAGCCTTTCTATCTGCTGAATTTTGGGCAAAAGACTAGCAAAACATAAACAGCTAGGAGATTACACAGTTGATAACACATGCAGTTTACAAACTCCTTGTCTTACACAGTTATTTGGTAATTATTAGCATGTTTACAGACAATCCAGTTAAAGCCTTAGTGAACCTTCCCAGACATAAAAATAATCTATGAGAATGTTCATAAAATCTACATTATATTAAGCAGTTTGTTTGCCAAAATTAGTTCCTTCTGAAGCACGGTCATCACCAGCAAATTATTTAAACCCTTTTTTTTCTAATTAACTGTGTAATTTTCATTGGTCGGTGCATATTTTGCATGCAATTCATTTAATGTAAATTTAACTGTCTAAATTAAGCATATAGACACCTAGACTCCTTCTGTAGTCAGTGGTGAGTCAGGTACTACCAGAGACTTATTTGTCCAATCTGGAGATGTCCACAATACTCAAAATGAAGCAGCCCATTGCAGTGCCCTGTGCACTGCCCTCAGACTACACAGTGTTGCAGACCACTAATGGAGCTTCAGCTGACAAGTAACTTCTTGGAAGTAGAACTGACATACACAGTTGCTGCCTTGACCTGCTGTCCTCTGTTGCATTGGCACAAATGTGTGTGTGGTTGTGGAGGGATCTGGACTGAGAACTGGTGCTGCTAAAAATAAACTTACTTTTTTTTTTTTCTCTCCTTTTTTTCCTGGAAAATATTTCAGCTCAGTGAGTTCTCTCATCAGTTTTCTCAAGCAGCCAGGGCAGGAGTAGGCAGCTCTGGACTGGGCTGGGGCTGGCAGTGACTGGGTTAGCTGGCTTCAAGGGTACTGCTAGTACGTGTTCAGGCACAGAGGTGCTGGTAGGCAGGCAACAAAAATGTTAATGTCCCAGTGTATACACTTGCATTCTTACCCATAGCACTTAAAGCAGAGAAATTCCTAGAACCAAAGTCTCACCTGGCTTTGTAATGTGCTTTTACTTTTCTAGAGCTTTTTCCATTCAAATAAAATTATACACAGCCACAAGATACCTTTACATGTAGGAGAGAGCTGCCAATATTTTTAATTTCTCTGAATTCATATTATACTTCTTCTGCTTTCACTGTCTCAAGAAAACTGCTAAGCAGATAGCTGATGTCTATCACCTATTTCCACACATCTCAGCTCTTGTTATAACTGTAATACAGAGGGAAATGACTAAGGAGAGAAGGCAGAGAGGAAGCAGGCTAACAGTCTTCCAATACATAAAAGCTGCTGCAAAAGATGGAATTATTTGTCCTCTGTGCCTATGGTAATGAGGACAAGAATCCAGTGGCTTAACTTCAGCTGAGGAGACAAGAAATTTATGGTAACTGTTGTGACACACTAGCACTGACAGCATTGTCTCCATTGCTGGAGGTCATTAAGATCATGCCAGGAATAAAAAGTCTGAACCATCATCTCTTAGGGCAAACATTTTCACCTTCTGAGGCTTTTTCTAGTCCTGCTACTTTAGGACTTTTGATCCCATAAACATTAACAAGCCTACATTGTGTGCTCAGAGCTAACCAAGACAAATGTTTCTGCTCTTCTTCTCTTAGCAGAATGTAACATGGACTATCAACTGCTTTTAGTATAGCTCTACTTTATTATTAATTTTTCTTCTTCTCATATAATGCTGCAGAAGGTTTACTTCCAGTGTGCAAGCAGGTCTCTTATTCCCTTTCAGTCTGGCATTCAAGAAATGAAAGAAATCGTAGAGGCTCTGAAGGAGCTGGACAGTAACTACCAAGAGTCAGCAAAGCAAGGGAGTAGGGAAACAGTTACCTCCATGTCTCAGAAAAGCATTGAACACAAGCAGCAACTGGGGAAAACTGAAGAGCTAAAAAGTACCCGTCATCTTTCCAATAGGGTTATGAAAAACAGTGCTCTGTCTATAGAGAGTCTAAGAAAAATTCAAGCTGACAGGTGAGTGAAACACAAATACGATGACTGTGGGGGATGCTCTGAGCTGTAAAGTTCTCAATTTATCTCTTGTAAGCAAAAATACAAGCTCCCCACTCTCCCACTGCTGGGTACCTCAGTCTTGGTCCAGAAGGCGTACCTCTTAAGAGAGCAGTGGGGTCTAGCTTCATAGGCAATTTAGTTCTGGCCTTTGCTTGTCTCTAGATGCCAAGTAATGACAATCAGTTTACTTTGAATGGAGTTGCAAAATATTACCCAGTCGATAATTGTTGCTGAGGTTGAATTCATGCCAGGTACTAGCCAATGCTGATGTTCTGCTATCTGTAGTCAGGTTCCCCTAGCAGAGGTGTACAGGCCAAGAGGGATCTGAGCATTGTCCCAGCTATTCTGGAGGGCACACACAGCCTCCATGGCAGCTACAGAGACATTTTCCTTTATAGAACAGATAAGGTACATAAAAAACAAAGAGTGCTTTTCTTTTTTTTAAATATTTTTTATTCCTGCACCTAATCCAGTGCCTCGATTTACAAAAATACTAACAGCCTTTGGTTTAAAAGACAGAATATAGAGCTGAGCATTCAGGATGCATTTTCCTGCATTCTGGCTTTAATGTTATATCAACAGAGGGCTTAAAGAAGACTCTAACACAAATGAGAAAAATGCAGCTAAAATATAAATATCATATGCACCATGAAATTCAATAAACTGGGCAAGCCCATGTATTTGCTAAGATCAGCTTAGGGCTGTACTGGGATATTTCGGCACCTGAAATATCTGTCTCTTCACAGACACATTTGTCTGCCTCCCCAGGTCTCATTTTCCAAGATCCACCTGTCTGTCATCACTACTACAGGTCAACAGACTTCTTCCTAATGGCATCACAGTCTGGCACAGACTGGCTATGTTTGTGCCTCTTTTCTATTTCCCAGAGTAGCATTCAGAGCAGCATTTTTAAATTGTAAACTTCCATGAACTCCTAATACAGAGTTCTCCAGAAACACAAGAAGCAGATACCATGGGAGAAACACCTCTGGTTTTGGTAGGATGCAAGAACACAAATGGGACCTTGTATTTCCTCACCTTTTTATCTGAAAATAATAATGGATAAAGGTGCCTCACACTGTAGTACCAGCTGTTGTATTCCTTTTCTTCCTGGCAGGCAGTACGCAAGTGATGTAATTACAGCCACTATGAAAAGGATGCAGGAATCTGGAACGTTCAATAGCCTAACAGAAGCTAATGAGAAAGAGGAGGAAAAAAAGAGCAAGTTTCATGATGTCCTCATCAGGTCAGTGTTGTGTTCAGTACTTCCCTGCTTAACTGCTGAAAGCCAAAGCCCATTCTTGCTTAGTATATGCTAAAAAGTTTTTTTTTTTTTTAAAAAAAAACCCACTCTATACCTAAAATACAGAAAGGATTCCAATTTTTCAGCTTGAATCATTCAGTCTGCTTCACAAACTGCACTTCTTTCCCCCTCAGAAAGAAATAACTGATGGTTATGATACTGATCTGAGCTAGGAATTGCGTGAGCTTTGACTGCAGTGGACACCAGTGTCTGCATTAATGTGAACAGTGCCCCATTAAAATCATATTAATACCAAATTAAAACATTGTGTGATGTAGGAGCTCCCTGATCTTTAACTCCTGTCCCTAGTGAAAGTCAAAGCAGCAGAGAATCTGTTCCAACCAGGGCCAGCAATATGTGGTGTTTGGGTTGTGTGATGCCAGGGAGTATCTTGATCCATGCTAATCCTAACATGCTCCATTTTCCCAGGAGCAGTGAGGGGCTAGCAGAGATCATGACAGAG
This sequence comes from Melopsittacus undulatus, assembly GCF_012275295.1. Classification (NCBI taxonomy): domain Eukaryota; kingdom Metazoa; phylum Chordata; class Aves; order Psittaciformes; family Psittaculidae; genus Melopsittacus; species Melopsittacus undulatus. The sequence continues at coordinate 47,324,400 of NC_047532.1, forward strand.
GCAGCTGTCTTATTTACAGCTAATCCACTAGCCACTGCACTGTAGATCCTCTTCTGTCACAAATCTTACAGGGCACAGATTTGTTATAATCTCAACTCAAACTGGTGATTCCTTAGCACAGACTTCTGGGCACTAGAGGTTTGGAGGTTTTTTAGCCTGGGAAGCTCTGGTTCAATCCCAAGCCTATCAGAGAGAATAGCAGTCATCAGAAAAGTATTTGACTGTTTTGAAGTTATTCTGTTCTGTGTAGCAGATCAGGCCCATCATTTAGGGTAGACAGCAAACCTAGTGTAAATCGTGATTTATCATGAGTCCAACCTACTGGATCAGCTAGATCCAGTGGTGGCTCAGTGGTTTGCCTCGGGGGCAAGCCCTCAGCTTCCAGTGAAATGGGTGATTTCAATCACAAACTCCAACTCTTCCACTGTCTAAACCAGAGGGGTTTATTGTTTATCCGTGAAAGGGACAGAAAGCAAAAGTAAAAGCAGCAATTGCTTGTGGAATAGCTATCCAATACTGGAAGGTGGAAAGGAACAAACAAATTATAATCAGAAAGAACATAATCCTTTTTATTCCACTCCATCAATCATATCTAGCCACTGGGACATCTGTTCTACTGTATATTCTTTTCATGGAATAAAATTGATCTTTCAATATAATGCATACTTGCCTGGAAAAGTGTCAATATACTAGTGTGAAAGCAGCCTGCAGTAAGACTAGAGCTCTGTATCAGAAGCTTGTGTTCTGATCAGTCACCCAGCTAAGGACTGAAAATTAAATGCATGTTTGACTGTAAGGTTGGGAGAGTATGAAGTCTCAGGTACTAACTGTAGTATTTACTGGCTTTATATCAAACCATAAGCATAAAAACTTATAAAAGCACTCTAAGTGAAATAAGATAGTAACACCTAGAACCTTATTGCATTTGTTTTGTTTTAGGCAGCTTAACACCTCTCTAGCATTTGCCTTCACTCATCCCTTCATAGATCTCAGAACCTGAAGCAGTGTTTTTTGAAAGATTTTAAGTCTGAGCAAAAAAAAACCCATTCTTGATACATATACTGAAACTTACACAGTTTGGCACTGTCTGCTGGTAAGGCATGCTTCTGCACAGAATCAGGGAGGTTTTTGCCTGAAATGCAGAAACTGTGACTCAGTGGTAGGCATCCTCCCTCTCTGCTATAGGATTTGCATCATCCTCAAGTGCTCTCCATACTTTCAAGACCATCCCCTGTTTTTTGGCTCATTCACCTATTCATTCCCATCCTCCTTGCTCAGTCTGTGCACTTCTTTCAGAATTTACTCACCAAGACACTAGCTTTGGTGAGAAGTCTGTTGCAGATGTACTGCCTCCTCAAGACTCAGATGAAGAGATGAATGCCTTTTTTTGCTACTCAGCCACAGGAAGCAGCTTGCCTTCTACTGGTCTGAAGAAGCTGGCCAAGCATTTGTGTGCACTTCTTTTAGTTCAGCTGTTAGAAACTCAGTGAGTGAGCAGGATAAGCAGGGCAGTGTTCAGCAAGGTGCCTCAATGTACCAAGAGACAGGAAGTTCCCCTTCAAGGTAAACAGCTCTTGTTTTGTTTGGTTTTTTTTTAATATATATTCAAGTGATTGTATTTTCATGTTTTCCTTCAGGGAGCAGGAAGGAAAGAAGCAGATAAAGTCACTTGAGAAACAGCTGCAAGATGTCAAGAAACAAACTGAAACAGAACTTAAGGTGAGATTACTTAGCACTGGGCATCAGGCCAGGGGGGAAGCCTGTTAAGCAAGGTTGCCTCTGCTGCACAGGAACTTGCCCTCAGCTGGGAGGACATTTGGTATATATAATGATCCATAACTTAGGACTATAGAAGCAGTATAATTGAAATAAAGATTTGTATTCTGAATAAGCCTGTTAACTACTTGAAGAGCAGTGTCCAGTGGTTTTCAAATGGGAGTTCAAAATTCTTGTAAGCTTGAGAGACTATGATCAAATCTGAATACCCCAAAACACTCCTGGGAGTGGCAAAGCACAGACATCTGCAATCAGTAAGAAAGAGGTTGTCTGCAGATAGCAGTATTTAGGGTTCTGTCATACTTACTCATGCAGATGTGACACCTGGCACAGAAAAAAGTGTCACAATGAGGGAGTGAGAGACACCTGGCATAGGGGAGTGTAATTTTTTTTTTTTTACCTACATTTTTGTCTGGGAAAAATTTCATTATTTTATCTATTTTTCTAGGCTTCCAGATATTAGAAAATCCCAAACCTGAGAGTCGTAAACAAAGGCAGATCAATGTTATTGCACACACACTGTCAGCTTGATCTTTTCCTTCCGTTCTGTCTGCAGCATAAAAATGATGTGCGGATGCACAGTAAATCTGGGGCTTTCTGGAAATGTCAGACTGGCTACACAAGTGCAGGTCATTTGAAAGCCATATCACTGGTCATTTTGATGCTCACCAGACAGCTCAGACTTGATGCTTGGGGGTGCTTGAGCACAAAAGCAAACACAGTTCTGTAGAGAAACATGGAAATGTAGCATAGCCCTGATGAAGCAGGAAGAGTGTTAGAGAAAACAAGCAAAAGGAAGGCAGATTTAGAGCTATACAAGGAGTGGAAGAAGGAACAAGAATCTGATGCTTTGTTCAGTACTGAGCAAGAGGACAGCAAGGGCATCAGAAAAAATAGTATCACTGAATTTTGTCTTTGGACGAAAGTGTGGACAGTATTCAAACCAGAATATAGTTGGCTACAGAGAGGAATTTTAAGCCACTGACATGCTGGTGAAGTACAGTTTATAGAACATGAGGGTTTTGTGCTGGCAGTCTGGATGTGCAGTGGAAATTTTAATTGTAAATAGAGGACGGTTGTAACAATATGAAGGAACTATTGGCACTGGTAGTGCATGCAGCTATCTATAACTGATGAAAACACCAGAAGTCCAGGAAGATATTGGAACAGCAGAGGAGAAAGCAGGAATATACAAGATGGAAAAATTCATTTAAGTCAATGCTCATCTACTAGTAGAGATCCCGGAAATGCATAACATTTCATAACATAAACTGTTAGGTGTCCCTGTGGGACAACCCAGAAGTTCCTTGACATCTGTGTGGCAGTTAAATGAAATAAGCTGGGTGGTTTGGCAGGCTCAAGAGACTGTATGTTATCTGCTTCTGCATATTGTCCCTTCTCAGTCAGAATCTGATGTCTCCTGGTAATCCCCTATTCTCCCACCTCTGAAGCTAGTGAATATGATGGTGTAGTTCTACTGTGTAGTGCTTCTCAAACCTCACAGTGTCTGTGCATGCAATATATGCATCTGGTTCTGGTTTAATGCCTTAATGATGTATAGGGAGCTGTAATCATCCTGTCTCACATTAGCAGCAATGTCCTGCACCACGCAGTCAGGCTGGGCACTTCTCTGTGTCCTGCCCTGCATCTCTCCTACCTCTTGCAGCATAAGGCAGGGAGCTCCCATGCTGAGAGAGGGCTCTTCTCTGTATTCTTTCAGTGTCTTCTGCTAATTTGATTCTTGCTTTTTGCCACATGAAGTGGGATCTGAATTCATCTGGGATTTTGTTTTTATATTTCCAGCTTAAAGGTCCTTTGCTCAGCTTCCTTACAGTTTCAGCTTTGATAACAAATCAAAGACAAGACTACTTTCAAGTACTCCTTTCCTCCTGTGCCAAAAAATAATGGTGTCTCCCAAGGGAGAATAATTTCTATTTGCTTCATATGGGAGTTTCCCCTAGGCAGTTTTACAGCCACTTGCATGATTTGTCACCTTGCCAGCTAATTAAAACAAAAAATACAGCTTGTGGATTTTGGAGTACTTTGAACAATAATAATGCACAGACCTGTGGACAAAAGCCTACATGGTTGTCTCCAGTCTAGTGGATGAGAAAACAAAAGAGAGCAAATCTAATAATGGAACCAGAAAAACATAGTCTTTGCTTCATGCATGTTGCCTGTATGCTTGTATTTTCAGCTTTGCTACCTCTTAATGAGATGCTAATTAATGCAGTGTTAACCTGCTCAGCTCATTTTTTCTTTCTAATGGAACACAAATCAAATGCTGAATGTTCTTTTTTTGAATCTTGTTTGTCTTCTTGGAAAGCACTGGTGTCTCTAAAGGAGCTGAAATGATCATTCTGGTTTTGCTCTTATCTTCCATGCAGGAGCATCACCAATAGCTCTAGTTTGGCTTCAGGAGTTCTGTTTGCTATTGCAGTGTTTATTTTCTAGCTTGTATAAAAATACTCACTTTCTCTGGTTTCCTGGACAAGTGATAGCAGTCTGTACAGCAGCTTTTGTAACAAGTTCACATCATATAGTATTATATAGTTTATCATAAAAGCGTACGAAATTTAAACTTCAGAATTCCTGCATTGCTATTCACCTGAAGACTCTTTATGTCCTGTAGGTTTTGTGGTATAGAATCATAGAATAGTTAGGGTTGGAAAGGACCTTAAGATCGGCCAGTTCCAACCCCCCTACCATGGGCAGGGACACCTCACACTAGACCATATCACCCAAGGCTTCATCCAACTTGAACACTGCCAGGGATGGAGCATTCACTACCTCCCTGGGCAACCCATTCCAGCACCTCACCACCCTCACAGTAAAGAATTTCTTCCTTATATCCAGTCTAAACCTCTGCTGTTTCAGTTTCAACCCATTACCCCTTGTCCTATCACTACAGTCCCTAATGAAGAGTCCCTCCCCAGCATCCCTGTAGGCCCCCTTCAGATACTGGAAGGCTGCTATGAGGTCTTCACGCAGCCTTCTCTCCTCCAGGCTGAACAGCCCCAACTTTCTCAGCCTGTCTTCATACAGGAGGTGCTTCAGTCCCCTGATCATCCTCATGGCCCTCCTCTGGACTTGTTCCAACAGTTCCATGTCCTTTTTTATGTTGAGGACACCAGAACTGAACACAATACTCCAAGTGAGGTCTCACGAGAGCAGAGTAGAGGGGCAGGATCACCTCCTTTGACCTGCTGGTCACGCTCCTTTTGATGCAGCCCAGGATACAGTTGGCTTTCTGGGCTGTGAGTGCACACTGCTGGCTCATGTTCATTTTCTCATTGACTAACACTCCCAAGTCCTTAATCATGCCATACATGTGTGCAAGTCATGGTATAATTTTATGACAAGCAGTAATACTGCAGGCTACCTCCCCAACAGACAAACAAGTTGTTGCACTACGGTACCAATGAAAACAGGTCCGTAACTTTTACTGTGTGGGCTCTCATAACACACCCAGAGCCACTGTGTCAGTGTACCACTTGGTAGTGCATTTAAGTGGTGCAACTAAAATCCATCATGTTTCCTCCGTTATCCTCTCCCAAAAGGACAGAAGATGAAGTGTTCTGGGGGAATGTTTTATACACACACACACACTGGCACATGTTCCTACCGCAGAAATGCAGTAGGTGATTCCACCACAAAGCACAAGGGCTGTGATGGTCCTGAGCTCCTGGGTGATTGCTGGCAGAGACCCAAGGCAGCTCAGCAGGACTTGGAGCTGGTGCACTAGATCCAAACCCAGCTCCAGAGGGACAGGACTTTGGACAAGAGTGTGGCTGCTAACAGGTCTCCTCCCTCTGCCAGCAAACTGCCCCTCACACCGTTTGCTCCTGCAACTGCTGTGATCAGAGGTGAGCCAGCGCAAGGCTGCAGAAGCTGTTATGTCGAAGCTGGGTGACCTTCCAGTCCTGGTGTCCTTTTGACTGAGGCATTTCTTGGGGTGTGCAGCATGCAGATGTTCTGGCAGCTGGGACAGAGCCTTACTGAAGTGTCTGTAGGGCTTCATGCTGTGGTTTAAGGGGAAGCAAATCCAGGCTGCAGCAGGTGTGTAGATCTAAGCATATCTTCAGGCTTTGCAAGCTGAGATACTGCAGCTGCCAGTGGAGAGACTTGAGCTCATACTCACTCAGCGTGGAAGCAAGAAGGCAGGTAGCGGGGCTCTGCCGGCATTCTACCTGCCTGCACATAGCACAGCACCCATTTCCCTGCCCCCTCCCAGTGACTGCCAAATGGTGGGCTCTGGGTGTGCTGCTAGCTGCAGAAATTCCTCAGACTCTTTACTCCTGTTGGCTATTTTTGTAATCAGTGACTGTAAATACTAATTGCTGTGGAAGAGCTGAGAAATCTAGGTGGCACTTGAAAGAGAAACAAATCAAAGTAAATTAAGACGCAGGGGTGTGCATAGCCTCTCCAGCTAAGTGCAGTTCCTTTTGCGGCCAAACAGCATTTGTGGAGCAGACTGCTATGGCATTGGCTAACAGCAGCAGACAGGACTCTGAGCTTATGTCTGCAAGCTGAGAGATCAGAGAAAATCAGCTTGTTTACCTGCTTGTGAAGCAGACTGGCTCTTTGCAACTATTTCCTGGGTTTTGATCTTGCTCTCTGCCAGTTTTGTGATAGTTTTGGACACACGAGGTATGATTTTGCATCTTTGGTTTGGCAGATTCAAGGCTGAAGTCATCCCAAATAAGCAGCCCAGAGGTTTACTGCATTAACTATGGCAGTGCTCAGTGTCCTGGCTGGGAACTTTGCTATGATAAACCAGAATGCATAAATATGAACTAATTTGCCAGGTGTTGCTTCAGTTCAGGGAACAGCATACTCTACAGATGGTGCCCACAGCTTGTGGGCATCTACTGCTGTATTTAAGGCCTGCAATCTAATACCAAACGTGCCCCAATTCTGCAGCACCAGGTCCATCAGTGGGGCTGCAGTAGTTGCCCACACGCCTCTAGCTGACTTTCCCTCTCCAAGCAAATGCATTGCTGTAAACCACCAGTGGGGTTTTTATTTCACTTCCTGTCTGCTTTGGATTGTGTAACTAAGCCCCCAGATTCCCCACCTCTAACAAAGATGTTTTACAACACTGCAGACCAAATCAAAACCACAGACATGCCATACAACAAAGAAAACAAACGGCACAGTCAGGCCCCTGTCCCAGCTGAGGCCTGGGGTGCTGGAATCAAAAGCAGTTTTTCCTCTGCTTTACTAAAATGTAAAAAAAAGGAAAACACGGTGAAGTGGTCATGCTCTGCCCCACCTCTGTAATACATGACTACTTTGTAACCTAGGCTGAACCCTTCTTTTCTGATCTATTTGCAGATCCTTAGCAGACAGCAGTAACACTGACATCCGCAGCACTTGGCTTTGCTGAGTCTCAGCACCAAAAAAACCCAGCATCCTTCCTCAGCATCTCCCCAGTCCCTCTGCCAGCCCCTCAGTTTTAGACATGATTCCACAATGAGATAGGAAGGCAATGTCTAAATAAAGTGTTTCGGTCACCTGGCATATCTAGCAACTGGGAACATGAGCCCTCCCAGTGCCCACCAAAATTTCATAACAGGGAAAATAAAGGCCATTACCAGAAACTTTAATAGGGCACAAAAAGTTGCTGTCCGTAGCTGTCTGCATCCGTATGATGCTATGGCTGTAAAATAGCACCTGACTTTGCAAACCTTCAAAAAATAAAAATAAGTGAACACATGATGTTCAAACTCACAAAACAGCACCAGCCAAGGGCCCAAACTGTTCTGAGCCTCTACAGGCGCACTTTAGTCTTCCTAACTATGTACCAAAGTGGTGCAGAGGGAAGGATTTTCCTTTTAACTGTTCCAGACTCTTCTTATAGGGAAACATTTTCCAAATGAGTCATGCTGCAGAGACTCGTAAACACAGCACTATTGAGCTGGTTTCTTCCTATGGCATTTTTCCATATTTACACATCTAAGGAATGCAAGGGTGCTTCAGAGACAAGATATGTGGACTTCAAAACATTTAAATGCCAGCACTTTGGTATTTCATCTTCAGCTGCAAGGTTTGGCTGATGAATGTCAAACCCATCACAGCATGTCAAGAAAGCAGACAAAGGCTGTAGTGGAGCAACCAGGCACCAAACCCAAGACATTGATTGATCTTGCATAATTGCATAGGAGATGTTGATGAAACCATTTAACTCTTGATACAGGAGTCCAGAGTTTTGCATTTTACAGGCGGTTCTTCTAAGTGCCAACCCCAGATTAATGAACGTTTATCTGTTACTCAAAGAAATCCATTAAAAAAGAGTAAACAACCCAACAATCCCATGTCAAGCAAATGCACTTTGCTTCCTGAGCATGCTCCAAAAGCTGGACAAATGGCTCAGGATTCTTGTGAGTCCCATGTCGAGTTCCCCAGGGACAGAATTCCCGCAGGAAAGCTCAGCTCCATTGCAAAACAAAGCATGGGAAGAGGCTGGGATCTCATAGCAAGCTTGCTTCAGCATTTCCTTGCCCTGAGTGTATGTTTTTATAACAAAGCAGACACCATCTACCTGATAAGATTTCAAGAAAGAACTGTTTAAACATAAGCATCACACAGATAAGACTTTCACCTGATCCTAAGGTTGCATTTATAGAGCTGCTGAATAACTAGGAAAAAACGAATCCAAGGAATAGGGTATGCTTTAGGAAATTAACCTTTGGCTTACGTGGGACTGAGGTATTATTTCCTCTTACAGATGCTCACTCACTGAGATAGCCTAATTCAGTAGTTTAGTAAAACCTAACTTTAGGCAGTTGAAATTATTTGTCTTCTTTCATGCTTATAATAAGCATGACTGAATCCCTTCCTGGATCAGAGACCAGAGGGCCTGGTTTCTTGTCTCACTCTGTTCATTACTCCACCCTCTCCAGAGGTAATCAGTCTTTGCCATGGGTTTACTGCCATCTTTATGAGTTACAAATCAAACTTTCCTTTGAAGTTGAGGTTGAAATGGAGCAACATTCAGGGAAAGTGTGAAGCCTATAGCCTTGATGCTCCTGAGTTTATCAGGGACTGGAGAGATTAAGAGACAGTGAGCTGATCTCAGTCTCTAGGCTTGCTTTTGGGCTTCTCTCTCCTCCACTAGAGCCGAGATGCTATGATTCTTAACCTCAAAGATGAGCTCCAAGAGATAAAAGCCAAAGTGAGCATGGAGAGCTCCTATGTGAAGAAAAGCACTGATCTCCAGGTCCACGAAACCCAGAAGAGGTGTAACAATGCAGAGAATATCCTGGACAAGGAGATTCAGGTAAGCCCTTCCCCATGATCCCTACTGGAAGGCATATCCAGCTAGGAAGGAGAGTCCTCCCTTGCTCCCCAGATGCCCTTTGTGTTCTCCATCACAGTCACCAATACAACTATTTGAACTGGATCAGAAAACTCATCCAGGTTAGAAATCTTTCACTCTTTCACTGCTTGTCTGTATGGTCCTGCAAACAGCAACAGCATGGATGGAATGGCTGCAGGAGACAATGGCTGGAGGCAGGACTGCTTAAAGTAATGACACTGTCAAAGAAACAGACCCATAACTACATCCAAAGGGTGTAGTTCCAAGGCTGTTTAGCAACATAAGGAGCTTTGAACTCTCAGCACTGGTGTGCTGCCTGTGGTGCTGATAAAGCTGTTCATGTGGCCCTAAGGTGAATTGGGCTAGAAAATCATTCTGGTTTTGCAAACTTCCCCTTCCCCCCTTTTCCCCAAAACAAGTGTGATCTAGTTGTCCCTTCTTTATGGATGGCCCAAGGTCAAGGACTGCCTCGGTTAATTTTGTCACTGGGAAAAAATGGCCTTGACTACACAAATTGCTCCTGCACTCTTGCTCACAGCTCAGCTTTCAGCAGCGAGTGTGTGCACACACATATGCACTGACATTGACTCTTGTTTTCTGTTTGTGCTGATCACAGAAGTTGAGGAGCAAAACTGATGAGGAGATTCGAGTTCACCTGGAGATTGAAGATTTCCTCAGGCAAAACCATAAAGTACGTGTGACTGCTAATGCTCAAAGCAGCAACAGATAAACATTGTATCCTCAATTAGTGCCTAAACAAAGCCAGTTATTGCTCTATCAAATTTACCAGATTCTTCATTGCTGCTGTTTGAATGACTGTTTATCCTCAAGTCATAATTAACCCAGCTCACCCAAACTTGGGATTTGCTAAGTTTCCTTAAAATTAGAGTTCATGTAATGATTGACATTGTTTGTTCAGGTGTTACAGGATTGTTCCTCCCTCAGGGAGTTGTATTCAGCTAACTGGAATTTTATTTAGACCTTCCTTGGCAGTAGCTGGGGCTCCCAGTGCCTCAGTGAAGGGTGCTATTGCGCACAGTGGGGTGACCATTTCACGGACCCAAGTGTTGCACACAGGAGGCACCAGGGAGGAAATGACAAATTGCCAGCCCAGTTTTGCCTTACCTTAATCTGAGGAAGTATCAGGGTTGGATAATTGCTAATTCACAATTATTGTACCCATTTTCAGCAGCAAACAACCATGAATGTTCTTGTGCTGTTGATCCAGAAGTTTAGGGCTCTGCTATTATCAACAGTGTGCCCATTACAGTGAATAACACTGGAAAGCATCTCAAACCACACGACCGGAAGAAAACCTGTACTACTGCAGGGTGCCTAACATCTCTGCCAGTACAAAATTTATTAGAAGATACTAAATTAAAAAAAAAAAAAGAGTGCAAAAAGTGTGCTATATCGTGTGAGCAATTGTTGTCCTCTATCCCAGAGCCTTAGGCTGATCAGTGCTTCATAGTGAGGGGGCTTTCCAAGTACAAGCTGCAGCCCATTTGACCTCTACCATACGGCAAAGTACAAGCCTCTCTGTACTCAGACAGCAGCTGGTGGCTCTATAGGGGCCCACAGAGAAGAGAATGACCATGGCCTCCATCTCCCTTGTGTGTCCAGCTGTGATGCCATAATGAGATTGATGCTTTCCCTCAGATTATTTTTCCATGCAAGCCATCATGGTTGTTGCCATGGAGAAGTTGTTCATGAATGGAAGGAAGTCATCTGGGTGACTGGTTCAGAAACACCTGCCCTTCTATTCACAAGTGAGACAAAGCCAAGTTCACAACCTGAAATATTGTGAAGTGCACCTCTGAGACCTTATTCCTGGTGTGCTGAGCTTAATACAGAAAGTGGGTAGGGAGTCAGGCAGAGGATAAAAGCTTTCTCACTGACAAATTCTGTTTCTTAACCTCCTCCCTCCCTTTGTGTACACACAAAGAATGGCTTCTAATTGTCACTTACTTCACCAGGACTGTGTACAAAACTAACCCGCAGTGCTGCTCCATTCTTCATGTGTCCCTGAAAGCCCAACCTAGCGTCTCTTCATCCCCAGTCCAGTGCTGCAGCTTCCATGGTAAACTCCCAGTGAGGGACCTGCACACCTAGGGTTTTGGCCATTTCAAGATGAGAAGAAAACACCAAGCATGTGAAATCTAGGGGACTCTTACCACCATTCTTACAGCAGGCCATGTAATAGGAGCAAACCTTTCACCTGTACACTCTTTTTACTATGCTGAGCACCACTCTATCCTCCTGCAGAAGGTGCAAGAGAAGCTGGAATTCTGGGTGGACAAATATGAAAATGACACAGATGCTAAAGACAAAGAACTGGATGCCCTAAAAGCATTAAAGGCAAACCAGTTGGAAATACTGCAGGGACTTGCCAAGGAGGTAAGACATCAGCAGCATCTCTGCTCAACCACACAAAACTGCATCCTGGCTTTTTCTTATCTGCATTCAGGTAAGGAACCAGGACCACGGAAAATAAAAATCAGTAATCTTGAGGTGTAGGGTGAGATGGTTCTAGGAAGGCAGGGACCAAGTAGTCATCTTCTATTTGCTACCTGTGACATTGAAGGATGATATTTCCCCTACAGCAGTTGTCAAAATACCAGCAAGTAATCATAGAGCTATTGACAGCCTTTGAGAGGGGCAAAGACACTGTCCCATCCTATCAGTATGCCTCACCTTCATTTGCTGCCTTATTCTGAATGTACCTGCTCTTTCTAGCCACACTGAGGTAAGACAGGCTGAGGCTGGAAGAGGCAGTTCATCCCTCCCTGCAGATGCACATTTACAGCTGCACAGTTCTCTAACGGGCTGATTCTGGTTAAAACCATTCCTGCCCCACACTAGTTTTTTTGTTAACTACCATGCTCTGAACACAGCTATGCAGGCACAGTAGAGCAGGCAGCACAGGGTGGAGAGAAGTGTCTAGAAAAGGGTTTTCTAAAGCCAGAAGGAATTAATTTGTAATCATTCCTTATTGTCACTGGGTCTGAGATGATGGGACTGAGTTAGATGTTTCCCTGTTTGTGGGCTCATATTTTTCACTCTGTACACTGTCATCTCAGTGTCTCAAGTGTGTTTGTACATCATCTGCTGCCTATCCTGGGGGAGCACAGGTCCTTCCTACCACCATCTGTTGCCTGAGACACCATCAGACAGCCATTTTACAGCACAGGATCAAAGGGTTAATTATACCCAGGCCATGAGAGGCTTCATTTTGGCAGCAGTGCCTTTGGACTGATGGTGGTAATGAGCAACATTTGCCATCTGGATTTGGGAAAGATCAAATAAAGGAGATGGGGGAGGAAGGCTCACACTAACACATTGCCCTTGGGCTGCTGTGGAGCTCCCTGGTGCACAGGGTAGTGACCCTGACTGTGGCCCAGCAGACAGCCAGAGGAGAAGAATCCTGGCACCAGGGTCTGGATGAGACCTGCTCTGGCAGGCTGCTGGGCAGGGTGAGGCTTGAAGGACAGTCCTGCACTTTAGGGAAAGTAGTTTTCATGCTGCTGTTGCCACCCTTGTTCTATCTTGCAGTGCCAGATATTTGAGAAAATCATCATCACTCACCGGGCAGAAGAGGATGCTAAAAGAAAACAAATGGAGAAGGATGCCTTGGAGCTGAAGAGCACCCTGAAGGTAAAGGAGAGCAAAGCTGAGGCAGTGCTGCTCCATCAGCAGATGGGAGTTAATAATTTGTGCCATTTATTTAGGCAAAAAATGACCCAAGAAAGTTGGCTGGTGTGGAGCAGCACAAGCAAGGGAAAGACAAAGCCTGTCCCTCTCTACTGGGACAGACACAAAGCCAGCAGACAGCTGCAGGTTTGAGAAAGGAGCAAAAGCAGAGAAGCCGATACCCTTGAATGATTTGGGGCTGTGCTTATCCCACCAGTGCTACTGCATGGGTGATAGAGGGAGGGTCATGGAGCTGTCCAATGCTCATCCCCTTGCCACCAGCAACAGATGCCCTTGGCCCAGATGTGGATTCCTTCAGCATGACCAGCAAAGGCCCAACTGCTGCTATGCAGGCCAGAGGTCCCCTCTTGCAGCTGGGGAGCACTAGAGAGACTCTGCCCATTGAGTTGTACCAGGTACTCCAACAAGTGGCTTCTCCCTCTCTCTCTTCCAGCTGCAGTCCTGGTGGAGAGGTACAATGGTCCGCAAGAACCTTGGCCCCTACCAGGGCCTCAAGAAGATGGAGAAAAAGAAATCAGACCACAAAGAAAAAGGGAAAGAGGAAAAAGCTGGAGCAAAGAAAAAATAATGATAACTTAAGAAAGTGGCCACAGAAATGCTCCAGGGCTGTTGCTGGGCATGGCACTGCAGTCTGTGACAGAATGAAATAAACCAAGTTGTCGTGCTATTCTGGAGAACACAATCGTGTCAGACACAGTTAAGGTAAAGCTACAGTAACTCTTACGATCTTGAAGCTGCCCTTGCACAGCAGAGACATTTTCTCCAGCAGAAAGGGGATTTGCAACAGAGCAGTGAGAAACACTATGTCCCCCAAAGTTCTGTATGGAAACAAGACAGCTAGCAGGAGGTAACCCTGTTAACAGCCCAGTATCTTGCCTGCATGGGATGCTCGGCACTGAGAACGTCCTCTGCAGACCCCAAAGCTCTGGCCATGGCTGAGGCACTTGGGTTTGCTGCGGCTCCAAGTGGGGTAGGGGGGCCAAGTCACCCACACTTGGGCTCAAGCAGCATCCTCCACGCTGTCAGTGCCAGCATCAGGTCAGCAGGGGAAAAACTGCTGACAGCTTGCAGTGTAAACACAAGGGCAGTCAAAGCATGCAGCTTTCCATGCCCCCAGTCCTGCAAAATGTCAGCACACAGCATAGCTCCGGATGTCTTCCCACCGAGGGAAGGCACATCGAAAAAAGACAGAAGATGCACTGCCTGTAGGAGCTACCCTGGCCTCATCCGTGCACAGCAAGATGAGGCAGCAGAGAGTGAAGTTGCTGGACAGCAGTGCGCTGCTTTTCTAACCAAGAGGGGAGTCTTCTGCTGATACAATTGTTAGTCATGTACAGGTCTGTGCACAAAGCAAAATTAGCCCTGTGGTTGAGCTGTCTGGTGTCACTCCCTCACAGGAAGAGAGAGCTCAAACCACACAAAACCTGCTGTGCTCTTTGTGATCAGTTGATGCTGGCTCCAAAACATCCTCATGTCCAAGCTGAACTCTGCCAAAAGATATAAAGGTGATGACTGAAATCGTAAGCACAGAGCCTTTGGCTCATGGCTCTGTCTGAACAGCAGAGAACGGGCTGGTGTCCAAGTATCAGGCAGAACGGATCGTCAAGGGAGCACAGAAGTTTCAGATACAGGTTCCCCTCCCAGCACTGGTACCAAAGCCATTTTGTTCACTTTTCGTGGTCTCCATGCAGTGTTAAGAGCAAGTATCATGAGCCAGGACTGTGCTTGCACCCATATCGACACTACATATCCACACTCATCACTGTAGGAAGTGCCTCGGAGCAACTGTGGGACTTAGGTTCCAAATCTTAACTCTCCTTTCTCATACACTGCTGACTTATGTTTTGCGTATGTGGTGGGTGTTAACGGGTGACCTGTTCAGGTGGAAGGAATGAAGTCTGCTAATAAACTCTTCAGAGGGCTTGAGCAAAGGAAAAAGCAGGGTAAGTGGAGGGGTGGTAGATCTTGTATCAAACTCTAGGCACACATTAGTAACACAATCAAACAACTGAAATCTGAAACGTGGCATTTCCTGGGCTCTGACTACTTTTCAGCAGACAGCAAAACAGAATTCTGGTTACAAATTAAAAAACCACCAGTAGAACAGGCTCTGTTATTCCACTAAGGTGGGGGGTGTTGAAATCTCAAGTCCAACACAAGTGTCCCAGCCACTGGTGGTAGTGCAATGGGGGTGAAGGTGTTGAACTTGACCTTGCACCTCCCAGGGAAGGACAGCATGCTCCTCCCCGGGGACTGTGGCCTGGCTGCCACCTATCCTGCTCCTCCCGGCCTCCTCCGGCCAGCAGCCCATCCCAGAGGCGCTGCTTCCCTTACAAGCCTTACCTTGGTTAGCAAAAACCGCAGCAGCGCTCCGTTCCTTGGCTGTGCAGCAGGCAAATAAACTGGCTGAGTACATCTGGTGGTGGGAGCAGAGGGCAGTGTCCCAAAACCTGGCAGTGTTGAGGAACTCTGTCAGGGTTGGAACTGTGTTTTCTCCAGCTATGGAAAGAGGGGATCAAAGCACACATCCATGTTTCTTGCAGGGAAAACCAGAAATCACAAGCCCCTTGGAGGAAGTGGGTTCCTGGGAGGTAAATGGAGAAGAAAGGCTGGAGATCGGGAAGCTTTGGATCGGGAGGTGGCCTTGGGAAGAGTGGGAAGGATGAAGACCTAGAGAGAACTGGGCAGCCCTCATGAAGGCAGCAGCTTGGTGAGCAGTGAACAGGGGCATGAAGCAGGAAGTCTGTGGATCTCTGGCAATTTCTAGGCCTTTACTTACTCATTTTTCTAAATAAAAAACCCCTAGCTATGAGGAGGGAAGAAAAGAGGAGCAGACATTTTGGTTAGTAAAAACAAACCCTTCAAAAGCTGCAGGGCAGGAAGCTGGGTGCAAGTTTTACCTTGGTAGGTAAAACCCAAGGTAGGATAAAACCAAGCAAGTGACAAGAGCCACAAGGACTAACAGCACCAGCAAAGTCCCCAAACACAGAATGTACGTTCTACTTTGAAGAAAAAAACAGGGCATGGAGAGAGGGGAGCAAAGGATTCTGAACAGTATCACTGCTTCTGTGTGTCTGTGGAAGGTAAAATACCCCTAAGAAAAAGCTTCTGATGTGGCTGCAGAACATGTGTAAAGACAGTGGAGTTGTTCTGTCCTAGTTAATACAAAAATGAGAGGAATAAAGAAGTCCACTAACTGGCACCTGCAAGGATGAGGAAGGGGAATAAAAACACAGAGGATGTGACATTCATTGATGGAACAGAAAAATAGCAGGAAGAAGTAACATAACCCATGTAAGTTTGAAAACTTTATTTCAAATTACCCATGGTTTCCTTTTATATTACTGGTGTGCTAGAAGTTCACACTACTGGCAGGATACAGGCAATGTAAAATATACAATACTCAGACACATTTATGTGTAACAGACTTAGAAATTATGGAATGTATTTACAGACATACAGCATGGAATGAAGCTTTAAAATCCTTTATTAATTACACGTTTACACTGTTTTCAGAAATAACAAAATTAGATCACTTTGTAAAACATCACAATATCTACACAAAAGCATTTTTTAATGTCCAAATTCACCTTAGAAATCCTCTGTTCCTAAAAACATTTTTTTTTCAAAGAACCACTTATAGGCATAAAAGGATAAAAATACCATTTGCCATCATGTCACAATCAAGAACAAGAGGTGTCCTTAGCACTGTAAGAAGCTGTCTCAGATTCATTTTAAGCAGGCTGCTGTGCTGGGGCCATTACAAAAGCCTCCCCTTCAGCAGGGAAAGACCCAAACCCGGGGGGGGGGGGTTGCTGCCAGGGCTCCCATGTGCCTGCACCGCTCCGCCTCCAGCATGTAACCCTGCTGAGCATCAAACACTGTTCAGCACTTGACATGGGTCAAGGAAGGACAGTGGCACAGGGGAGTCAGTGTGTAAACACCGGCAAGTATGACACACTCATGTGGATTCCTCCTCCAACACAAATGCCCCAGAGAAAGACAATCGCCTCTTTGCTTTGTCACACGAAATAGGATCTTATACATGTTCTCTTTAAAATATTAAAGGGATACGACAAAAATTGCACATAAATACACTAAAAAAATCCACACCCATTTTGCAAACAAGAACTGAAGTTGGGCTTGGTATAATACATTAACTGCACGATGAAACTTCAGGTTTGGATTTTGTCCCTAAACATCTGGTCAAGATTTAGTGTTCGCCAGGATGAACACAGAGGATCATTAATGCCAAACTGGTATGGTCACATACACTGAAACTGCCAGAAGGAACCAGGGCTTAGCACAGAGTGAGTGATGGTGGAGGTAGCCCCTGCCCAGCCAGGCCACCCCTGCTCCTTACCCAAGCTCTGCTGCCACACACACTGCTTGGACAGAAGAGGAGCTCCCTTCACCAGGCACAAGGGGAAATGGCCTTTTCTTGCTGTTTGGAGTCAACCCCCCACCCCGTTAACTCCTCAACTAGTATTAACGAAACACCAAACTTCCACCAACCTGAACACTGTTAGGTTTCACTTCCCCTGAGTGCTGGAAGCTGAACCGGAGCAAAGAGCACACCCAGACCATTCCATGAAGGGAAGTGTTTTCTTAAAACAGGAGTGTTTAAATAGCCCACAAAGGGTGTGCTAATAAAAGCAGCTCAGCCCTCTAACAACACAAGTGACCTGATGCTGGTAACTGATGAAGTCAGTGCTCTCCTCTTTCAAATTCTGTGCAGCGACAAACACACACAGAACGTTTGTGGTCCGTATTGTTTGCTTGTGAGAGGCAGAACCTTCCACCCAACAAACCACAGCAGAGACTTAAGACACTTTGACGTAACCCTGTAAGAATTACCAGCACTCCTTGCAAGCGACATTAAGCGAAATACAAGATCTAACTGAGGAGAAAAGTGTCTGTGTGGGCTGCTCTCTTCCTAGACGTGGCATTTTCATTACCTGCCAGGCTCAGGGCAGCGCACGTACCAGTATGAAAAGGTTTCTCTTCAGCTGTGCACTTTGAAATACCCTTCAGGTGTTCTCCACTCACAATGTGATCAACCATCTACAGATGCCAGTGAGGAGCAACTGGAATAATTATGTGAAGTAAGGGATTCAACACTCACCACAATGGACCTTGAAAGAAATACATGAAGCAAAACGGAGTGGAAACAAAACTGCAAATCAAAAGGGGAAAAATCCAGCTAAGCCCAGTCCTTAGCAGTGCTCCCACGGCAGGTTTGCTTCCACAAGAATGCCTGTTAGCCAGCCTGCTCCCATGTCTTTTGTTATTATCCCTATGAAATCCTTCTGGTGTATTCTGCTTCAAATATATTCCCAGATGGAATACCTCCAGCACCTGAGGTTGGTTTCAGACCCCATGCACCATGTATTTATTAGTAGCATAACATTCTGGGATGCTTTAAATGGGCCAAAGCGAACCAAAGGAAGTGCATGGGTGAGAACAAGATTTTGCAAGGTCTTTTTCTGGGGGGGAAAGAAAATACTGTAGGTGATGTGGTTGTGAGCTTGGCCTCGGCACTAAGACCAGAGCACATGGAGCTAGTCTTTGTTTTGCCAGCATCATCTGTCCAGAAAAATATGAAACCTGTTGGCTACCTCTCCCATTCCTGTATATTGAATTTCCATTTTCACATTAAGGAAAAAGGAAGGAAGTAATGGTAGCTCTGTAAAACTAGTGTGGCTCTCTACATAAACTCTCAATGATAAAAGGCTTATTTAAAGCCCTGTCGAACCCACAAAGAGAAGCTACCCTTTGTAACAGACACTGTTTTGACAATACACAGCCCACTGTGGAAATTCAGTAGCTGTGTTCTTAAAATTATGAATTTCTCAGTGGCTGGGACACTCACCAGCGCTGGCATGGCTGCAGGGGATGCTCCCGCCCCTAATAAGCTATTTGATAAAGGGTTGCCAAGGATTATTAGCACAGCAGGCTGTGATTCTTTGCACTGCAGTGAAAATAGAGACGTGGCTCCTGATGACAACTAGCCATCGTTCAACAAAACCACCAAGTAACCAAACGCATCCCTATCTGACCAGGGGCGCAGGTGAGAGGACAGATGTGATCTCTCTCCACCGGTGTTGAGAAAATTGTCAGACAAAGACATGTTAAAAACCCAAACAGAAAGTGAATCCAGCAAGAATGATGATGTGATTAACGCAATTTGAACATTCTGATCAAGCATCTTTGACTAAGGCACTTTCCTGCAGAGAGAACACACAGTATTTCTCTCTCTTGAGAAAAAAAAATGAATCAGGTTTTTTTTTTCTTCAAATTTTAAGCGATGAGGACGTGCCAACGCAAGTTACAGCAGCAGGAGGTTCGACCCTGTCATCAAACACTGCAGGTAAGATTGTGTGTTGTGATTTTTTAATATATGTAATAGAAATAGCTGTTTTTTGAAGGCAAAAAATTTCCCCTTCTTTGAACCCTGTGAGGAAGGAGAGAAGTTTCCCCATGTGCCCATAGCAGCCACATCCTTTTTTAACAATGAATTCCCCTAGGAATCTCTTTCCAAGCTATATCCACATCAGCAAGGAATTCCCTACCCTCCTCCCAATGAACTCTGTTTTCTTTAAAAAAGGGGCAAAATACTGATAATAAAAATGTTATTGGAAACTGCTGTGATCTCCAAAAAAATGGAGAAATGAAGTAAAACATTCCTGTCAGGAATCATGGAAACTCATTTCCTTAGAACAGAGCTCTGTGTGTTTGGATGCACTGCATGGGCAGTAAAGTCTTCACGTCCTTCTGCTTAGCCAAGGTAACCCCAAAGGTCCTGGAGGTCTTTACACAGCAGACAAGTGGTGAAGTTGCTGCTGCTTTGGGGGTGCCAGCTCCAGGAGCGCCTGGACAGTCACAGCTACCTGTGTCAAACCCTTCTCTTCTAAAATATGTAGAGGCAAACATAATTGCTCCTGAATGGGGAACAAAACAAAGACAAAAACAAAATGGATGAAAACCACTCAACTGAAAAGAAAAAAAAATTAAGCAAAAGGTGACTGAAATATGAAATGTTATGGACAGCCAGCACACACACACAGGTACGACATGAAGCTCCTGCTTGGGGCTAACGAACCACGAACTCGACTCTCAAAGAAGGTGGCCTCGGGCTAATCCTTGTGTTCATTAGAAAACTGTACAAATGAGAACCTGAAGAGGACTGTGGGAGGCATGGGGAACGGCAGATTGCTCTGTCTCTGCCCACACTGAGACGGCAGCAGCTTATGAAACCAAAAGAAGAACTTCAGGAGGGAGAAAGCTTCCCCTCAGTGTGATGAACCCACCACCACATGGAGCAGGAAAGGAACCATGGCTTCCTCTCCAGAGCCACACTGCCTTCTTGAGGGAGTCCTCCTGTTTAGCTATCAAACATGAGGAGAGACATGCTTTAAAGCAGAGAATGAACCACTACCACTTATCGCCCTCCCAGAAGTACACCTGCCTAGTAGGTTACCTCCAAAATCAACCTGAGGAATAAGAGTAATACGCAAAATGCAAGATAGGTTTAAAAGTGTTTATTAATAATTGTGCTGTTCTCAGCCTAAGACGTATTTAAAGTCTCATCCTACATCAGTCCTTGGCACATCCTGGCCACCCTCACTCCACAACAGTCAGGATACATGTCCTGTATTTGTAGAAGATAACCAAAGCGTGTCCTTCTTATAGAGCTACATTTTACGTGTTATTTCCACAGCAACCTGCCTTTCTCCGCTTTTTGACCCTTTACTGATTTGGGATGTTAAAGAAATCCTTCAGCATAAACAGCAGCAGCTAGCACTCCTCCCGCAAAGCTCAGGGTGGAGAGAGAACAAACAAAACCAGGCTGAAATTCTCACAGTAAACCATACGACCAGGCTGAAATATGTTTTTCTTCCAGCAAATTCATGTCATTTTGAAAAGAGTGTGCTTTTTGTGAAAATACCTGTAACCTTGAGCAAACACGCCTTTTTTCTTCTATATACAAGCAGATAAGAGGAAAAGCTTTGGAATGACTCCATACCACAGTCAGTTGTGACAAGCAAAATTTAAAAACTGGAAGGCACTGTTAGTGTAAAACCCCTTGCAGCTTTTATCACAGTGTTCATTAGAAGAAGTTAAAGGACATAGGAACTGAGTTCATTTTAGTTCATACCAGTAAGCAGAGCAAAAATAGCTCATTTTAAAATAAAACAATCTCCCCCTGTCAGAGGTCCCCTCTTTGCTCAGAAATGCTTTGCTTGGACAGAACACTTTGTGTGATTTGGAAAGAGGGCATCGACTCCTCTACTTGCTTCTTTGTTAAATACTAACTCTGTGTTACAAGGGCTTATGAGATCCATGTACACATAACACATTTTTACTGGTAGCAACCACAAGGGCAACTGAACTCCTATGTATCTTAAACTGTGCTTCAGAGCTGTTGTCAGGTTAACATCAGAATGCTAACACCACTTACACTGGGCTTACAAGCCATTTACTGTATTTTCAGATGTAACAGAAATATATTGAAAACACATTTGCCATCAAGCCATTTTATTTAACACTTACCTGTCACTGGTCTCTGAACAGAGTTCCCTGAATCAATCTACACTCTGAGGAGACATGGTCTTTTACACATCCCATGGGGAGTGCCCTGAAGTTCTGAGGTGTCCCTGAGACATTAAAGCATTAAAGCACCAGGATGCTTTTCCTGGGGAGGTAAAAGCTTTGAAGCTGTACGGAAGACTACCTGAGTTTTGTATAACAGTGAAGAGTCATTGTGCAACTGGGACTTGCATTCCTGCAACTGTATGATACAAAGGTTTCTGAAAATTACAGGATAGGAGGAAGACACATGGACAAGCATGGGTTGGGCTGCCCACAATCTAGTGGAAACTCAAGAAGTTTTTGTTAAGTTTTATCCAGAGCACAGTAAAATGCTACAGCATTCTGTGGCATCTGACAGAGTTTTTAGGGATTTTTCCTTCTGTGACAGAAAAAAAATAATTTCAAAGTTGTTGAAGAGTGCAATTTCTCTGAAAATTTCCTCCTTGATCTGTTACAAAGCTCAAGTAGCTCAGGACTCACCGACAGTTATTGTGCAAATCCTGACTCAAGAGTAATACACCAGTCTACAAATACAAGAAATCAAATGCTCTCAGAAGCAGCATAAGGGTAAGGAAAAAGAAAAATCAGCTACAAAGTTCTGTGGATAAAACTTACCAGACCATGCCTCCTAAGACTGTGAGATCTCTTCAAGAACACTGATGTTGGGAAAAAAAATACTTTGCCTTCTTTAACTTTTTTCATCAGATAAATTCTCTAGCAATTTACCAGGGTGGGTGCAATTCCCATTATACTGGTGGGAAAACTGAGGCACAAACTGAAAACACAGTTTTCCCAGTACTACATCACCTGTTGGCAGACTATAGCACGCACCCACACGTTCTAACCTTTGTGCCTTGCTCTAGCTCTCAGACAGCACTTCCTCCCTTGTCACCTCCTAAATATGACACAGCAAATACAAACGTGGATTATGTCACAGATGGTCATGTGGGTGCACCAGTGTGTTCACACATTATACTTGTCACCTCTGTCCCATCAGTGGGAAGTAAAGCACTTCATATACACAGTCTTGACAAAAACCAAAATCCTTTCCCAAGCACTGCAGTGACAGAGGGAGGAAGCGGTGACACCATCCTTCAGCTACAGAAAAAAGACCCAGCGATAGAACATACAGAGCGTTAGCATTAGAGTACAGTAAAACACCACAAAGCCCCAGAGCTGAATGGAAAGGGAGACAAGACTGGATTCTTCTGAATCTGTCCCCAGGGAAAGAAGAGTCTCAACTGTTCTTTTAACGCTGAGGTTTAGCTGAAGAATGTCAGAAGGGGAACAAAGATTGTCCTGTCCAGAGTGTGTGAGCAAGAAGGGAAAACAGACAGAAAAAAAAAGGTCAGTCAGTTAGCCATAGCAACATCCACGAAGCAGTCAGTTATCAGACATCTCAGATACAGCCTACATAGTCAAGAAGCATACCACAGCTGGTTAATTCACACAAAGGAATCCGCAAGACTCCCATTGCAAAGAACAGATCTAATGCAAATAGTGCCTGTCACCTGTGTACAGCTTAAACATGTAACTATTCCTTGTTGTTAAAAACAGCAGTTTACACATGCCTTAGTGAAAACCATTTTTCTCCAGGGGAGGTTTCTGAGTCACTGCTGGCACTGAGCACTCACCAATGCTAAGTCTCCATATGTATCTTAGTTAATGAAAACAGTAGGACAAGGATAGCCTGCAGAAATATCTATTACAGATTAGAGTTTAAGTGTTCTGCAGCTATTCCCAATGTGTATCTTTTCCCTTCCTTTCACCCAGGTAATAAGTGTAAATCAGTGAAATCTAGATGCACAGATCAATCTGTTCAACTGTCGGACTCTTTTGATGAAAGGGCTTTAACTTGCGAAGTTCTATAAAGAGCTGCTCCACTGCGGAGCCTGTAATTACCATTTCCTAAAAGTAGTCTTCCTGTTGGTGTTTCTACATAGATTCATTTTTCAGAAAGCCTTTATTTTTTTTTTGTAATTAGATGTTAAAGGAAAGGAAATACCTGCAGGCATCTTTTAAAAAAAACATGCTAGACTGTCAGGCCATTCTTGTATACAGGTATCTTACATTCACATCTCAGCAGATATGTAATGTAGACATGTGAGAGCAACTTCAGAGTTCAGGTGGGGCTATTTCAGTAAGCTTCCCCAGAGACACTCTCCTTGAACTCTTCCACATTAAAGCAAGAAATATGAGAAAATCAGGAGGGTCCTGGACTGTAGCAGGCTGCGTCTAATAAGGGCCTTTTTCTTGACTGGCTTTTTTGTCTGTTTGTTTGTTGTTAAAGGTGGGCCATTTCAGTGATCTGCTCCGTACTGCAATCTCACAAAAATCACATCTGCATGTTTGAGGGAGCTGTAATTAGCGAAGCTGGGACGGAATTGAACAACTTTGCCCCAGACAAATTTATATTGTGTAGATCTGCTGGGAGTAAAAGTCTGAAGTTTCCCAGGGTACCAAAATAGTGCAGGATCTCAAAGTACTAATGATCACTTACAACTCCCTACCACGTTCCAAGGCAGTTCACCACTGAGCCATGTGGAATTTCCAGGCATTTGATAAATATGATATCCTAAAAGCCCAATGGTTCAAATGCCTTTAAGTGAAACTATCTGAACACACCAAAAAATACTGCATGACTGACTCAAAAACAGTGATAAAAACTTGAAAACATTTAGAAATAACTGGGAAATGAGCCACTGGGTCTACTTTTCCCTTTCACAATACAAAAGAAAGAAAACAGCACCTACAATAATGGAAACACTAATGCTTAGCAATATCAGAAACAAAATTAATTAATGCACTAGAAGAAAAATTAAGAAAAACATGATGTATCAAAGTTATCTGTGCTGACACAGCTGCTAAGACAAAGTAGAAGAGATAGGATAGCATAAAACAGGATAACTGGAGTCAGATGGACTATTTTATGTTCCCACCTCCCAGAACTTCCAAGTTTCAGAAGGTGACAAGGAGTATCTGAAGATGGATTTCTACCACTGGTATATAATGAAAGAGTTAGAATCTATGCAAAGATAGCTACTGTCAGAGAAAGGCCAGTAACACTGTGACTTGTTGGTAAGACAGTAAAGGTATCTGTGTAAGAGAATTATTCTGAAGGAGTGTGAAAAGCTTTGGGAAAAATAAAACATGCAAAACATCATCCAAGTTTTATCCCAACTTTAAGCTGTCAAATAGCTAATCTTGAGAAGATGTAACTGTAGTTAGAAAAACCTTGCAGTTCTAAAGGCAAACTGCATCAGCTATTATGAATCTGAGTTACAGCAGTAAGTGAGTAAGACCTCTGACATACTAAATCTGACATCATTTAGCTCTGGAAGATTATGCAAGCTAAGTCTTGATCTATAGCACAAGACATAGCTTACACCTGAACCTTCTAAGCTTTTAATAATTTTCTTTTCATCCAGCCTTTCAAAGAAGGTTTTATTTTCCAAAGCATCGTACAAAACTGCACCTGAAACACTGTATCAGGATAGCAGAAATACATACCTGAGGCACTCCAATCCTCCTGCAAGCTTCCAAGAAATTCTCCACATTTCGTCTGCATTTTGCCATTGTAAGTTTAGGCTGCAAAGAACGAGGCAGGTGCAGTGTTTGTCACTGGCAGGCTTTAAAAAGATCTTAATTTTTTATTTAAATAAAACTCCTAATAAATCTCTTTGCCAAAAACTTACTGCACTGACCTAAGCTTGTCTAATTCAAAGCAGCCTCTATTTAAGTTTGCTCTTTAGAATTTCAAAGCCATTTTATGAAAATTCTATGATTCTATGAAAAGCTAATTTACAAATTCTGGATGTTTATTAAAAAAGACAATTTTAAGCTGTGCACTATTTAGGCAGAAGGTGTTATGAAACTGACCAACACCCTTAGTGACCACAGTATAGTAACTTTAAAAATATACTTTGAATGAAACACATGCATGGCTTCCATGCTGTGATTTCAGAGCAATTTCATGATATGAAGCAATCTGGAGTCTGTTCGGGATGACTACAATACAAAACCATATAAATATCAAACCGTGCTTCAAATAACAAAGAGATTAAAATAAAAAAGGAAGGCTGTTATATGTAACTAGAACATAACGGGAGAAAAGTGGAACTGAAGCTTGCTGCTTGTAAGCCTCTTGTAGACGTGTTTGATGTAATTGTTTGAATTGCACTCATCAGCATTTTTCCAAGCAAGCTTTTTTCTACAGTTAGCTTTCACACCTCTACACATACAGACCATGGCACAGTCTCTGTCAAGCTTCTGTTTGTGAAGTTTATTCTTTTCTGGTCAAAGAGACACAAGCTTCCTGCTCCTTTGAAAAAGCTACCCAGTCTACATAGCAGCAGGCAGCAGCCTCTGTGGGTTCAATCCTTTTCCACAAATGGTAGGGATTCTGCTTTATCCCCTCAATGTGCCACATTTCCCCATCAAGAAAGCAGGTTAAAGGCTAGTGCTGACTTCTTTTGCCCCAAAAGACAAAAGGAATACAAAGATTACATTGTAACTGAGTAATGACACAATGCCTCTTCGGCTCCTTGAGCCACCCAGCTAACGGCTGCCTCCTCCTTGGGATTAGTATGACAAAACCATGATTTAATTCCCAACACATAATATTCAGCAGTACATAAAACCAGGCCATTGAAGAGATACTCTCAATGACGTTAAGTCTTCTGAATAGCGGCTGTATGTCTTTTCTCTTAATGATTCCACAATCTGCCTAAAATGTTGGCATATCTAGTTCAATCGTTCTCAAAGTAATGAAGACATCTGCTTGTTCACATTAAGTCCAAGGGAGAGGAACCACCATGATATAGTAGGCAACCCTGTAAGTGCCAGTTCAAATTCCAGCCAACATAATGACAGAGTCCAAAATAAGGAAAAGCAAACACAACAGGCATGTTTCAACTTCTTCCCACAGGAACAATCTCTAAAGGTGCATAACAAGCAGTCTGCCTGTTCCTAATACTTTTAAGTAGCTGACCCTAAGTATTTTCACTGAACTTTCTAACTTCCACAAATACAGATTAGGTAAATGATCTGCTACTATTTCCCAGTTCTTGACCTTTCTCTAATTCTGTGCTCACGCAGAATTACGTAATACACAGTGACCTGAATCCAGAATCTATTACCATCACTGCTTTCCCAAAGCACTGCAGATAGGCAGGGTCAGAGAAACAACTTCAGACGTTTTCAAACTTCTTTGTTTGCAGTGTGTCTGCATTTCCTTCCTTGCTCTCAACAGGAAAAAAGGTTGTATCTGGGGATTGTTATCACAAAGGTATGACTGGATTTGTTTTGTTCCAGGAGATGCTGTTCTCCTAGCAGCTTGAGTGTGCTTTGCTGAAATTCCTAAGCAGAGGAATCTGCAGTGCTGTGAAGTGGACAAAAGAATCAACTTGATTTCTCTGCCTTTTTTTTACTGTCTTATGTAGTGGGATCCTAAAAGTGGTAGAGAATATTCTATTTCACTACTATCTGCTTTTCTTAACTTCTCAGACCTTTTGGTCTTTTGAAATATCATATTTCAGTTTTCATGCTGAACAGACTCTTATTTCACCAATTTTCAAGTTGATGGATTGAAAATGTTACCATTTTCTTATAATCTATGTTAGAAGCAACTTCATTTAAGTGAAGCAAACCCAAATATAGTTCCTTTTAATAATGCTATAGACCTTTTTTAGACAGAACAGATGGTTATTGTTTGTCATGTACTTTCACAGAGGATAATGTTGAATTTAGCATTTGTCTAGGTCATGGGACTTTGTTGGATGTTATTTTGGATACCTATAAAATACTATCATTATTACATACTTACAACAGCAGGTGAAGGGACGTGAATGCTGGGAACAGATCGGGGACGCACGTGGTTAGCTAAATGGCACAGAACAACACCATCAGTGAGAGCTGCTCCAAGATCACTGGGTAATGACACTTTCAATCGTGATTCTATATTCTGCAGAAAGATGAACATGGACACACAAAAAATAAGAGCTTCTTTCCTCCAGCTGTTTCATTCTACAGAACATTTTATATGAGGCAGAGTGCTTGCACTACAGCTCTGTCTGTCCTCATAACATTTCCAAACAGCCTTCTGAATAACATCAAGGAAAGCTCTGCACACAACTGTGGCCCAGAGCTGACCATAATCTGGGAGCAATTGAGTTCAATGATGAACAGTTTCATTGTATAGCAGGAGGGGCTAATACAACCATTATTCAAAAATAATGGAAATCAGGATCTAGAAATAGTATTCCTGATCTTACTTGTTCTCAGATAAAGGTTCTGTCAAGGGCTGGAAGACAACACAGTTAACGAAAGTCAAGACAATTTTTGCCTTTAAATAAAAACCTGAACTACTTGACATAAATAGTTAGCATTTGTGCAAGGAAATGAATACAAATTCTGTTCAGCCTTTTAATTTATTTCAAGTATTGTGTGAATTTCACTGAGTTGTTATGCTGTATCTACTTTAAGTGTTAAAAAAGATTTAAGCGTATCTGGCAAGCAGAACAAGATAGACATGCTGAGATAACAGAGGAGGGGCTTTGCAAACAGCACCAAGTTTTGTTTTGCTTTAAGATAACTTTCTGCTTTTAGAGAGATTATCCTTACTTTAAATGTTATGAACAGAAAGAATTCTCTCTGTCCATATGGGATGCTTACAGCCTTAAGAAGTAGGAATTCTTATTTCTTCGGAAAGTTCAAAAAATTGTCATGTCAAGGAACCCCTTCATGCTCTCCAGAGACAAGTCTGGGGTAAAGCAGAGCAGTACCGTAATGCTATGTGGCATTTTCAGTATTTATGTATGTGCAGTGTCACTGTACCTCGGTATAAACCACAACTGTGGAGGCCCTGAACAGACAAAAAGCACAGGTATCACGAATATTTGTGCCTCTGCTGTTCTGCACTTAACTTGGGCTTTTAGGAATAAAAAGATGGATACAGAGCACAGAAGGAAACCATACTGTCAGCATGACTGGTAGTAGTCTGCACACTACCAGCTTTTCTGTGGGATTTACAGCAAAGGGGAGTTTGAAACAGAGATTAAAAGGAAACAGTGAGGTAACTTCCCAGTGAAGTGTGAAGGCTTCACCCTAACAAATGTGAGGGCTGATAAAGAAGAAAGCAAACACACATTCATTTTAAAAGCAGAAATCACCAGACACCCAGAAGCAGAAGTCTTTATTTTACAGAATTTGAAGCTGACTTTATCCATCACAAAAAACATCACTGCATCCATCCAAAAGAACCACTTGAACTGTACAACACCATTTAATTTTGGTCAATTGTGCACCACACTGGTTCAGTGAAATTGATCCAAAACACAATGACAGATTTAACAGTCTGTGCACAATGGATTTCGTAAGATGCCCACATACTGGCTCTGAGCAGCACCTACCTTGCGCAGCTGTTCTATTAGCTCCAGCTCCTCCTCTCGCTGTTTGGAGTTCTGTCTTACTCTAGGGTCTGCAGCATCATTAGCAGGAGACAAAGCACAGGTAGAAGATGAAACAACACCTAGAAAAGCAGCATGAAGGAAAGAAAAATCACTAAGCATGGTTTGGCTGATTGTCCTTCACTGCTGTACTATACATGCACACACAAGGTTCCAGAAAGGCTACAGTACATTCTCTTTCACAACCTGTTTCTTTCATTTTATTATGAATCAAACTAATGATCTTCTAATCTAAATGAGGCGTTCTTTTGCATATTTTCCTTTCTGTTTAGATTCTGTTCTTTCTGTTGGGTAACAGTAATTCACAAAGGAGAGAGCAAAGTTCTGCTGGATGGAGTATGTTGAAACAGTTCAGTTTTCCTACAGAAATTGCAACTTTATTATGTGCAACTGTGCAATGCTAAATTTATCAAGCTGCCTTCATCAGCTGCTTAAGACTCTTGTGGCATTTCCTTGGCATCTCTTGGGTGTAAGCACAGACCAAGAAGAACAAATCCCCACATTTTGACAAATATGGCAAAAGAGTATTTGACAGCTATAAGTAAGAAATTTCTTATTCAAAAAGTATGTAATGCTACGTGTCTAGAAATGAAAGTCAAAAAGTAGCTTCACAGTAATCACCTAAAGTAACAGAACACTCAGTAAATGCAGATGTTAATACAGGGTAGCAAAGCTAACTGATTTCTGGGCTATTTAACCTACCTTTCTTTGCTTCATCCCTGACAGCTGCTTGGTAAAGGAAACTCTCTGGTCGAAGGGCAGGGTTTCTATAGGAAGGCGGGGCTGCATGGCCAGAATATGGAGGGGAAAGGTGGACTAAACAAATGGGGAAAGGCACAGGGATGGAGGAAGAAGGAAACGGTTAGAATTTAAATAGGAAATGGGTTCAGCAATGTGCTAATTAAAGGAACAAAACAAAAATTTTAATATAATAATGACAAAATAAATTACAGCCATGCATGGTAAAAGCACAGAGCAGCAAAAGGCACTTCCAAGGACACTTGCATGCAAAGCACATTCCACATACCAATACCAACAACTGTTCTGGCTGGTGCTGAATACATCTGCTTTAGGTTTGTATGAGGGCCTAAAGCAGCCAAACCCTACACTCTGCCTGAGGACATGCTTCACCCCTGCTATCTCTTCCCTCATGTGTTTCTAAGGAGACCCAAATAACTGGGTAAATTCTCTAACAGCAGTGCCACATACAGAGGTGGGAACAAATGATCCCATCTCTTCATAGTACAAATAGGCAAAGCAGGCATTTTGATCCTTTTTCAGAAATTTTTGTTTCTTTCCCTGTTACCTGTCTGAGTTGTAGGTGAGCCAGGGGAGATGGCAGATCTGTCATCACTCTGTGGATAAAGAGAGCAGAAGAATATAAATGGTCCTAATCTGGAAAAGCTGTGACT
Organism: Melopsittacus undulatus; assembly: GCF_012275295.1. Lineage (NCBI taxonomy): Eukaryota > Metazoa > Chordata > Aves > Psittaciformes > Psittaculidae > Melopsittacus > Melopsittacus undulatus. Next base: position 47,354,678 of record NC_047532.1, read on the forward strand.
ACAGTTTAAATTTTCTGTGTTTTTAAAAAAGGGTCCATCCATCTAAATGCATTTCAGAAAAATAACCCAAACCAAAGAACCCCAATGAAACCCAGAAATGTGAAAAACTACAGTACGCTGTTCCTCAGGTCTCATCTCTGCAAGAGGGGACAAAGTTTTGTCTTCTGCAGAAATTACACATTTGCTTTTCTCTAAGGAGAAAGAATGATGAAACAATACTGACAATGCAATGATGGATCTTTGTTTACTCTTCCTTCACACCAAAACATTCAAAGTATTCTTTGCAAAGGGGACACAGAAAAAGAGATCATTAAATAACAAGCAAAACTTGCACTACAGCAGCACTGATAAGGACATACTTTTTCCTTTGCTTATGCAAACCTGGTATTTACTTAACATCACTCTCCACAGTGAAACACCCTGTGTTTTATTACAGTGCCTAGACAGATTGATTTCCTGTGATTAATGCATTCAGTACAGCAGTTTTCATAGAGGAGAAAGAAATGCAGTGTCTGTATTCAGAAGTAAGCTGGTGAAGAATACAAAAAGAATACTTTTGATGAACTCAACTTAGTCAAGCACAAACAAACTTGTACAGAAAAAGCAACATCAAAGACAACCAAGAACCCCTCGGAGCAGAGACTGGTTACCATGCTTTTATAGCTTAGGCCTCCTGTAGACACAGCCTAAAGCTAAGATGAGGTAATAGCTACTAACAGTTTAATCAGGTAAATTGGATTCATACCCTACCTGAACTTTTCATTAGAAGCTGACAGACTAACACCTGTTAAAGCAGATGTGTGGATCCAAGGGTTTTTTGTTGGTGAATGATAATAGCAAGAGATATCTTGACAGGACTGAAGGTAGAGGCATTAGGAAGGGTAGTAGTATAGCTTTCTCAATTCAACCCTCAAAGTGACTGAACGCAGAAAGAAAGAGAAGGCAGTAACAGTGTCAGCAAATGGCTGATAGGTCACACATGAAGGTGGAATGCAGAAGAAAAGGTAAAAAACAAGAGGTGGGCGTGATTACATTCTCAGAAACTCTCAACAGGCAACAAATACAGGCAACAAATACATACTTGCTGAACTGCAGGTAAAGCCTTTCTATCCTCTTGAACTTTTTGGCTTGTAAGCTTGGGAGATGTGATGTTTCTTTTACACACCACACAGTGACATCAAAAGCAGAACTAGTAGAACAGTGAGTTACTAAGAAGAGTGAGGCAAAAGCTTCTTAAATACCACCTAATCTATCCCCTATGCCATCAGCCAAAAGGAAATTTTACACTAAACAATTCATTCTGAGCCACTATTCAGAAAAACAATCCTTTTTTTAATATTTGAAGTTCGTTGTGCATTTTTAGTTAGTTATTTTCCTGCCAACTTGGTGAAAATCAGAGGAACCCACATCTCACCAGTTTAGGAATATACACTTTGTGTCTGCCACAAACACCTAATGCTGATCCTTGTGAACTATATACAAAGTAAATAAGATTCCATGGATGGAATCTAGCTCTCAGGGAAGATTATCAGTGTGAAGATTCACAGTGCTGCCACAAATAAAGCACAGCCAGATTTCAATTACAGACAATCTTAAACCCAACCAAATAAACAACTTCTCATGTTTACGGAACAGGAGCTCCAGCATCCCAATCTACCACTGACAGATGGACCTAGAAGGCCAAATTCCATGCCTTATCGAAAGCAAAATCAAAACATTTGAGGACTGAATGGCTCAAGAATGAAACTATACTTTCTGAAACAGCATTCAAACAGGAAAGTGGCAGTTCAGCACAGGAAAAGAACACCAAATGACACCTAGAGTCTCTATGGATGTGAACGACACACTTGAGAGTGTTAGTATTTGAAATGATTTGCAACTACTCTGTTACTTCAGAATAGCACAGCCAGGAAGGACTGGGAGGAGAGGTTATGCTCAGGGCAAGCCTTAAATACAAATATCTTTAGGCCTTATGCAGACTTAACAGCTGATTCTCAGGGCAGACTCTTTCTCCACAGCAGTGCAGAGCAAAACTTTTCTTGTTTGTTTGGTTATTTTTTTTTTGGTAAGAATTTAAAAATATCACTTGACTTAGGCAAAACATCATCTATTATATGAGAACAGTAAAATAAAACTATAGTAGGTGGTCTGTAACATTAACATAACTGTTTATTCCTATATGAAAAGACCAAGATAACCTTAATGCAAACTAACAAGAAATCATCACAAATCCATGTACCCAGCAATGGGGGAAGTGAAGGGGAACACAGCACACAACAAGGTAGGACAATCACAGCAGCAATACACTGCATGCTCTTCACCTGTTTGCGAGTCCCTGGCCTTCTTTTAATGGTATTGGTGTTACTGTCAATCTCAAACACAAAGAGAGGCTCAAAGCCATTCTGCCAGGGACAGCAAGGAAAGAAAGAGAGGAAAGAAAGGAGGAAGTGAGGCAAAGAACAACTGTAAGAAAAGGCAGCTGCAATATGAAAGGAACCAAGGTGCTGGAATTCAGACTTACAACACCTTACTGCACATGCTGCACTTGGCCTCTAGGTCTAGCACTGAAGTCAGAGAAATCTTCCTGTGCCAGAAACAACTGTAGATACAGGGACTGCCAAGGCAGAGCCCTGCCAGAACTCTGCTCGAACTAAATAAGGATATTTTAAGAGAATCTGATTATTAATTTGAAAACACAAATGGATGCCAATAGTCTAAGAGAAAACTCCAGGGTAGAAGTTACCATAACTAAAGTCCTGCTTACTTTACCCATACCATTATTTGTAACACACTGGTGCCTAAAAGCCTTAAAGTGTTTCAGAAATCCCATGTGCTAACAGCAACATGATGGCCTTAGGCAATGTTTGAGACCACAACAAGAAAACAGAGCACAAGGCAGCAATGACACAAAGGTTATGAAAGGAAGAGGTCACACCAGCTGCCTGATGCTTATCAAGTATGTCACAGGCTTCAAAACAGAGAAAATGTGCAGCAGTTTGAAAGGATGTTTTGGGCTGTTTTTCCTTCCACAGCATTCACCTTGTAAGAGGCAGTATGGGAGAAAACAAGGTATTTGGGGAAAACCAAGATCCATAAGCAATCAAAGCTGAAACCACTAGCCAAGTCTGAAGCCTTGATACTCAATTGTAACAAATAGGACTACCCTCCTGAGAACAGCAGCCAGGACAGGACTAACACAAAACTTGGAGGTATACAGCACCAGAGACCAGTGATTACATTTCTTCAGCAACATTTTAGTTAGTCTGGCTATCACCAGTCAACAAAAAGAAAGCACCCACAGTGTGCAATGAGCTACTACAGCCAAACTCCACTTCTAATCAAAGGTATGCAGAACAAACATACAACTCAACTATTAACACTCATAGAAAAGTATGGGTAGTTTTTTGTGAGTTCAAACAGACTGTCCTCAAAATGTTTACAAACAGAAGGAAACAATCAGAGCAACCTGTGCAATGTAATACATTTTAATTTAATTAGTGATGAAAGGCAACAAGGAGAAGAAACATGATGTAAGATTTAAAAAAGGAAATTCACAACTTAAATTTTGGTTGTAAGAATTTTTTTTGCTAAAGCTGTAACAAAACCAGAAGACAGAAGAGGTAAAATAAAAGAAAGCTCACTTGCGTTCTAACTACATATTAGACTACTACTTTTTTAATCTTTTCCTTACATCTGAGCCGAAAACATTGTTTGGAGGAAAAGAAAAGCAACTGCTCAGTTTGAAGAGCTCTGATGTAACAAGGGAAATGCTGAACAAAAGTTCTTTTACTGTACTTCTGTGTAATATTCTCTCCTTTTGCCATGAAGTGTTATTCCCACACTACCAAGCAAGAACAACCAGTGGAAAAACCAGCAGAACTATTTTATTTTTATTTAACTAACCTATCTGCAAGTTTCAGTTTCCTAACGTTTAGTATGGTAAAGTTCACACTGCTGCATGCAGTCTTTATGGAGAGAGCGGAAAAGACAGAGAGGAAACTATATAAATGAAAAATGGGTACTGAGAACTGCCATTAGTGAACAGAACTTTGATATCAAATACTTTGGTGGAGGGAAAAAACCCCATCCTCAGAAATTAGACCCAGCTAAATTTCAAATCCATAAGGGCAGGCAGAATCTCAGATGAAATACAACAGAATAGAAAAAAGCAGAAGTAATTTAAACTCTTATGACAGACTTTTTTTTTCCCCTAAAGCAATCTAATGAACATTTCCTTGGTTTTGAACAGATTTTTATCATACAGAATACATTTGTCGAAACAAAACTGCTACAAATTACTGAGCTTGCATGGGCTTAATGTTCCAGTTTATAATAATCGCCAGAAACAGCTGCCCTGGCATATGTCATCATTAGACACACTGTGTATTTATTTCCACTACAAAATAATGCTGCAGATCATACTTCAACAGTTTAGAAAAATGGAGTATTTCATATATTATTACAGTTCAGTGCTGCTGAAAAGGGCAAGGAATCAAAAGAGAAAAACGAACAGAGAAATGACTGCTTGGAAATCTGGTTCAGTCTTTCCCTACCAACCTGGCCACTTTTCTGTGAAGGCCAAGGATGTAACTTGGTTAAAATACAAAAGAAACAAACATCAAGGGAAGACAGTTTCAAGTTAATTTCTGAAAAGTCCAAGTCATGTAATGTAAAATTCTACATATTAACTTACAGCAAAAGTCATGGAGTCACACAATCAAATAGTACCTAAAGGTATCTTTAAAATACATTCCAAAGATTAATTTACTGACAACAGATTCTTAATACTTAAACCAGACCACTGCTGTTCTTCTGTTTCTTATTATCTAAATATGAAAGCACATTTTTATATGCTAATTGATTGTGATTTCTCTCAACAGGCACATGCATGATCACTACATTTCTCTCTAATACTACAAGCTTTCTTTCTTTCCCACACAGTGCTGATTGTTTGAAAGCAGGAAAACAAAAATGTCTGAATAAAGAGATAGTAAATATCTTGAGCAATGTGTTCTGGAGAAAGATACTCTAACTGAAACCACCGCCTAAAGAAAATTTAGGCTGATAACAGAAGCACATGAATGAAGAAAATAAATCCCAGGCATGCAGTCATGCAACAGCAGGCAAATTAGGTGTTTTTTCTTTTGTAGATAGGGATTATGGCATTAATTATATTCTTTATTATGCTATATTGCTAAAATGCCATAAAGGGAGAAATAGCATAAAACATGAACTAGGTACATAAATGCTTTTATTTTTGCCAAGTGTTCATAATAGATTGTTTTTAAGACATTTCAATCAATAAACATTAAAAAAGGTATGGGGAATATTTCATGATTTGTAGCATATGTAAAGCAGTTTTTTCTTGCCAAGATACTAAGTATTTCTAACCACTGTGTGCAGGATGCAGACAATTTAAAGTAGAAGGCTGTGCCTGAAGCATTAAAATTGCTTAGTTGACACTTGCAGAGTGCATCAATGGGGAAGCAAGCTAAACAGAAAAGAAATCAATCCAGAATGACTAGAGATTAATTTTAATTGTAGAAGCTGTTCTTTATTACTGTTCTATCAGTAATTTTCTTCTGCTGTCAGCAAAAGATAAGTTTTAATTATTTTGTGGGAAAACATCACTATATTACTAACAAATGGCTGCCACTACAAGTATCAATATAATATTAAAGTTCACAGCTAAGCTACTTTTCGAAGAAGACAGTCATGTTTTATGCTATTTAGATTAGTTCTAAAATAGTTTGTCTGAGAAAATCATAACATGTTGTTATTTCTACGCTCTAGAATCTGCCACATAAAAAGGCCATTACGTGCAGGATCTTACCACTAACAAGGCACTATCATCAGTATGCTGAGACCTTCTGGATGGAAAAGGACACTGGGAGTTGAGAGAGATGGAGTAATGTCAGAAACACACAGAATGTCAGAAACACATGGTATGTGAACAGACAGACATTTTGGAACATGTACTGGTTGTTTATAGCATTGTGAGGCTTTTTTAAAATCCATAAAGTATATGTAACTCTGCAGTAATATACAGCCACATAACCCAGGAATTACAGTGTATTTGTATTACTTAAGGAATCAATTACTCTGCTTTCTGTGTTGTCTCAAATAAGTATAGCTAATATGCATTCACAGTTCTTACTGTGGTAGAACAAAGGACCCTTTAAAAGAATAAATTAAGAACAGAAGAACATTAAGAAGGCAAAGGAGCAAAAACTATTTCAATTACCCCATGTTTTGGTGATTTTCTAACAAGAAAGTTAGCTGGAAAATGCTGCTGAAGAACTATTTATACTCATTATATTATTAAAAGTTTTGATCTGATTAACACTGCCAAATGAATTACTGTCCTCTGGAGGAAAGTGGGGATGGCAAGCAGTGGAACATGTACAAATCTGATGCAGAGAGTGAACAGATGTTACTGGCTCAGCTCTAGAAGACTAAGCCTTGTATGATTTGAGTTCCCCGCTACTTGCTGGTTTTGATTGTGAAACTACACAAGAATAAAACTTTAAAAAAGTTTATTTTTCTGATCGCCCTCAAAATTCTAATGCTTAAACTTTTTGGCATAACTGTTGATCTAATGGCAGGAAACTGGGAGAAAACTGATCAATGAAGGGTGACTACAACACAGTAACTTGTCTCAATAGAGAAAAGTAAACTCACAAGTTGCTCACAAGGAGCAACTTAAAATGAAATATGAAATGTGACATAGAAAACATGCAAGAAACAATAAAACAACACACTTGGACAGGCATTTACATGAACAAAAACAAATACTAGGATAGTCACATAAGCAAAAAAAACCCATTCCAAGGATTAATACGGAGTGTCAAAAGAACTGCCATAACCCAGTCCTGAAGAGATCTCCATCAGCAGAAAAATACCTCTGACGGAGAAAGCTAAGAATTGAGGTGCTGACATCCCTTGTAACTCCTATTGGACTCTTACCTCACTATCCAGAGGACTTTGCTTCTGAGGACTTAAGGATGCTTTTTGCTATAGAGAAAAATGAAAAATGAATGAAAATTTAAAAGAATGTGACAGAAACAAAAGTTCAGAACAAACCAGTGTAATTTAGAAGTGTTTTAAAAAGCAAATCTTAGTTTTTAAATGAAATATGCACTGGGAAAATTGCATGTTTCCACTGAGCTTAAGCTTCACTGATGCCATCAGTACAAAAACAGCCTTTATTTCATGTGAAAACAAACAAAATTAAAGTTGCTTTTGCATATTAAAAATGGATAATAAATACAAAATATAACCCAAGGGAGGAAGTTAACTGCTGAGAATAAAGTGCTCATGCATAACAAAGACAACAGAAGAAAAAAACCTAACCAAAACCAAACACCCCAAAAGGCTCATCAATGAACAAAATGCATTCTAAACATTTAATGTCTTTAACTGAAAGCCTGAGCTGAATCTTTAATAAAAACAGCTTTTCTAAAAAACATTGCCAGAGGCCTGAGCTTAGTTGGTGTTAATGAAAAGCTTACTTTCCGGCAGCTAAAAACCTATTTCTAAACTAAATTTACACATTTCATAAATGCAATAAATCATTCTTTTCCTCTCTGCAGACCACCCTAAGCCCAAAATACTAGATTTGTAATAGCGAGATCTGGGTAGGTCACCAGAGCAGTAAATGGTAAAATAAATTTAACTAACATATAAACAAATTTGCATGTTAAGCAGCAGACTACTTCATAGTGACTACAGTGAAAGAGAATGCAAAGATGTGGTATCCATGGAGGATCTGAGGTACCATAAATTTGCACCTGTGCTTTACCTGGAAGAAGCTAACTTACACACCATAAAGCACCAAAATAGATCAGCCAACATAATCTTGTGTGTATGATTGCTTTCTTTCTGCCAAATTTGTCTTCAAAATTAAGTGGCCTCTATGCCTTCTCAAATAAAGACCCTTTCTTTCTTTTACCAACCCTGTCACTTCTATATGAATGAAAAATTGAGAGAATGAGGTGGACTATGTAAAAATACAGTTCTTTGCAAAAACCTTATGTGGGCAGATCTCTTCTGTCTTCCTCTCCAGTTCTAGTTTTGTCTATGTTAAGCTACAGCACCAACACTAAACAGACTTAAGCACTGTTCCTCCATTTCCTTTATAAATGGCATGCATGCCCAAGAATGTAATGTACAAATATTATGATCTTGGCAATTAATTTTCATTCAGGGATTCAGAAATGATAAAGTATCAAGTAGGTACTAAAAGGAGGTACCTTAACAAAGTCAAGGACAGCTTCTCTCTGAATCTGTTTTGTTCTCATCCTCTCCTCCTCATACTGAAGAGCTGCTAACTGAGCCTCCCGACGGGTACGCTCTATGTGCCTGCGGTGCAGCTCGGGATCTGTATTAGGCACCTGGAACAAAAGAGTGCACCAGGCTGTAAAGACAGAGCTACACAGGGTAAAACAGATGGAGAAACAGTCCATGTCTTATGGCTAACGTGAGTTTGGTTTTGCATCAAACTCATCCAAAAGAATAGAATAGTAGGTAGAGTTCAATGTGTTACCTGACCGTGGTGACTTGATAGAAAGTAAGGTGAATCGGCTGGGGGTCTGACAAATAGAAAAACAGAGTAAGTATACTTTTTATCTTAAATCTAAACAAATTTTCATACATGAGTTGTCAGCGACACACAAGTATCTCATCAAATCAGAAGAGTAACTATTTAGTAAGCAAAGCTGTTAAACCAACTGCTGTGATAATGATTTAACTCACTGTGCATGACAGATTTTGAGCAGTCATTTCTAGCTCTCCTCTGGAATTTTTCTACAGCTAAAGATGTAGTATGGTTGGCCTATTGCACAGAAATAATCAGTACTTCATACTGATTATCTACGAGCTGATTAAGTAGCCAATCCGGGACCTTTTCAGACAATCCTTGTTTAGAGGACCAACTGGCTACTGCAGTTACTGGGGGCAGAGGGGTGTATGTGTGGAATAAAATTAGTCAGTAGAAACTATATGTTTCTTTTCCCTACCTCTCTGTCCTGTCTCCATAACTCCTTAATACTTGGCGATGTTCTCTGTCCTGCATAAAATTTAGAGTTTCAGGTCTTTGTAATTTATCAGTATCCCTCCAAGTAAACACCAGGCGGAAGCGGGATTGGCCACTAAAGTTTATAAACTACTATCAGATTAATTCCTCTCTAGATTATGGTTTTCCAAATAGATTTTCTAGATTGCAGTTTTTCCAAGAGTAATGGCCTAGACAATTAGCTTCAGATAACCACAAAGCTGAGGATGACCAAAGGTATAATTTCATGATATGTAGTCAGATCACAGATACTGCAGCTCATAATTAAACACGCCTAGCTTAATTAACAGTGATTTCAAAATACACAAAGATAGAATCTCTCTTTTAAGACTATATTCTGGTTATTGTAGGCCTTTTTGTGCTCTGAGCAGTTTTAAACATTAGCACCCTCTGATATTTTCAGAACCTGCTCATTTTACCAATCAAGTAATGACTTCCTAACTGTCTGTGAATCAACCCATCAAAGTCACAAGGCAAACATAACTGATCTGTGCCTTACCCATCCTGTCAACAATAAAAGAAAACTTGCAGTCAGTTCTTTGCTAGAAAGCTGCTGCTAGCACTGCAACAATTCCCAAGGCCCACAGTCTACAGCACCTTCCCTGCCATGTTGCTGCCTAGAAAGTTGATGGAAATCTAGTAGCTTACTCTTGACAGCCTCAACTCGGCAACCTTCACTCCTGGGGCAACTGTGAAACAGAGACACATTTGCCGATTTCCAAAAAATGTCAGTCCTGCATCCTGTGTGTAGACTTATTACCTCTTCTGCATGGAGAATCTTAAGAGATGTGGAAGACCCATATGCTACAGGTCTCCTCTGTTACTTAAATTAGCACTGATTCACATGACAAATCCATTCCTGTGCTGTTTCAAATGGATGGGACTGGATTCAACTGAGTGCCAAGAAACGTATTCAGATCAGAGTACACAGAGCTTTGTTGCATCAGGAATGCACCACAGTCTGTCCAGAGACACAAACTGTAGTTACTGAGTTGAATAAACTAATGTAAGTACTCTTGAGATGGAGTCTGCCTTACATCCAACTCTAAGAGTTTTAATGGCTCCAGCATGCTGAAGGAAAAACAAAGAGGCTGCCTGCCAAGGCATTTGTGCAGAATTACTGTGAAAGCAGTTTACAGCTTGTGGTGGCCACAAATGAAATATTTGTCTAATACAAGCTTAAAATACAAAAAATTACTCATTGTCATATGGCTGTTTTTGCACAATTTTGAAGGCATTAATAGGATGACCTGTTTTTAGTCCCTCGTTAAGAATTTCACTCTGCTGCAGCATAATATGAATAAACTACAATTCATCCAGATCACAGATTAACCACTTCTGCATGAAGATCTGCTGCCATCCTTATGTTAAATTTTTAAAACACCGGATACCATCCTGAAACACAATTTCCTTTATCTTTAAAATACGTCTATGTAAACGGCAGCTCTCTCCTATCTAATGAGCCTTCTTTTACTTCCTTCAGATGCATCATAGAATCCAGTGTTTGTAAAGTCTAAATATTTCCATGTTGACCACAAATGTACAAACAGGAAAGTAAATGAACAAACAAGCAGCAAAATCAGTCTTTCAAACCAAGAGCACTCACTTTATTTTGGGAGGACATATCAGACTGCTGTATTATTTTATGCCTTACTTGTAGACACTACAGGATAAGGAATACTGATATATGCTGAAGGAGTTACCCTCCTTTGAATCAATACGACTACCTTACCTGCACATCTGCTGACATTTCAAAATGCTTATTAAAATGTTGCCATGACTCTGGAAAAATGCACGCACTATTCTTGATTTTATTTTCTCTTTCAATGACATTTTAGTATGCCATTAAAACTTAATTTCCACTGACAGCATAAGTAATGACATAATTATAGCTAGCAGTTCTTTTCTTAACATTCCGAGTACAACTGAGCTGGCGTTCTGCCGTGTCCTTGCACATTCACATTCACCCCACAGAATACTGAAATATGAAGGGTTCCAACAATTTCTATTCAAGGTCCATGAGCAAGAAGCTAAACATTCGCTTATCTTCTGTTCTCTTAACTAGACACCCAAATGTCTTTTCTCAAACCCAACCACCTCATTTATATTCTGTTCAACTCTGACCAGTTCTTACGGATACACATTCCCTCCAATAAGCTAATAGTCATTAGAATATGAACATCATTCAAAAAGTCTGCTTTATTAAACTAAGCAACCTGTTTTCAGCATTGACTCCCATCCTATCCCTTCCTCCCCTGATGTAAGCTCATAATTATGACAAATAAAAGCACATTTTAAATTAAACTAAAACTGCACAGTACTACAGCTACCAAGAGTCAACCAGGTAGCACATTGGATGCTCCATAGTAACTCTCTTTGTGCTTCCCCTATACCTGCAATACAAGTTTGTTTATCCATTCTGTCCTTTATGTAACATAGTCAGCTATTTAATCAAAGTCAGCTATTTAACTGAAGCACAAATGAAATCATGAAATGCAGATACTAAATCAGTTTAAAAGTATACACTTCAATATGGCAGACTTCTTTAACCAACTGATTCAAAGCTGAGCACTGGTCTAGAACAGTCACTGTGACCTTTTGGTCACTGCCATTATTAGAATACAAATTCCTAATCTGGAGCAATAATTTAAAGTCAAGTGCAATGCATGTTTCTGGTGAAGCATCAGAGAACAGTGCCATTTTTAACACACATTCAGTAAATATGCACTCTGCATTCATCATAGAACTCTGGATAGAATTACTGTTACCACTTATTCTTACCTGTTTTGATGTAAGTATCGTCTTGTATCCTCTGTTCTCTGAAATTCTCTGACGGATACAGGCTTTACTGGTGAGCCCTAAGCAAAATAACAAAGACTAAGTTAGCAAGTTATTCAGAAAACTGTACATTCATGTCAAAGAAACTCTGTAGAGCAACATCTGTAATTACTGGTATTCAAAATACCTGACAAAGAACCGCAAATCACAACTCAGGGATGTTCATTTCCAGCTAGGCAAGCTCACTTTCATTTTTTCCTCCAATTTAAATTATTTTACATAAATTCAAGAGATTAAAAACCTCCACTACTAAGAATCATGCAGAAAAGTACATGTAGGTAGAAAATAATCCATGTCACCTAGAAGAAATGTAGCATTAAGCCCTAAAAACATATATCCCAGTGTACAGCAATGCAGTCTGGATTCTCAGAAATACAGGATACAATAGCTGATGGTTTTTTATGATGCCCTAAAAACACATCACAGAGGGACTAAGAAAGCAAAACATGGGATGAAAGAGAACACATCAAGCTTAAACTGAGCTATGAAATCATTTAACCCATTGGGAATTTTATTTTAAAACTCCTGCTGATACCCATTAATGTAGGAAAACGGAAACTCTTCAAGATTAACTTGCCAATTTTCAGTCATGTCTCTTGTATGCATGTTGTTATATTGCATACAGCATACTGTTTTCCTAAACAGTATTTTGGATTCTCTGTTAAGAGAAACTACTTCAGTTAAAAGCAAACAATTAAATTTTTATGAAAAAACATGAACAGCTTTTTGATACCAACAATGCCTTTTCTCTATCCACAGCAAGGAGTCCTTGGGTTGCATTGCCAATGGTTGCTTTTTCTGAGTTTTGCTTTTATGTCTATGCTTCAAGTGACATCAGCTTTTGTCACTTGATACTGGATTTATGAGATTTGCAAAATGAGTGGGCCTCTCATATCTCTGTCACTGATTTTGAACACAGCAAACAGTAATATAAAGCAGGCACTGGGGACCAGACTCCTACATGAATGCTGAAAATCTGTTCCTATTGGTTAGATTTAGAATCATAGAATAGGTAGGGTTGGAAGGGACCTTAAGATCATCTAGTTCCGACCCCCCTGCCATGGGCAGGGACACCTCACACTAAAGCATGCCAAGCAAGGCTTTGTCCAACCTGGCCTTGAACACTGCCAGGGATGGAGCATTCACTACCTCCCTGGGCAACCCATTCCAGTACCTCACCACCCTCACAGTAAAGAATTTCTTCCTTATATCCAGTCTAAACCTCTGCTGTTTCAGTTTCAACCCATTACCCCTTGTCCTATCACTACAGTCCCTAATGAAGAGTTCCTCACCAGCATCCCTGTTGGCCCCCTTCAGATACTGGAAAGCTGCTATGAGGTCTCTACGCAGCCTTCTCTTCTCCAGGCTGAACAGCCCCAGCTTTCTCAGCCTGTCTTCATACAGGAGGTGCTCCAGTCCCCTGATCATCCTCATGGCCCTCCTCTGGACTTGTTCCAACAGTTCCGTGGCCTTTTGATGTTGAGGACACCAGAACTGCACACAATACTCCAAGTGAGGTCTTACGAGAGCAGAGTAGAGGGGCAGGATCACCTCCTTTGACCTGCTGGTCACGCTCCTTTTGATGTAGCCCAGGATACGGTTGGCTTTCTGGGCTGTGAGTGCACACTGCTGGCTCAGGTTCATTTTCTCATCAACCAATACACTCCCAAGTCCTTCTCCACAGGGCTGCCCTGAATCTCTTCTCTGCCCAACCTGTAGCTGTGCCTGGGATTGCTCTGACCCAGGTGTAGGACCTTGCACTTGTCATGGTTAAACTTCATGAGGTTGGCATCAGCCCACCTCACAAATGTGTCAAGGTCCCTCTGGATGGCATTCCCTCCCTCCAGCGTTATCAACCGAACCACACAGCTTGGTGTCATCAGCCACTTCTGAGGACAGTCTCCAGAAATGCACCATCCAAATGGAATAGAGGGAACAGTTTCCTCTCTGTGTTTCACAGCAGGGGCTGCTACAACTGGAACAAAGGCACTTCCCAGTTTTGGTAATTCATACAAATTTAAAGCAATTCCAGTGAATTTCATTATAGTGTGCACCAATTCTTGTGCAGCTAAAAAGCAGTAAAAGACATGAGTTAAAGAAACCTTACTGGAATCATTGCCCTTGTCTGTGCCAGGATTCCATTTGGATAGAGTAAGCAATCAATAAACCCAGCTGCTGTTAGGATAGTATATGCTAAGTTTGCCCTCTTTTTAAAATTACTATTATTACTAGTTGTATATTTTTCTGTGAGAGAAAGCAGGGCAGTGTTCAGAGTTGCTCAGAGCTGTTTCTAGACAGTTCTAAAAAGCTGGCTGGAGAACTTTCGAACCTATCTAGCAATAATTTTACTTATTGTTCCTTCACCTGTATACTTTCACTGATTGAGAACAGTTTCGTGCCAGGTTTACCTAAAACTACAGATGCCGGTTTTTGTTCAGAAAGGCGACCATACACATAACCAAATCTGTATCTGTGGTTCAGAGCTTTCCTCAATAGTAAGTGAGAAAGAAATCATTTTCTGCAAAGAGTAGGCTTTCTGAAAAGTCTGAATATTTAAGTTAGTCTAAACTTAACCCGGATGCTCAAGACACTGAGTTTACTGGCAAGTAACTTACAATCAACCTGAACAGCCAAATTAATGGAGTTACAAAATTCCTGTATTAAATGTTTATGCTGGTAACAATCAACATTTTCCCCCTGAGAAAACCAGTATATAGTAAGCACTACCAAGTAGATGTTCACAGTTTTCTAGATCTCATAAATTACCGTCTGGAAGCATCAACTTGCATGTTTTTTTAAGACAGCACTCTTTGTAAAAAACACTTACTTCACATACACCTAAAGCACAAGCTTGCAAGAAGCAAGCATAGTGGAAGGTGTTGCTGCCATGGCAGGAGGGTTGGAACTAGATGATCCTGAAGGACACTACCAACACAAACCATTCTATGATTCCATGAATCCACATGACAGAAAAACAGTATGGCTGCATTGGACTTATTCCACATATCCCAAAAGGCACTTGGGAGCATCTGAAAACTCCAGCTCTGACCTTCCACAAAGCCCAACGCTGTGCTCTTGCTCCAGATCAGATTTTATTATATAAATAAATAAAAGCAAACAAACAAGCAACCTTAAGAAAACCTCTGAGGACAAGAGGCATTAATACCATCACAGAGGCTTTCCTGGGGTGTATGAATTTAACTAATTTAAGTAAAAGCACCACCTCATTAGAGATTCGCCGCTGGTCAATATATGCCATGAATTGTGAGCTGAGGCTGTCTGAGTCCATGCACTTGGGTTGCCTCACCTCTTCCTCCTCCTCTTCTGTGGCACAGCTGTCAATATAGTCGATCTGATCGAGATCATGTTCCACTTGACATACATACACAAAGAAAACACCCACAATTAGATAAGCAACAGGAGAAGGGAAAAATACCAACAGAAAAGCAAAGCCAGGAACTAAGGCCCTGTTTTTCTTCTGTTTGGGAAAACTCAGTCTAAAAGCTCTTGGATTTTGCCAAGTCCACTAACATTTGTTAAACATCAGATTTTGAAATAATGAGAAAATTTATGCTTTTTAAAGAGCAATGAGAACCATGTATCAAGCATGTAGTTTTATGGTGGCAGATACTTTTGCAGTGACTGAAAAAGTAAAGTAGTGATTTTTTTTCAATACCTAAAACTATCTATCAGAATCTGTCAGCTAATACCAAGACTATACAATGATTTGTGTACACTTTGAATCATTTCTCTTGGTTCTAGTTAATCTCTGTCACAAAAATGAGAATGGATACGACATACTTCTACTAATTTTACTACAACAAGAACACGGAAGGCAGCGTGTCTGTTACCGAGATACAAATCCACTAAACATAAGAAGTATGTGTGGAAATAACACAGAAAGCAACAAAATCCTTATAAACCAACATAAAATCATCTACAGTTTTATTTTAAAAGGAGGAATGGAAAAGGGATTAGGAACCACTGAAATGAGAGCAAGAAACAGCACAGCTTGGCTAGTATTGATTTTCTCTTGTGTGAGTGATATTATGTAGGGCAATTTTTTCACTTGTCACTGCTTTTATACATTCTGCCCAGGGATCCTGAGAGTAATGACATTGAGCAAACTACCCTGGTGAAAAATACTGTGCTGGGGATGCAGCACAAGGCATGAGCTCCCTTTCTGAGCATTAGAGATTTCTTTCTCTTAAAACTCTCCCCAAACTTGCTCTAAACTCTCTTGCACACATTCTTTTTCTACTCCCCCGCCCCTTTGCTGCTTGTCTAAAACAGACTTCTCTTTGCCTCACCACACAATCTAGCAACTGTTACTGCCAAAGCTACCTCCTCTGCTACTACAACCTTCCAGAACAGCATTCCTGTATACTTTGGCTTCATTAAGTCTCCATCACAGTTTCAAATCTTAAAAAAAACCCCAACAAATAAACCAAAACAAAAAAGCCCTTCTTTCCAGACTTGCTTATTAAACTTAAATAACAACACTACAGTAAAAGGTGAAAGACACTCATGTCTGTGTTAGAAACACAAAATTGAAAAGCATCTCCTGGATCATTGACAGCTATGTTCTATTGCTTGTGCCTCTCTCAAATACTCCTAATCATGAACTGACCCTGCTCCATCTTAAAAGACTAGTGAGACATTTTGAAATCCCTGGGGTAGAAAACTCAAAGAACAAAATAAAGTTAGTCTTGGAGGCAGAGCTGGCAGTACTACCTGTTGTTAAGGCTGCCCAGAGCTTCTCATGATGCCATGTCAAAGTTACAAAAAATTGAAGTGCTTGAATTGATATTTATTGTCTGTCATCATGTGAGAGTGTGAGTCAACCAAAATAATACAGGTATTTCTAGCAGATGGCAACACCCCCAAAGTACTGTGGAGAAGAGTAAAACCAAGAAAAGAAGATGACAAAGGACAACAAGGAGGAGGAAAGAAGAGAGAAGAAAAACTGGGAGTTGGGCACAGGAGATTAAAAGTAGTTGGGAAGAGTGCCGCTCAGATAGGGAATATGAATTGTAACCATTAGGGGAAATGGAAAGCAGGGAGCAGCTGAGAAATAAAATTAATCAACATATATGGAATGAGTTCTAATAATAAGTAGAGCAGAAAAATGGAGAAGACAGAATGACTGGGAACACCTCCCTTCCCCGCAAAAAAAACAAATCAAAACCTGGAAGAATGCTAAAACTGAGACATATAATCAAAACAAGACAGTGGTAGCAGCAGATTATTGGAAGTTAAAATGGAGAAGGACTGCAGAGATCAAGAAACACGTAAAGTGCTGTCACCTCTTTAACAAATATGAGGGTGCTACTGTAAGACTGCAGAGCAACCAATTGAGAAGGTGGAAAAAAGCAACATCACTAAGAAATACCATTCCCTCACGGATGCCTTGTGTGTTTGGATCAAAACCTGAGACTGCTGAATGAGGCACTTTTGCTACTTGGAAATTTGACATTTCCTGACAAAATTGCTCACCCCATTCCTACAGCAATCAGCACAAAGCACTGACAATATACTCCTGCTGTAAATTTCCCCCAGTAGCTCAAGCAGCAAAACTTCATTCCAAAACACTGCCCGAAGCAACTGGAGACTTTACACAGCACATAAGCAGAAGGTGACACAATCCTAATTCTGATTCTATTTGATTTTGCCTCATAGCAACCTTAATACAAGTGTTTTTCTGTTGACACAGCAGTGGTTGTATACAATTACACCTGGATTTTTAATTTTTTTCCTCTTTAGACAACCTACTATTTATAGCAAATGAATGCTTTCATAATGATGACAATAAATACTGTTAACCAAAATCACTATTTACCTCCACCATTAGTTACAACTGTGCTTCCCCGGTTTTCTTGATACTGACTTTCTCTTCGCAGCCTCTGTTCTTTAGTGATCTCTGCCACACGCAAAGGGAGATCTGAGAATTCATCTGTTGGCTTCAGAAAACAAACAGTGAAGTCAAGAAACACTTTTCTTCAGAAACAACATCTTGCAACTGTTACTTCTCAATTTGTGTTTTTACTTCAGCTGTCCTGAATGGCACCTACAACATACAGCTGTAGTGCAAGGGGCTTTTTAACCATATATTTAAATTTTCTTAAAAAAAAAGGCAAACAAAAAAAACCCCAAACAAAAAAAAACCCAACCCCAAAAAGTCCCATCCAAAATAAAAACCCCCACCAAAACCAACAACAACAAAACAAAAACCAAACAAAAAAACCCAAACCCCAAAAAACAAAAATACGAACAACTTGCCTATGGAGTTGTGGGGCTTTTTGGGGTCGGGTTTTTGGTTTGTTTTGTCTGTTTTTTAGTATCTGTAAGTGCTTGAAAACATTCCAGGATGGAAACTCCTAGAACTCTCTCAAAAACCAAGCCAGGAGCACAAGCAGGTGTACAGAGTATATCTCACTGAAGCTCTTAAGGTCTTGGCTACTCTCTTTTCTAGTTGTCCCAAGAGAAAAAGGGAGCTTTTCCCTGGGAAAAGTAATTGACAGTCTCCTTGCTAAGAGATGCCATTTTCCTGCTTGTAAATGGCAAACAGATTTTAACATTTGAAACAAGCTTCAAAGAAAGAAGAAAAAATTTCCATCTGATTTTGGAAGCTTAATTTTCACATTCAGATTTATTTTATTGAAACAACTCCTCATAAATAATTGTAGTTGACTCAACATTGTAATATGATACAGTTATGAGCTTTTTAAAATGAGGCCTCCCATTTTTCTCGTGTTTTGTACTCCAGTAAATTAATCTATCATGCAGTGTTTTATACATTTCTTTTATTATTTCCAACTTTGTGCTTGTCCCATATAAAATTACATTTGCTTTTCTCCAGTAAAATAAATATTTTTGGCTCAAGGGCACCTGCACACTAGCATATATGTTACATATTGAATATGCTTCCAGATGTATACTTAACAGTTTTCTTTCCTATACAATATTGCACCAAACAAAAATAAAGCTGCAACTTACTTCATTCCCTGACCATCTTTTGTCTCCACTGTCCACACTATTGAAGCCAGAATCAAGTGCTCCATACGGACGACCAGAATAGAGTTCCTCATGGCTGTTAAACACATAGTTTTGGTTACTGTACTATAAACACCACTAAAAACTTCTCAGCTACTGCAGAACCAAAGCAGAATGAGCTACGAAGCAGTTGTGGCGTGTTCAGAAGCTCAGCATATTAGAAAGCATCATAGCACATTTGCCACTTAGAACAAGAGGGCACGTACTCACAGCTGCAGACATACTTCAAATGTGTCCACCTGCCACTGGCTAGCATTTTAAGAGCTAATCTGATCCAAAAGATCCATAGTTTAAACATTTCCTAAGCAGAAATTATGGCAAAGAAAACTGCAAAGTGGCACCTTATTTTACTGTTTATCAACTCAAAGCTTTCATTTTCTCATGTTTCTACTGATAAAACACTGCCCCGCAGACTTTTTCAAAAGTATAAATTAATAAAAATTAAATTACATGCAAAATTACTAAAAATTCAGAACATACTACTTCTACACAAAAGTGCACAGAATGTATTACATAATTATCTCCTGTATCATAATAACTGACCTAAGAAACTGTACCAATCTCAACAGTATTTCAAATGCTTTGTAATATAATATAGAAGTACAGTTTTCATCTACAGAGCCTGACTTTGACTAGGCAAAGGCATCAGACATGTGTCTACTGTAACAAACACATAACCAAAAAGCCATGCAGTTCTCAACTTCTGGGCTTAGAAACGACGTCATTCAGCAGTACAGCCATCACAGATGTCAAGTCTGGCAACTGCTGCAGATAGCTACAGTAAAGGAGACAATGGGACTTGTCTGATCCACTGCAGATGGCATTTCACAATGGCTCAACTGTCCTACTGGCACTGGATGCCTCAGGGAGAGCTGCAGCAATAATTACTATACAATACACAAGGAAGAACAAATTTCAGGAAGCTAATTGCTTCACCCCATCATAACTAAATTGCAGGTCATTTTCTCTCTGGTATTACTCTCAAGTTGTCGCTCCCTCTGAAATTCCTCTTTCAGGAAACACTTATTTTCAAATTACTCATTACTGTTGTTGTTATTATTATTATTATTAATGCAGTGCTGTAGTGCATGGGACTTTGTATAATAGCAACAGAGGATTATCCTGAGCTAAATCATATTTTCAAATAAACAAAAAATAGCAAAAAAGTAAGAGGAGGTATGACAAAGTTAAGCTATACGTCTACTTCTATGCTGATATACACCAAAAACCAAACTTGTATAGGCATGGAGTTTTGTTTAAATAAGAAGAGTTCATCTTTATGGCCCTGTATTTGAACAGAAATTTCATTTGCATAATAAGCCCCTAGAAAGAAAAAAAGGGAAAGAAAAAACAACTCCCTTCTTTTGTGTGGGGAAGCAAAAAGAATGGCCACAAAATCACCCAGCGCAGTTAAAGAACTATTTACTCGAATAACTGACAATAGAACTATACTTATGTGAACAGTTGACAGTACTTAAATACTGTATTTAAAACATGGGTCAGAGAAAAATCCATCTGCAGTGTAATTCCATTATAAATACACCAATATTTTCAGAATCTCCCAAGTACTCTGGTGTAAGGTTGAACAACTACTGCAAATTGAAGAGCACCAAAATGACTATTTGGCTACATTTCAAAAATGGGGAAGTATTTTGATACAAATTTTCTTCTTTTAACCTTCCTTTTCAATTAGAGATTTTGAAAAGCTCTACATCTAACAGTGAGGCTATCAGGAAGCTCAAGAATTCATAATCACTGTTCCCAGGACTTTCTTCCTTTTTAACATGAAAGCTGCTTTCTGTCTCTCTAACTTTCACATCTAAAACCAGCTGCACACTCAATGCTGCACACTTTACATGTTTATAATCATACCACAGCCATCCTGAAATCAGTTGAGACTTACAAATTTTATTCCTCTCTGACCAACAAGCTACAAGGAACAATGACTAAGCATTTGGACAGACCAGAGCATTTTGGGGGAAGTAATCCAGAAGCCTATGTAAGAAGGCCATGTAAGGCTTGAAATCAAAGGATGAGAAGCCAAATGCCTGGTAAAGCCAAAAGCTGAAGGCAGTACTTGCAAACACTTCAAAGACACCGCTCCAAAGCCACACTAAAACATGTATTTTTAAGAAAGAACAGTTGTCCAAGTCCCAGAATATCCAAGACACTGGTTCATGCATGAGTACTTCACATTTTAAACCTTCTAACTCCAGGATATACCAGTCTGCCTCAGTGACAAAAGAACTGCTACACAGCTTGGACAGTTTTGCCTCCTTTCAATCACATTCATTTCAGCACCAACCTGAGCTGCTCTGAACTTCAATCTTACAAATGAGAGACTGGCTGCAGCAGATAGAAACTTGCTGCAACACAAATTTCACATATCTTATGTTTAGAAAAGGACTGTAACATACAATATTTCACTCTAGTAAAGCAGTTTGATAATCAGCTGCACTAGAACTTCAAAATCCCACTTTCTACCCTAATGTTTCAGAGCATCTTGTTTTATTAGCAGTATTAACAACTTTGTTATTAAACAATGTTTGATGAAGAGTGAGCTGACAGTATGACTCAAACTTTTTAAAATCTCAACCACTCAGTTTCAGATCCTTAACCTTCAGATCCATGGTACTTCCCCTCGCTTATCAGATAAAACAGCAACAAAGTCTAGGTGTACAGACACCTTTTTTCTAATGGTCACCTTTGTAGACAACAAACATGAAGCTCTTACGACTTGCCTGAAAATATTAACTATATTGTAGCAGAATGGTTTTATTTCTCTCATCCCAAGTTCCAGAAGAATATAGTAATTAGAGATCCTCTCTTCCACTAGATCATTCTTCTGTTTCCTCCTAATACATACTCTTAACCATGGACAGTTAAGAGTAGGTATATGAAGACAGGAATAATCCTCTGTAAAACTAAATGCCTTAAACAGCATGGTAATGACAAATAATTCTGCCAGCAACTGTTATATCCTATTGGGGATGGAAATACAGCTAAAGGAATGCCAGATGAAGCTCATTTCATATGCTTGAATCTGGAGGCAAATCCAAAGAAAGCATATGCAAACAGCTCTGCACTTGTTTTTACGTTCATAATTCCAAGTTATGATTATAATACATTAATTTTTCTAATTTCACAAAAGCAATTAATGGATAGTAATATACAACTTCAAACAACAATAAATCAGTAAGCACATAAGCCACTGATATTTTTAGAATTTCTCTTAAAAAATACACAAACTATGCTAAACAGATCATGACACTTTATCATTTAGGTAAAATACCATGATTTATTAACAGGGCAGAATCCTCATTATTACACAGAAAACATCTGCAACAACTTATATTCAAACTGGGTAACACTCAAAATGCTTATATGTTGACCTCACCTAAAAAATTAATAATTTAAGACACTCTGTGCTGATGAGGAACGACTCTCAGTCCCTTGTGCAAATCCTTCTTCACAAACCTGTCTCATGATTTATTGTAATGTGCTCTGATTTCTGTTTTATTGCTGCTAAAACATCAGTATCTCCCTCCAGACAACTCACTCTTCCACACCTTATTACCACCTTCCAAGATGACTGAGGTAATTTTTCTAGTTTCATACTTCACTGACTCCCTTTCTTCGATATCATATAACAGAAATAAATCTTAACTCCCGCTTTTCTCTAGACATCCTAATTTAGCAGCTGATACAACTGACTGTTCCAACATTTGTGTTACAATGCTAAGCAACAGTGCCAAGTGAAAGCTTGCCAAAAATAGCAGCATACTAATAGGGTGGAGATCAGCATTTACACCTGTGGTTTGAGCACAGCAGTTATAAAATTCTGTACAAAAGGCTCAAAATCACAGCAGGGATATACTTCAGGAAGTATGTGGAAAATATTAAAATCTTATAAACTGAACATGTGTGTTAACAACACAAGAGTATGCACCAATTGTTAAAGTGCACCATGCGATAATATAAATTATGTTCTTCAAAACCACCTCCATTAATGCCCTTGCTGAAGAATGATCCTTGGATCTAGTTTCTTTAAAAATTCACTGCAACTGAAAAAAATTTCCTGAACGTCAAAACTAAGAACTTGGATTGTGCCAGACTTACCAAGATCCAAATCCCATGGGTCTCCTATCGTAATCAGGCAAGTCTGGAGCTATCTTGCATGCCTCTATGTTCAGGTATTTAAATATGTGGATTTTTCCTTTTATACATATCTTAAAAAAAAAAAGGGAAAAAATGACATAGGTATAATTTGACAATACATTTTCAAAGTATTCTACAGACATTTAACCTGTAGTCAGAAGAATAAATGAGCACATTTACGGTAACCAGCATATCTTCTAATCTCACTGCATTTCAGAGAAACAGATATAGTGAAGCATGACCGGATGCACACGACTGACAAATGGAAGCTGCCCTCCAAGTACATCTGGTCTGCATGCAACTGTGTCAGCTGGATGCTGAAATTTCAACATGCAAACAACACATAAGCATTTACAAGTACTAGAATTTATATCCTTGGCATCAGAACAATGCATCCCACCCATGCCCAGCTCTGAATGGCAGCAGCAGACTGCCAAAGCAAGCTCAAATTTAAAGTGAATGAAGCCAGTAACAGCTGTTTTTGCTTTCAAAAGGGAGGCAAAACCCTACTGAAGCTACAGGTCTTAGCAAGTGCCTTCCTGACTCAGAAGCAGCAGCTCACAGTAGAACCTGTAATACTCAGGGGCTTATATACCACATTAGAAAAGTCAAATTAGTCACCTACCATATTGCAGCTTCTAGCTCAAAAGCTAATTTGAGCACTCTGCTGCAAAGTGAACCAGCGCATAGCAGCACTGAGGTCTCAGTCAAAATTTTAACATTTGAGTGGCACAAAATCAGTCTTGCCTAACAGAGCTTCCTCTCTCTTACACCAAAAGCAGAAGTGCTCTGCTAACATTAACACCAGTACAATGCTAACAGGGGAATTCTTAGTAATATCCCATCGATGAGACTACTAATACAGTAAAGCAAAAGAAGAAAAGGGACTTCTCAAGCTGTGCTGTGTATTTAACACTATTAGTTAATACAATTTATTTAAAGTCCTCTTGTTCTTAAATAAAGCTTGTAATATAATCCTTAAGCATCCAACTTTGTTCTGCCCTTTTTAGTTGAACTAGTCCATCTGGATTCATAGCTGTGGTTTACCTGTGCAGGGGGTGACTGGAGAGGGTTGTTCTCTAACATGATGGTCTGCAGCTGTCTGAGGTTCCTATAACAAACTGGTATTGTTGTTATCTTATTGCAGGAGAAATCTAATCGGATCAAAGGCAACTCAGCAAGCTCTGGAGATAGAAAATAAACACACAATTCAGCAGATTAAAAAAGTATTTAAAAAAATCAAAAGTATAAAACTGCGTGTTTTATAAAATAATTAAATATGCTGTTTCTACCTCCCAAGGGAAGAAAACAGCACCGAAGATACAGAAGTGCTTTAGGTTTCTGCTGTTACAACTGACAGTCTTTATCTCACCTTCAGGTAAACGCACCAAATTATTTCTTCTGACATTTAGGTCCCGCAAGGATTCCAAATTTCCAATCTGTGGAGGTATTGTCTGTATTTCATTACAGCTCACATCCTAGAAAACAAGAGTAAAGGATGAGTTATCACTAACTGGTAGGCTTCTGTTAAGTAAAATATGTAGCACTTTATATAAGGACTGAAAAAGACAACTATTTACATAGCATCTCAGATCCCTATATTAATCTCATTGCTGATATGAAGAATTATTCTCATTCTAAATACATGGGAAAATAAAAGTTTTACAAAGATTTAAGCATTCAGATGTAGAGGGTTATTTCAAGTTATCACATTCACATTATTCCATATTATCTCAGGGAGCACAACTTGCCACATAAAAGCTTTTTGCTAGAAACAAATGCATGAAGAGCTCTAATTCCATCCAGCCTTCCTTTAAAAATTACAGAAGACTTTTATTTAAATTGACATGGATCATTTGCTCTCTAGTGCAAGGCATCTCTCCCTCATATTTTTTTTAAGATCTCAGAGTATTTCAAACTCTATCCAAAGTCAAAGCATAGTTGGAGATACTATGGCAGACATAAATCCTCCTTAGGCTAAGAGCAGATGTAAGTAACTTATCATTGCATGCCAGTGACTGGTTTAGAATCACAAAGTTCCCAGCAGAATGAGAAACAAGATGTTGATCTTGTATATGCCCAGAGAGCATCCTAGTTACTGCATTATTTTGATCAGTTTAAAATAAGTTATTTCTTCTAAAGCATGTCTGAACCTATTAAACACATCAATTTCAAATTCAAGATGGAATATTAATAGTTAAAAAATAACTGCATACTCACAAGCTCTGTCAGCTGTCTGAGTTGTCCAATTTCTTCAGGTATTGAAACCAGCTTATTATTACTTGCTATCAAGACTTTTAGTGGTAGACTACAGAGGTGTACTGGCAATGTGGAAAGCTGGTTTCGACTTTTTGGACAGAAAGAAAACAAAATCATCAGAACTCTCATGAACTCACATTCTAATGCAAAGAAAGACACATACAAAAAGCACACTCCGATTACATAAAATCTTAGTTGATCATCTAATTACTGTAGAAGTAGTTCCATTAAGTCATTCTTTATTACTTGCTTTATCCAGTTACATGCGAACAAACTCTGAATATCAAGTACCAAACCTGATCAGATGTTTCTGAACTCAGTGTTGGGGAATGTGTTATTTCAGGTGCTTCTGATGAGGGGCCACCCTCTGTCACAAATGAGTATGAACAGAGTGCAAAAGCCTTTCTGACAGATAGTATTGCAGGTGGGCACATACAAAATGCCCCAGAGAAAGTCATTACTTACTGAATATGTAAAGTATATTTCTAATTGAGCAAGTCATGTGGATCAAAAATTATGGTGGGCTGGATTTCACTATTACAAAATGCAGCCTTGAACATTTCACAATAAACTACTATTAAAGCAAATATGAGGTCATATGACTGGACTGTAACCTCAGATGAGAAACAGGAAGGATGAGAATGGACTGTAAAAGACAAAGATTCCCTTTAAAAATAAAACATAGAAAGGAGCAGTGACTGGGTGATTAGAAAGAATTTTATTAGGATCTTAATTAAGGCTTTGATCAGATGTTGACATTTAGCAAAATACGCTGTTGTATTTTTTTCATACTTGAAATCCAGATTTCCCTGCTATTAAAGAAAAAAAAGTTCTGAGCAGTAGTAGGTGAACCAACAGCAACTTTTAAAAGGATAATAATTGGACTGCACCTACTAGAGATCATAGCAATAGGAAACCCATACCTGATTCATATCCTATTCCTACAATTCTCACTGTCAATAAAGAAACATAAGTATACTAAATTGGCAAAAGTGTAGCACCAGAAAAAAATAGCCTGAAGTTTCTCCTGGTTGATATCACTGCCAATTTGTGATGAGGCACTTTCCATGCCTCTTAAAAGGCCTTCTACAAACAGAGGATGCTGTACACAGTTAAATTAAATCAACAGCCTGAGTTGCACCAATTAGCTTTTGCACCAATTAGCTTTTGGGCAATGCTGCCGGAGTCGTATTAATGCTGAAGAAAGATCTTTAAAAACTATCAATGCAACGAAAGTAAAGGGAAACCGCATAAGCGTTGCTCAGCTGCTGAGAGCTGAAATGTAAAGACTGTCAAAAAGCTCTATCATCTCTTTCCAGTCTGCATGCCTGTATTTCACATGAAAACTACTGCAATTCCTTTGGCTATTCCTTTAAGCTGGAATTAGCTTTCTTCTTCATACTCAGTTCCACAAGCTGCTAGTTAATCCTCAAGTTCCCTGATCCACCTGAGTGGGTAAGACTGGTTCAGGTTGCTTTGATCCAATGACGTACAATAGAACAATGTGATGATCACACACCATGTTAGCACTACTTACAGATGCATTAAAATTTATAAACCTATACTACTGATGCTAAAGCAAAATTTCTAAGACAATTGTTACCTGATATTTAGAAATGTTAAAGACTGTAAGTTCAAAATAGCCTCTGGGATATATCGAATGCAGTTCTGGTACAAATTAAGACTCTCGAGGGAGACAAAGTGACATGCTTCTGCTGGAAGCTCTGACAGTCTGTTCCGTGACAAATCTGAAGGGAGGGAAAAAAGAAACATTCAGTAAAGCTACCCTAAAACTTCATGAGGACAAGTATCATCTGTGTATTTGCTGTCACACAGTTGGACATGAATTAGTTTCGCTGTCCTGCCTGCAAGAGTTTC
This sequence comes from Melopsittacus undulatus, assembly GCF_012275295.1. Taxonomy (NCBI): domain Eukaryota; kingdom Metazoa; phylum Chordata; class Aves; order Psittaciformes; family Psittaculidae; genus Melopsittacus; species Melopsittacus undulatus. The sequence continues at coordinate 47,381,937 of NC_047532.1, forward strand.
AAAGTTATGAAGTGACTCACTTCACACATGAAATACATCAACATCTTTTAAAATCTTACAGCCACAATGGGAGAAAGAGAGCCTGATGCAACACTCCTTTCATAGTCAGACCCCAAAATGCCTTATGCTTCAAATCTCTGTACCAAGACCATCTTTAGATAATGGAATTGGTACTGGGTGGCCAGTGCTGTAATGAAAAGAATCAGAAAGTACTTTTCTCCCAGGCCTCTACCAAGGTACTCAATGCTACGTGAAAATCACAGATTCTTAGTCTAAAATACATACTTCATATAGATACATGTATATTCATGTGTAACAATTCCAACAGGGGAAACATGAGGCACACACTTCATACAAGCCTTCTATACTCTAGCCAAAGCATTCCCTCCTTCAGAGAGATACAGTTCAAGGCTGTAATCTCAACCAGGCAAAGGAACAATTTACAACAGTCTTCCCAGCTGCAAAGAAATGCTCTGCTTGCTGCTAGCAGTAAAGTTTACTGTTATCTTTGTGATCATATACTCCTCACTCAGCAAAAGACAAAAAGTTTCCCCAAAACTCCTACCAAACTCTGTATACGAAGAATCAGTAATTTTCCATAACCAGTTCCAATTACCAGTCTATTTGCATAAAATACTCACTGGTAATACTCTCCTTCAAAAGTACTGATGCATGGACCACTCAGTGGATAAGGAATTGGCTCACAACTCGGAGTTCTGGCCAATAGGAGACCAATGACAAGTGATGTTTCTCAGGGGTCAGTATTGTGACAGGTGCTGTATAACACCTTTGTTGGTGACATGGACAGTGGGATTGAGTGCACCCTCAGCAAATTTGTCAATGACACCAAGCTGTGTGTCCACACTCCACCTGGAGTACTGCTAAGGACTAAGGTCCCTTCCAACCCTAACCATTCTATGATTCTACGATAAAAGCTGCATTGTGATAAATGCAGCTGCAAAGGGCTCTTGTTTTTAAAAGTTAAAGAAAGCTTTTGCTTATAATGCCAGCTCCTGCTTCCTAACACACCCAGCTCTTAATTCTGACAGGAGTTATGCTCACATCAAGAGCACCTTGTGTCAGCAGGGAGTTCCTACAGACATACTTCCTGTTTAATAAACTAACTCTTCACCTTAATATTTTTAAGGGAGGGAAGATGTTAATTGTAAGAACCCATCTAACCTGAATCAATGTTATAAATTATTAAAAAACAAATAATCCAAGTTTAGCTGCTACTTTGTTTTGAATTTTGAATTTTCCTCAACAGCATAATAGGATGAAGGAACCATCCAATACAGATTATTTTTTTAAGACTGCCAATGCAGTCTTAAAGAACAGAACAAAACTCTTTGTCCATTCAGCAATGAGCATTTAACAAAAAATCACACCAAGTGCTTCTTTCCAGCTTGTATCAGATTCAAACATGACCTCAGCTTAAACTTGTCCATAATTGATTGTGAAAAATCAACACCTTTAAATGAATGTTTCCAACCAGCTCCAACAGTGGGAGCCAAAACTACAAAATAATAGAAGTCACCAATATTAAGTGTGCATCACATGTCTAGAATTATTTAGTTGCCTTACAACAGGAAATAATTTGAGATGTTTGCCCCTTTTTCTTTTTTCTGTGTGAAAAATACCTCTTTTCCACTTTTTCTTTACTTTGAAAAGTGAAGAAAAAACTGCTCTTACAATTGCTAAAGGCAGCTTCCATAAACATCCCAATCTTATCATATGCTAATCCAGATAAAACATAAGATAAATGCATCAAATGCAAAGAAAGACCACTGTGATGGGTCCCATTCCCTGCTACTTGCCAAACCCAAAGTCTTCTTACTTCTGTTACTCATCCCAAGCCCTTGTATTGACAGAGTTTGTGGGAAATTCTGTCAGAATTAAATACAATTTTTTTTTCTGAGCCCCTCAGCACCCAGCCCCACAAACCCTAAACCAGCATCAGGGAAAAACAATGGTGCAGGCAGCAGAGTCCCTTGCTCTGGTGGCATGGATTATTTTTGCTGATTTAAAGCACTTGCCAAACTCCAGCTTAAGTAGAAACAGCAAATGAACCCATCTGATCAGAACCTGCTTAAGAATCTGTAGATAGTAAAGGAATCAATAAAGCAATTGTCTATATCCTGCTTGTTTCACACAGCACACACTTTCAAGGGGATTTCTGCAATGGACACTTTTATTTTGCACAAGCCATTTCTCTTAATATACTAGCCTGTGCTACGTTTCTTTTCTGCTTTACTTCCATAATACAATTTTTATTAATGTTTCAGTGAGAATGACAGCAAACTCTAACTCTCCCCTCCTCCATGTTGTACAACTGCATTAAATTCAAAGCAGAGTAAATAGTGCTAAAACTATGCAACAATGCAATGTCCAAAATGGCAACATTCCCAAACATATTTCTCCTGTGCCAACACTGTTGTAATACATAACAGAAGAGCAGTTTCCAAATAAACATATTGTCCAAACACATAAAAATGATGTGCCCTGAAAAGTTTCTCGTAAGTGCAGCCAGTCATAGCATTTGGAATTACTGAAATTATCTGTGACACATACATCTGGCCATTAGCATTTCACTGCACAGTTGTACGTTGCCATAGAAGAAAGGGAGAAGAATGCAAATTATTTCAGAGATGCCAAGAAACAAGCAAAGGTAATTCAGAAAGAATACTTAGTTTCCACACTGACTAGATGTTTAAGCACCTACTTAAAGAATTACAACATTGGCTCACTATAAGGTGCATTTTTCTTAGGGATTCTGGAGGATGGAACAGAATTCCACCAGTTATCCCACAATGTAACGACATCCTTCAGCACACAGTTTTAGCCCTCCTTCACACAGCTGTGCTGGCAAAGTCTGTTTTAATACTACCCATTTTAACAATGAAATAGGTTTCCTAAGTAATGAGCCATATTTTCTGGCAGAAGAGTTGCAAAGAAAGAATTTCTTTCAACTCTGTTTTGGAAAGGGTTTAACCACAAACATGAGAATTCACAATTGCTTTTTGTTTCACTTTATCTTACCAAAGAACATTTAAATTCTAGTGTTTACATATTGTGCAGCCCATGACGCATAAACTAGTCAAGAATTTAATATATTCTGAGCTATGATTTGGAATTTCTATAGAAATAACTCCCTACAAAATAACATTGGGTGTGAAGAAGTGACAATATACTTTTTTAAACAAATGGGCTCACTGCATGATAGAAGAGAGGCACCAAAGCTGGTTAGCCACAACAACTATGTTTTTCCAGACTTCTCTCAATCTACAGTGATTTTTAAAACTTGGCACTTCTGTTTAGCAGTAGGAATTTGGTGGAAAGCAGATTAAATCAAAGCTGAATTTTGATGCTGCAGTATAGTCTCTTAAATCATTCAAAGCAGCTCTAACCAATTACAAGCTTGGTTAAGAAGTTTGCAGCATTTTTACACAGATGATGGCCATGAGAATGCTAACTCATACACAGCATCCATGATTTCATATGCTTGAATGGGGAGCTAAGAGGGAATGTCTGCCAGGACCATAAAAAAAGCCAAGTGCTAGAAAAACACAGACTAAGCGATAGAGTCAAACAATATACGATAAAATACAGTGTGAATTCCAAATCTGCAAATGAAGAACTGCTTTTGGTCATTCACAATTGCTGCCTTGCCCCCTTGCAAACCTCCAACAAGTATTTCAATTTCCCTAAGTCCAGAACACACTATCCCTAAGACTCAGTGACATTTTTGATTTTGGCCAACTTCTCTGGAACCCTCCTCCACTCCAGAAAGTGGACCTTAAGTGGACCCAGCAATGGGGCAAGGACTGCAGCAGTCATTGTATGAAATGCTTCAACAACTCCATCCTCTTCCCCACCTTCTTCCTAAAAATATCTGAATGAAAAGAACAGCTCTAACAAAACCATGAGAGAAATAAAAACAAAAGCACACCAGTGATTGGTTAGATATTTACACATATGCTACCCTGTAGTATGGCAGTAGCTGATACTTTTCCAAAAGAGAAAGTAGGAGTGTGGTGAAGGAACAAAACTTAAGGTATTTTATTGAAAATACTTTGCCAACTAAGACTTGTTTTAGTGATATTTTTCTGCTACTGTATGCATTAAATAACTTCAGCTACAACCAGAAAACCAGAAGGTGCTACAGTATAAATTACTAAACTAAAATTACAAACTAAAAGTTCTGCAAAGATTTCCCTCAACTTCTCAGAAGAACATTGTAGTGAATTCTGATTTAAAATTTATTTCTTTTCATTTTTTTAACAAATACTACAGCATGAATTAAGAACCAATTGCTGTCAAATCAAGCAAGGAGTAATCAGCACAATGCAGATTATTTGCGTTAATATGTACGTACACACCCTTGCTGCTTGACATACCATGAACTCCAAAGAGCAAAGGACTAATTCTCCCTCAAAAGCACAAACGCTGAATTTCAGTACAAGTGTATATATAGCTAATATAATTGGAGTGAATATAAGTGAATATAGCTAATTTGAAGTAGGATTCGCTTGTGGTCACACTTCATGGGCTAAAATTGCTGTTACCAGAAATCTGCTTTAAAAAAGGCTCTCGTAGCCTGCTAAAAATGGACACGTTTCCTTGAAGGCAAGATTATGTAGAATTTTTGGCAAAAGAGAAGCATTCTTTGGAACTAAGCTCTTTGTGAAATGTAATAAAGCCAAGAGTACAAACACAAAATGAAACATCAGAGTGGAGTCAGATCACTGACCTTTTCCATCTTAATTGGGATTCCGTTCAGAAAGCCAATAAATCCAATGTTAAATGCGACTAGAGAACACAATAAGTTTAAAATTGCATCATTTGGCTCTAAACTTAAACTGTTCCTGCTCAAAGAAGAATGTTCCTCTGACACCATATATTAGCAGGGCTGTGTTCACACATCTTTAACTTAAGCTGTAACACTAATTTTGTCTCCAAAGTAAAATCACTGATACACGAGGATGCACTGTTTAAGGTATTGGGTACTTTAATCCACTCCATACTCTAGAAAGAAAGGGAGCTGCAGCTCAACCCCTGCTGGCACTCAAACTAGCTGGGTGGTGCCGAATTCCAGTTCATCACAAGATGCTAATGTGATCAGTCCATTAATCCTGTTGCAATGGGAATCTGGTTTCTGCTCTCATTCCAATTAATGATGACAATGAAGGCCAGTTCTAGGCCTGGGCTGTGCTACACCATTTCGTTGATAAAAATCTGCCTTTTGTCACCAGGGATCTGCATGTGCTCCCCGTGCACTTTTATTTTTAATTTAAACCAGCAAAGTCTACATTTTTGGCCATCTATTCAAAACCAAATGTCAGCAACCACCATAACACCCCACTGGCAAAACGCTAATGTAAGAGAGATTGTGAGTTTATGTCAGCAGCTGTAAACTGTGAGCTCCCATCCATGATGTATTGCATCTTCTACAATAACCCAGTTGCAGCTGTGTGACATTAGTCATGAATGTGCTGCAGTGATGCAATAACAATACTGGTATCCGTGAAATGATTTGAATCCTGATGGTAACACTGGCTACTATATACTGCCCTCAACTAGGATGACTTTGAAGCACAAAAAAATGTTTTGTTTTCCCTAAAACTATGAAAACAGCTGTAACTTAAAAGCATGCCACAGTTTTCCTTTTCTATTAGACAAATCTAAGATATATTAGCTTGCAGCTTACAGACAAAAACATATTTTCATATAAATAATTATAGAAGCCAATCAATGACCAGGAGGCTGACAGCCAGAACAGTGACAGAAGGCAAAAGGCAGAATGAACTGCTGTATGAGGACAAAGCACAGCTGTTCAAGAAGAAGCAAGTTCAAAATCTGGAACTGTGTAAACAGACATTTTTTTTCTCCCCATATACACAACTTTAAGACCAGAAGCAAACTCCACAGGTTCACAATAACAACAAAACCACAATCACACTGAAGAATATCCTTGAAGTAGCTGATGTCATCTCACAGATATGGAAAGCAGCTCACCTGAACAACTCATCTGCAACCTACTGTTCCGGAAGAGTGGGTGTGCTCCCTGGAAATTAACTGCTTAGGTTACAGGCATCTTTCAGATAACGTCACTCAACAGATCTTTTGAGGAACTTGATGCCGTCTGATTGCTCAGTTATGACGTTTAGAATAAAATCTATTAGAATGATTACTCACAATTCCAAATGCATTATACAAACTTTAACTCCACCTCTTGTTTGTCATTCATTCTATCAGCCAAACAAATTCACACATATTCATCCTGGTTTTATGAAATTATTTGTTTCACCCTGCAAACATTTCAGAACTTGAAATGTTCTCAGGTTATACTGAGCAGTGTTTATGATTCTGACGATTTTTAGGAAATATTCCCATAAAGCTACTGAAAGAAAACAAATAAAAAGCAAGCACAGTCCTAAGCAGATGAGCTGCTGGTATTATTGTCCTGACTTGCACAAGAAAAACAGAAATCGTCATTAAATAATACCTCTGTGTATAAGTCTGATGCTGTTGGTCTCTGGACTCAGTATCTGGGAATGTTTTCCTCTCTTAGCACTGAAAATGCTGGCATCCTTAGAGCTGCATTTCACACCTGGAGGATTTCCTGACACAGAAGGGATGATTTTACCTCTTCTTGCCTGCTGTGATACAACACTACCACTTTTGTCATACTCTAATTTAAAACTAACCTCAGAAATGTCATCTCCTGATTCACCTTCCACCTGCCGATCCTGTCAAACCTGAACTTTTCCCAACTCTTCTCTCATGTATCTGAGATACACTTCTTATAAACTTATTAAGGTGAAAGGAGGTGAGCCAAAATGAAACACTTCCTTCTTTGTTTTACCTCAGTAATGTACAATGACAACACAACAGCACCACCGCCCAAGCCAGAATACCCAAGCATCAGGCATAATGAAGACTATTTTCACCTATGTTATTTCTGTAACCCTGTAATGAAATACATCCCCTAATTTCTAGTTTCAATTTCCAGTACTTTGTGAAGGAATATTAGATTCAGACATGTGATCCATCCCTGATACTACATTTCAGTTCTCAGCAGATCCATTTTTGATATGTAGGAACACATTCCTCCTTAGCCACAATACTAGCAGCATTGAACTGTGTTTTAACCATTTCTATAGACTAAGATTTTGTAATCAGGAATCTCCAGCCTGCTGGGTTTTGCAAAGTGAACAGGCTATTATTTCTGTAGTTATAGAAAACAAAACAAAGGATGATGGTTTCTTCCAAATGTCAACTTGGTGGTACGATGCCTTGAATGCAGAGGTGCTTACCACCAAAGCCTGCTTCACCAACTTGAGAATATACTGCATAATATGCAAAATTAATTGGAAGATTATACTTTACACTGAAATCAATGCTCTGTATTTCCTGTCCTGTGTGCTAAAGACAAGGTTTGTAGCATGCTTTTAATCAGAGCTGCTTAACACTATCCTTTATAAACCATGCTTCAAATCATTGCCAAATCATTGCCAAGTGTCAGATGCACGGATCGAAGTTTCACAGACGCCATTTCCTCTGACCATGCTTTTATTTTGGAACACTCAATGCAAATGGCAAGGCTTCTTGCCAAAGGTTTAAAAAAAACAAGAAAACCCTTCACTTTTCTGAAGAACTTTCACAAATCCCTTGCTTGAGGCAATTTTAGTGACCCAGAACTATGGCCTAAGCATTTACTTTCAACACACAGTTTGCCACATGAAACCTGGCTAGCTTTTGTTTTATTTTAACTCAGGAACATCTTAATAACTGTCACACAAGGGAGTACTGCTGTATCTGCCTTCCAACACACCTGAACTACACTAGGGATTTTTTAGCAGTGTTGCCCCTTCAACTCTTCTCTATTAGAACACAAATCATAAACTGAAGAAATTAATCAACTGCAACTCTCTTACTGAGCCTGGTCTCTGCAACATTCACCATCCCCTGTCAGGGCTAGAAAAATTCACATACAAAGATCTGCAAGAACTTTAATTATACTAAATAAGAAACCTCAGTCATACCTGGGATCAAAGAGGCAAACAAGATTCTAAGCACCAACTCCCATTCTCCCTCCCTTTTTTCTTTCCACATGATTTTAATGCATATTCGCTGTAGTTTAGCTTTCTCTTTTACACACAAATGAAAATTTCACAGGTGTCACCATAAAACATACTGACTAAACACAAACACGTATTTTATAGTCCTACACTTAATGTCAGCTGCTGTATATCATCTGACAAGAAAGCACATTCCCAAAGAAAGCAGGGTTTTCTCACAGGAGCAGACTGTGTAAGCACTGCGAGATAAACACTGTAATCAGAGTAACAACCTGGAATACAATGCCACTTCTTCTGTAAAATAATTTCATTTTTCTTCTGCAAGGAATAATATTGCTTGTTTACTAAAAATAAAAACAAATAACCAAAACCCAGTGGAAACTATGGAACACCATTACACAGTTGTGTGGTTACCAGAGAACAGGAAGAGTGAAAAGTTCCAGTCCCCATAATGAACAGAGAACTCCTAATATTCCATTGACTCCAGTTGCTTTTCCTCTAGTTGGCTCTGGAGCAGGAAAATCAGTAGCATCAATGAATCAAACTGTTATGTCAAGTATTATTTATTAATTTTTCAATGGAGATGCTGGCTTCACAGTCAATCACCCTAAACCAGTGAAGGGAACAATTCCTTGCTGGCCATGTGTTATCATGCCCTCCTCTTGCACCAGCACTCCCAACTGTGCATCCACACAGCCAGTTGGAGCTCATTACTAAGAACAAATCTTGCAAAAAAACACCACCACGAATAGTTTTCAGCCCTTCTAAGGCATGATCTGATTCATGTTGCAGTTGTGTAATCTCTAACATCAGTATGAAAGAGAGGACAGTAATGTGCATGGGAAGAAAGGGACCATGATTTTTGGCAGTAGTTGAGATTTGGACTAGCTGGTGCATGAAACTGCACTTTTTTGGTTCCTTACACACACACACACACACACTTTAATGAAACACATAGTGCTTCTCAGAGTAGCAAATACATTGTGATCAGACATTTATTCCCAAGTTTTGCTCATTACAGATGTGTACCTGTGTATGCAGCATGACATTAAGGATGGCACATGGTGGAGCAAAGTAAACATTTCGGGAATAAGATGCAACCACTTTCCAGATAAGCAGGGAGCAGAACTCAGTGGCTTTAGAATGGAGGCAGATAAAGGAAGTCAGATGACCTACCAGCTGAGCCTTACGACTGGTCAGTAAACAAGAGGACAGATTACCAACAGAATGCAAACTGCAACTCATGTACTGCCTCAGCAGAGATGATGCAAAGTGGAACTGTTCAGCTATGGTTGAAAGCAGAGATTAATTCTAACCCCCTCCTATAGGGTTTGGGGTTAAAGAAGTATTTACATACACTTTACTTCCACCTTCTGCTAGAAACCCCACCATTCCCCTGATCTCTCTTTCAGCAATTTCATTCCCTTTTCTCACTAAGCTTGGGCATCCAGCCAACAGCACAATCATGCTTCTCTTTCAAACCACCCTAAAACATAAAGCCAAATAGACTAAAATAAGTGAAAGTTGGAGAAGCAATGTCACAATAGATCCAACACTGAGGAAATGAACCAGAATCTCCAACCCACCAAGTCCGGTTAAACTGGGGAAGTTCAGTTCCTCCCTTACCAGTTGCATTGCAAGAACCTCTGGGGTTTTGTGCAAAACATACATACAGTATTTATCTCCAAGGGAAAACAGCCTTTGGACAGGACATACATAGCTGGTAAGGCAGCATACACCCCTTCATTGATAACTGTGTTTTAAAGGAGGCTGTTTTGGTTTGACCCAAGCCTATTCTTTGATGACTTTTAACTAAAAAGAAAAACAAACAACCCCCCCAAAAAATAAATAAATCAAATCATAGCATAAAACCTGTGAGTCTAGTCTTTTATACTAGTTTAACCAAGACAATTTAAAATGGCATTGGAAAGACTTGGAGATACAACCCCTGGAATCCAACCATACTGGTGCAAAATTATCACCTCTATTGGATACTCCTTACCAGCCCTTTGCTGTAAGTTACTGATTCTGCAACACTTGTGTGAGCATTTCTCAATTTACATCAGGCAGAGAAGCAGTCAAGTTAGCCCACATAATTTTAAAAGTTGTTTAAAAAACAAATTTTGCCTGAAGCTAACTTGGAGAGGACTTACATGAACTGTCTCTCTAGTGGACACATAACAGCGGTGACTTCCTTTGGTAGTATAACCTCCTTAAAGTAGCTGTTATCTGCACACTGGCAAACGAGTTGAAGCCTCACCTTTACAAGAAGGTTAAAAAAACCCCAAATCCCCAAGCCAAACAACTGACCAAAACAAAACCCAATCCAGGAGAGAAGAGAGAAAAAAACTTATGAAAGAAAAATCTTTAATCAGGATTTTCTAAGCAGACATTACTTGGACTTGAATCAGATCAAAGTGCTCATTACTTAAGCATTCTATTTTCTTCTACCATTAAGCAACCAGCTCAGCTAAAACAAATGAAACTAAGCTCATTGCTGCAACAACATTACTTAGAATCATTACACAGTTCAGATTTGCTCGTTTGATTCAGAACTTCAATCCCAGCCTATACAACAGGAAATTTCTCTCTCCTGTATTTCTTTCTCATCTATTTTTATTTAAGACATCTGCTTTTCTCAGTTCTCACACTCAGGATCATGAAGAATGAATACCAATAAATGGACACACTCCCACCAAAAGTATCAGCACTTCACACGAATGTTTGCTTCCCATATGCCTGAGCTGGTCTTGTGTCATATTATTTAGGAAGGACATACCTTCCTTCTATGGACTCTTTTCCATAATCAGGAAAGAATTTCTCATTTTCTGTTATATTCCCATTTAATACATCAAGAAAACCAACTATTAAAGACTTGAGTATAACTTCTCACTTTCACAGGAGCAGCACTAACCTGGTTGTCACTTCATAAATTAAAACAACTTGATCTTAGTAAACTGGTTAAGAGCGCAGAGAAGAGAGGAACTGAAACAGGAATGAATGTGGCAAAGGGCTGCAACTTCTTCAACCTGCTGTGACACTGAAACTATACTCAAGCTTCATTAAACTTCAGCTGAAGACATTCTTTTGCTGGGTTGTGTTGAACTGCTGAGTCTAAAAGTCAAGTCACTTAATAATACATTTTTTTATCTTGTTTTTAATTAAAAAGCTTCCTGTTGTTATGAAACTTGTCCTCACATCATGGTAAGTTACTTCAGTACAGGACACAATACAAGCTGCCACTTCCAAAATAGAGGGCTGAGCTACTGTTGTAATGGGAAGACATTTGCTCTTTAAGAGAGGAGAGAAGGCTGTGTGTTCCATGTGGCAACTTTTCATTTCCTTACATCTGTAAGTTTAAGGAAACACATTTTTCTCATGGTCCAGAGGCTGGCCACTAAGCACTCAAATGGCTTTGAGGTCTTCACACACATTATCATCTCCTTCAATTCCATTTCTCTCACTTTTCCATTTTACATGGAAAACCTGTAGCATGCAGCATGTACAAAGGTACCACACTGAGAAGCAGCTGTAATATAGCAGCAGGAAAATAGAAAACACTCTAACCAAGAAGCTATACTATACATACAACTTCTCACAAAAAAGACAGGAAAACAAAAATATGAGAAATATTAGGTCCTTCATCTCATGATTAGACTCTAAGGTATTGTGCTAGATACCGTATAGTCTAAAACCCATAATCAATCTTCAGTTATTCAGAAAAGGAGGGGGAAGGAAGGGTCAGGAAATGTGGATAAAGTAACACCACAAGTTAATACAAAGGCTAATGCAGATGGTGTACAATGATAAGTAATGACAAATACTAACAGGAAAGTATCAAGACCTCCTAGGCAGCAGTGAGCCAGGCTAGAAAGTCCCTGTAAGGCAGCATAATGCCTTTTCAATAAATTTATGTTATCTAAGCTGGCACCCCCACAACCAGCTCAGGCACTCCAAATACACTGATGACATTTTTAAACCACCCTCGACAATCTGTCCATGGCTATCGAGAGTTCTGCCTGAAGAGACTAGCAGGGAGGAAGACTGTATGTTACTGTGACTTTGCTTAATGCTCTGCTCTGGCTTCCTCTGTATCAGTGAAATATTTCTTATATTCAGTCATTCCAACAGCTCTGTCATGAAACCCTAACTTGGGGAAGAAGACCTGGCACAGACAAAAGGCAGGAATAGCTTAGTCAGGAAGGCTGGAAACATAAAATGCAACCAACAAAGGCTTCCTATTTCCACCATTCATCTATTTATTTCACTAAAAGCTAGCAATGACTTCAGTTCATCTTAATATTATTATACATAAAATTCTCCATCTACAAGCATTTTCACATATAAATAAGTCAGCTAATGTGACAGCTGCAATTTAACTACTATCCCATCAGTTTTGCGTATTTCCCTATTTCCCCTATATATTTCACTGATCAGTTCAAAATATATTACCTTACTCCTTTTTTTTCCACAGTTTAAGTTGAATAATATATTAAAGTCAGTAATAGATGGACAGACCATAAAGAAAACCATTTTAGCTGTGAATACATTTCAGAATGTCTTAAGTGGAGAGTTAGAAACAAACCAGCTTAAACTAGAACTGGAAATTCAAGGTCCTAAAAAGCAAAGTGAGTAACTTCACATAAAAAGGCCAATTACCTTCACAGAAAGGCAAGCATTTCTATAAAATTTTATGCCTGTTATTACCACATTTTTCTGAAGCTCTTAATAGAGTGCCTCTGTATTTACAGCACTTAGATGCAGCTTCACCAGACTACACAGTAAGGTCACCAAGTATGTCTCATAGCACTGCAGACACTAATCTGTCTTTAACGGGATGGTATTTTACTGAGGAGAAAAGTCAATAAAGTCCAACAGTCAAAAGTCCTATGTTCTTTTAATGACTCCTTGAGGCCATCTCTCATGCTGACATCATCCCCAACAAAAAAAGTCTGTTACATTTTACACCAGCAGCGCTGCAATTTTCAATTGGACAATTATTGCCAGAGTTCTAGAAAAAGAGCTGGAGCCTTACCAAGTCGTCTGTGCAGTACATGCCATTTTAGTGTCAATAAATAAAACAACAGTACAGAATATGTATGGAAAATACCCCCTATCAAACAGAGAGGACAACCAAATGAAGAGATAAATGACAGCAATTGCCAAAACCTATGTTCATCATATGAAACAAATTTTAAATCTGGAAACCATGAAAGTCACTTTCAGTCAAAAGCATGCCATGCCGATGTTAGCAGGGATCAAGAACTACAGAACTGGTGGTCACAACTACATGCATCTTCACTTTTTTAGAAGCTCAGCTTGCTAAGAGCTAGTAGAAAAGCTATCAAAAGGATTGTTACTTTCTCAAATCAGTATTTGAGGTGAACTCTACACATCTTCTTAAAAAAGTACCTCTGGCAGCAAACACACAACACAAAATCTAACCTGATCTCACTACAACTTAAAACAGAATTCTTTTAAAACCAAACCCATCCCTGTTCAGGAAAATGCTGAAGCTGAGGATTAACAGTAAACACTGCTCTGAAGAGGCCATGATGGAAGTTTATCTCAAACTGCAGCACTCTGGAAATTTTTGGCTGATTGGTTCTATGCCTTCAGCTCCTCTGAGAAACATCAGTTTTGTGCATGTGACAACTCCATCTATACCGTCTCAGTACAAACCGCACACAGCAGGAGAAAAACGAGAACAAAAATTATTTTGCATTGTTAGAAGAATTCTTGACAAACGCTGAGCTGTGTGGCAACTGCCCACACTGCACAACAACGATAAGAGTTCCACTCCAAGAGATTTCTGCTACTCCATTTTCATAATGGCTTTTAACCAATGGTATTTCTTGAGCTCTCTCCATAAAACCTTATTTCACAAAGTGGTCATTCACCAACATGTAAAAACCCAAATGTAAAAATCTCAAAGGTTCAGATAAACTGCTCACACACTGGCACAAGCATGACACACTATGTATGAAAGCACACTACTGCTCCTTAGCAACATGACACCCTGCCTCTTGCCCACTGCTTATGAAATACTTGACTGTGTTCCAGGAGAGCAGGGTTTCATTTTACACCACTGCTTCACAGAGTTAGCAGTGAGGGGAAGTGGGCAGTGAGTGAACTCTTCCCCTCCCAACCCCCCTGACAAAGTTTCTTCAGGTACAAAAGGAACTGCCCAACTAAAACTGACTTTAAAAATTCATTTTGAAGCAAAACACATAACAAAGCCTTGGAAATGGAGCTAGAACTATCATCAGATTGTAAGCCTATGCACAAAGCTCTGGATCCATCTGTATTTTTTCCTATTAAAAATTACAAGCATTGTTAAAAGCATACATTAATATTTATTCAATCCATTTATCTTTTGCAAAATCTCGCTAGGATAAAAGGCTTGGGTTAAAAGAAGAACAACAATCTTCAGCTTGGGTGAAACTGCAGGTAAACTGTTTCAACAGGTAAAAAGTTCCAGCACTGCAAAAAAATCCCAAACAAATCCAACCCCACACCATGGAAAATAGTCCCACTGCAATAATTACTCCATGAATTTTAATCAAGAGACTTAATGGGAACAATTCAACTTTAACAGCTCACAAGCCTGCACAGAGTTATGGGGAGATCAGAGAGAAGAACTTCGATGCAGCAAAGATACTGGATAGCTTAAGAGTCCTGAAATTACAAATCTGATTTTCGAATAAGCCAATGAATCACGCACAGCAAAATGGAAAGTTTATACATGGAAAATAATTGGCTCTGATATGTAATTTTAAAATGGCATTATAAAAAAGGCACTGCATTAAAAGATTAATTTAGCGTTGGTATAAATATGGAAGTGATCAGCAAAAAGAAAGAAGTAAGAGTAGGAAAATGTGAGTCAAGCAGGATATTCGAAGTTTATACAAGAAGAAAAATTATGATAAAGCACTAACAATAGTGATGGCACTGTTTCTTTTGCCCTGAAAGTAATATTGATCTCATTACAGTATGTACAAGATGAGGAAGGAAACCTATCCTGGGATCACTAGAAGCACATCTGTACTTCTCACAGAAGTAAAATAAAACTATTCAGGTTATTATAAAACAAGAATGAGAAACTTGTGAAAAGTCCCACCATAAAATATATTTGCAAATAAATTCATTTTAGTTTCTACTTCAACTGCTAATATTCAACATTCTTTAGAAATCAGAAACCTATCACTATTAAACTGCGACTACAGTCAAAGAAGAAACAGCTGTTACAATTGTGAGAATACTACATAAAAGAAATACGAGTGCTGCATATTCACTTATGCAGAGTAAGAAAGCAAGAGTGGTAGCGGTCACAAGACAGGATGCCATAAACCCATTAAAACTTTGGTACATGAGAATATGCCACTGGAATTTGACATCCCATGAAAATGTTAACACCAACAGTACAGCAGGAATGATCTTTCTGCCACAAAAGCTACATGGAAAAGTTGTCACGTGGGTAGTAACATGAAGAAAACACTTGAATAGCTGGAGTGAAGTAAGTTTATGACAGTGAAATTATGCTATAGGTCTGAAGCAACATTATGGTTACATTTACAATTTCGTATGCACATGTATTAAACTCTTGTTCATTAACCTTCTTTCTCCTCATGGAAGACGCTACCTGCCAGAGACAGGCTGTTTCATCAGCCAATAACACCAGTACACCAACTCCATATCACCACATACTCATTTTGCTTATTGAAAAGAATGTCTCCACCTTTACAGATGTTAACATCCCCAGTGCCTCCTAAGTACTGTCATCCCAGCACAACAGGCTATTTTAGGAGATTACATGATGCAGTAATATAGTTTCAGATCAAATGGCATGGAATCAAAATACAAAAGCATATTAAAAAACTCTTTCAACAACTTTAGTCTATGTGCAATATAAAACTTGATAGAGCTTATGATTTTTTTCCCCCTCTTCTCTTCATGGGACATAAACTGTTGTTTTCTATAATTTCTCTAAAATTGCAAGATTTTGCCTGAGAAGTAAAACAGTACACCAAGCAAGTTGTTCTCCAAGTATCTCTGACATAAGTATGTATCACCATGCAAACAGCAGGGAAGCAGGCTGTACCACACAAATTAGAGAGAGCAAGATGCAAAGAGACAGGAAACACAAAGACAGAAGGATTATTTAAGGCCAAAACCAGAGAATAAAAATTGAACAGGCAAATCTAAAAGGCATAATTTTTTAAAGTATGAACACATTTTCTTCTAATATTATAAAAAAACAGACACTGTGTTGAGCAGACTGAAATACCCCCAGATGAGCATCAGAGTATAAACTGCTTCTTCAAGAGTGAAGCAGGAGCCACAGCAGATCCTCTCTGCCTCTTGCACTCCATCACATCAGTCCAGTGTAGAAGCAAAGAGAAATTCTCTTGGTTTTACTTGGTTCTTGCTGTTTGTTTTTTTTTGTCATTCCCAACAATTGTCAGATATTGGATACATTTCTCATTACTATACTGAGAAAGCCCCAGAGACACGTGTTGTAGTCATTCATTAGAACAGGAACCCCTTTCCCCAAAACAAAGGGGACAACAACTCATTCAAGTTATTCCAGAATCTGCTCATACAGCTTGCCATGTATGCTTCTAAAAACCCTTAAATTTCCATTTATTACCTATTCAACACAGTCAAAAGTTGAGAACTGCCTCATATGGGAAGAATATATCACATAAATATATCACATAAAAATAAATCACATTTCTGTCTGGAAATCTAATTTGATTGAAATAATAATAGAGGTTATTAAAAAGGTAAGAGTATTTTTTCCCACTTAAATATGGCAAATCTGGCAGCACTGTGCCAACAATTACATTATTAATGAAAATAGGTATTTCTGCATTTTGTTTTACATATTCAAAGAGAATAATGTGTTTTAAGGAAACTGAATATGAACTGAATACTTTAAAAAAACTATTTAAATGGTCTAGTTTCAAACTGGTGACACATTATTGAAATGGAACTTCCAGTGACTTATTTCTTAACCACTTTCTATAGCAGCACTACAGAATTGTGCATAGAAATTATACTGCAGTAACATTAACAAAAAGAATTTACCAGATTAAAGGATGCACTTCTCATTTTAGCATGTATTTATGGAAGCAGAAATGGCAGATATCTAAGTTTACAGCTGTTACTCAGTTACAGAATTCATACCCAAGTCATGTGCACTAGAAATACATGAGGGAGGAAAGTATCACTTCCGTTGTGCCTTCCCTCTTCAAAGTGCTGTATGCGTCTTAACAGCAATAAAACATAACTCTCTTACCTATTCCCAAATCACATCTGAATGGAATGTTATGGTGCAGAGAAAGTTAAACTCAAGAAAAACATATGAAGCATGTTAATTTCATAGGCAATAGAGATTTCTGGCACAGGAAACCATGTTTAAAGATTTATTTTATTACTACTTTATTGCCTTAGTCTAGATGAATTTCTATGAAGTAGAAGAGATTCTTGCATTAAGTAACAAACATGCTCTTTCAAAAAAGCTGGAAGAGCAATCAAGCTTTGCAACCTGCACTATAGCACTGCCAAGGTATTTTCATTATCTGAAAGAATAAATTTTTAGGAAACATGGCATGCAAAGGTGTTTATAGCCACAAAAGTATCCTCAGAGACAAAACCATCAGATCTAGGACACAAATAGTTTATACCATGCTCTTTATTCACTCATCATTTTTCATTCAACATGATAATAGCCATCTACACACTTGAACTTGTGATGAATGTAATGATACAGAAAAAGCTCTGAAAGTTAATTCTGTGAAAAATATGTCATATCACAAGAAAGTTCTCAAAATAATTACAATACAGGTGTGTTTTTGTAACCCCTCACATTCTTCATACCTTACAGTATAGCCCTGGGAAAAAGTTCTTCAAATTATAACACGCTAAGCTGGAAAGAAACTATGTCTTTTTTATCATATTAAGGTTTGTTGAGTTTTGGGGTTTTTTTTTAACATGTGTTTAATAAGCACATTAATACTCTCATAGAAGTATATTTCTTGTAGTACTGATAAACCTTCAGGTAAACAGTAACAGCTTGCAAAAGAATGTTTGTGAATAGAAAGCTAGCCTCCTCCTTACCCTAAGTGAAGAGAGAATAAAACTCTCACTCAACAGCATTTGTTAACATTGACCATATCAATTAACCAACAGAAAGAAGGATGTAATATTTCAGAAAGATTTTAAATAGCTGCAGTGCACTTGGGCACTAACAAAATAAACCCAAATCTTCTACCTCTTATTTCAGATTACAAGTTAATGCTCTTTTTCCTTCAGAGAAAACAAAAAAACAGCAGGAGTAAAAAAAACAAGAAAAGCGAGTATCCTGAAC
Source organism: Melopsittacus undulatus (assembly GCF_012275295.1). NCBI lineage: Eukaryota > Metazoa > Chordata > Aves > Psittaciformes > Psittaculidae > Melopsittacus > Melopsittacus undulatus. Next base: position 47,400,390 of record NC_047532.1, read on the forward strand.
AAAAAAGAAAAATATGTTAAGTTGATCATAGTAAGAAATCTGCAGTTAAATACTAGCTCATGATAAACACCATGACAGCACCTTTAAACTGAAAATTCAAATAGAAAAGCTGATAAAAAAACGTGTTTAAGGAGAACAGGAACTACAAAACAGATTGAAGGTTATCAGTTATGGGGTTGTGGGGTATTATCCACAAAAACTTCCTTCACCTTGCTCAGAAGCTAACATTTTAATCACCAGTAAAGCTTCTAGACTTGCCTTCTTACATTGTAGCTTTTAGCAGTAGTAATGATAACAATCTTTCAACACACAGGCCTCCCTGAATGACAGGATGATTTGCAGGGCAGCAGAATAGAACCATGCCATATAGAATACTCAAATATTCTGCAACAGCTCAAACAATCTGCTGGTTTAGCATAGATGGGTTCCAAAGATAATTTTTTTACCCTGCTAAGCACAAATCTACCCATCCCTTGACAAGCCAGCAGAATAAAAGGAAGTAGTAGATATTTTATGGTTCATAATCACATTCAGCGGTGGCCCTCTAATAAAAAGCATTTATTCCATATCTGAGCTTGGAGTCAATGTAATGACAAGCACCTAATTGTCCTGCTATTACTGTGCTCACTGACTCTTCACTCCTAGAGAACAGCATGTATGACATCAATTCAAAGACCAGTAAAAGCCTTGGTCTAAGACTGAACTAAGTGGTAATATATATATGTCCATAAATAATGGCAATAATGAATTAAACAGGTTTAAATTACTACTTGTCTTGTCAGCACCCTAAAATTAATGTTCTGCTCAGATTTAAAACGAATTTTCTATCAAGCATTAAGATACTGATTATTCCTCTCCTTATTGTGCTAACAACTTAGATGAGAAGACTGGAGTTGGCAACAAAGAGAAGCATTTGAGACAGAGGGCAAGATTAGTGAGGAAAGAAGAAAAGGTTAAGATGTGGAAGCTTGGATGAAGGAGATGAAAAAGATTGAGGGCAGAGGAGACAGATAACATCATACTGCTCGGAACATGTGACATAAACACTTTGGAGGAATCCCAACCCAGTTCCTTCTACTCTACAAGCTGGTCCCAGGGAATAGCAACCTACTGCTGTCTCATTGGCACAGGTAAGAGAGATCTGATGGGCATAAAGGTTTTATTGTCATGATGCCAGCATGACTTCACTTAACTGCATCTAGAGAAATTCAGCCTGAACTCAGAATTCAGCGTTAGGGAAGTAACCTGAAAAAACCACTGGAGTCTTGTACAGAGAAAACTCAGTTAAAAACTTACGTAATACTGATAAATCAAGCACACACAGACAGTATAGTCTATAATCAAAGATGGTCACGTAATCATAATTGCCTATTTCCTGTGCGTATCTAGTGTCTGGAGGTCTTTAATTAGCAACCACATACTACTTTTCATTCCTCTTCAAGATCTTTCTGTTCAAGTGGATTTCTTCAGATGACAAAATTACTGTAAGAATCAGGACTGATCACAGCAACTGTGATCAACAACTACTGTTGAAAAGTCATTAAGAAAAAAGCAGGGCATTGCAAAAACAAAAATGGATGATAACCTGAAAGCTGGAGAATGCTGCTTTGGAAATACAGATTGCATCTGTCATTGCCATACAGTTCCTCTATCATACTAAGCAAGCCTTCTGAACTAGTTTTTCCAAAGGTAGAAATTAATCACATATTCCCATTTTTCTAGATGTCAGGCTTGATTTCCAGTACTCCTGAAGAATCACCAAGGTAACTGAAGTTATGAAGAACTGCATTAAAAAAAAAAACAAACATGATTTATCTGTAGTGGTTTTGTTGCCTAAAAGTTCAGGCACTAAGTGCTTTGAATTTGGCACCCCAATTCAGCATATGCTATCAAACTTTGTATGAATCCAAGCTTCATATATACAAAATACAGTTACACTACCTTGCTTCACTTCACAGAGATTACATGAAAAATAGTGTCTGGAACCTTTTCAAAGGTAGGGAGCCCTACCCAAAAGCCCAAGGCAATAACAACACAATTCTGTACTCAGAGCTAAGTTTCAACAATAAGGAGAAGAGACTAAAATTCACATGGGTCACTGGACAACTGGGGGGAGAGGGGGAAGGAACTGAATAGATGCTTACTAATCCTACTGTCCTCTGCAAAGAGCAGACTATGGTTAAAAAAAAAATGTGTTCCTCCAGCCAACACCTGGGCTGCACAGCAAGTTGGGATTTTTTAGGCATATCCCCATTTTGGAGTGCTTGAACTACATTTAGAGAAGACTATGAAATACTTTCAAATTGGTAACACTACCAGCTAGAAAAGAACAAAGGCTCTCCTTCACTCTAAAGAGACTTCTGAGCTCTGTCAGTGAAGACAGGAGTTTGTAGTGTAGAACTGTAAGGGACTGTGAGGACAGTTTGGGGGACTTTAAAGTGAAAAATAAAGCCCCCTTCCTGCATATATACAAAAGTACTAACTTACGCAAAACACTCCTATAAAGAAAAGACCAGAATGTATTACCCTTTCTCTAAATAGCTGTAATTCAGAGAATTAAAGCAATATTTTAACTCTAATGCGCTGATAAAGTCTAACCCCAAGACACTTTTAACATTAATGGATTTTCACACCCCCCACACTTTGGACAGGGGGACCTAGTAGATGAAGAAGAAAGCTCACTGCACAGCCCATGACTTCAGCTAAAGACACAATTGCAATTCATTCAAGCTGTTTGGCTATCATCGGAAACTGTGAGATCCAAGCTTGATTAGTTATTAAAGAGAGAAGAACCCTTGCATTGAGTTACTGCCTTTTCATTAGCTACCATGTAATTTTATTTTTAACTCACATTATATAATTTTCAGTGTTTGTTGTAATTAATTCTTCACTGCTGGTTCTTCTACTGAAGAAACTAATCCCATCTATTGCATTCTAAAGCTAAACCATCAGTGTAAAATTACTTCCATAAAATAATGTATTTTGCCAAATGAAAGCACGAGATCAAAATTTGTCAGCAGTAAAGTTTCAATTAATGCAACTCAGCTCTATAAGCCATACTCTGAAAGAAAAAGTTTCTATGCTCACTGACTCAAAGGCTAACACATCGTTTTACAGAAAGAAATGTGCAAATTTACAACAGCTCAGTGGTAAAAGGTTACAAAATAGAGCTAAGGTGTGATTTCACAACTGATGCAAGTTAATTTAAGCTCAAAACAGACCCCCTCATTCTCATCATCCAAGAGGGTCTTTCCATCCTTTCTGTTTGCTGGCACTCAAACACATGTGAAAACACTGCAAGCTATCCAAGGATTTGATCCAGCTAATTAGGGTCTGTGTTTTCAGCCAGTTAAGTACAAAAGAGCTTGCTGGAAGGCAATATGATGGCTGGTGTTGACTGTGTAGCAAGAGATGAAGACAGAACTTCCCCTTCTAGCATCAGCATAGAACTTGGACCACATTAGGCTGTGTATTTATGACTGACTTTTGGGAGTGCTTTCCCAGTATAAATTTGCTATCTCCAAGCACAGGTACAACCAGAGGAGAAGAGGTCTGGAAATAACATAAGAGAAAAAAAGACATTTCCTATTTTCCTAAACTCTAATTTGTCCTTGGTGTGACTGCAGGACTCAATATATTTACCTACCAATCCCTCTCCTCTTTAGTTTTTATGTAGTTACGATTATCTTTAAAATCATAGCAAAGAGTGGGTATGCATACATGAAAAAAATATAAAAAAAAGCCTGACCATGATGGAGGCAGGGAAGTGGAAGTAACCAGGAACCCATGCCATCCCAAACACCACATAGAAGAGCTTACTGGTAGCAAAAGTTTGATTGTGAGACTACTTTTTCTGTTTTAGAAGATCAGCTCACTAAACAAAGGCTTTCTGAATGTCACATATTACTTTTACTGACACGAGGATTAGATGCTACAAACTCAGACTCCATTTCCCCAGCTACTATAAAACATGAGGCAAAAAGACTGCCTGCATGCCAAGAATCACTGAGCACTAGTGCAGGCCTTAGCTCTCCATCAAAAACCCAACCCATTCAACAAAACCAAACCATAAACTACAACAGTCTACTGCTCTACACATTTTGAGGGTTAACAAAGAAAGAGAACTGACCACAATTTATGCATTCACCAAAGCAACATTCTCAGATAATCCCATTAGCCTAGACTAAGAATTACCAGTATTTGCGCACAGAACATGCATGAGAGCACGACTTTATAATAACAGAAACACAACCTGAAAGAAAATAAGGTAGACCAACAGTCAAATTATAAAGGGCCTGACACAAGAAGGAGGTAAGATCAAAAAATGCAACAAGCTAGACTACCATCTAGCTTTTTTGGGGAAAGATTGCCATCCTCCCTCCTTCTTTCCTGTACAGCTCCCAGAACTTTGGGACAGTGTATTTCTGTTTGGGTTTTGATAAAGGCAGGTTGTAAATACAGAAATCTGACAAGACTCTGGACTACCCTAATGAAATGTTAGGTTTTGATTTTTAATACTGAAACTTCAGATAATCTAAGTAGCAACACTGTAAACTCCTCTGACAAATAGCCTGTAACTTGAACATAGAACAATCCCATTTCCTTGCAAGTTACCTTAAAGATCGCAATAAAATAATGTTCTAGATATAGTAACACCAAGTGGTTTTGTTGTTTGTTTTTTTTTTCAAACAGTTTTTTCATTTTAGGCTGGTTTAGATTCTGCTGTTGCGGCTTTGAGTACAAATGTTGGGGAAATACAGTCACTGCTCTATGTGCCAAGTGTACTTCTCAAGCTGTTTTTTTCATCAGACAGTATCAACCCAATCTCTGGCAGGAAAGAAAAATGTCAGTGAGAGCTCTTTCTGCAGAATGCTCATATAGTAACTGTAATCTTTCTAAATGCAAGCAAGCACTACACGTAGAAATTTTATTGACACTATGGTCAGATTTTACTGTTTCTGCGGAGAGCTGATAAGACCAAAACTACAGAGATACCTTACTGGCAAAGGCATGCCAAAAGGTAGTAGCAGACAACTTTTTTCTTAATTTTCAGTCTTGCTATTTTTTTTCACTACTAATATAGTCCAGAAACAAGATGTAGTACACTGCATATAATGACCATACTAGCTGATTCCCACACTACAGCCATTTCTTTTATTGCATAAACTTCCCCATATTCCCATCTTCTCCTTTAAAAATGGAGACAGTGAGTGGTTTCGGTAATTACAGCTGTCACAAAGGGCTTGACAAATAACTTCTCTGCTCAATGTATGCTTTAGGCCACTGGGAAAGCTGTCAAAGAATGACATCAGAATCTACATTAACACTGGCAAAATGCAATTGTGCTTCCTTTCAGATGGTTTATAGCCCTTCCTTTCCCTATTCCCTGGTTGAGCACAAGAGTGGGATGAACAAATGGGCTGTAATTCAACCCAGATAAAATGGGGAGAGATAATGCAGACTAAAGGAAAGAGTATGAAAGAAAGAGAGAAGCACATCCTTGCTTTGTTAATGACGAAGCTTGCTCATTCTTCATCATCAATGAATGCTGAAAGCTTAAGTCACTTCCTAAAATTCCAATTAAGTTGTAAAGGATGAGCATAGAGAACAGCTGCTCTCCCCTCTTTCAGTATCTGTTATTACAGTGCATTTCTTGTACATGAGCCACTCCACGTGTACAAGAACGTTAGATGGACTTCTGCCTCACACACTGTGGGGAGTTACCTTCCCGCTAATCCATTCCAAAGCTCTCAAGCGCAGACTTTCCCATCTTCAATATGATTTTATATTATGTGATCTTAATTCCAGTCAATATACAAGCAAACCAGAAATTCACTATTACTTCAATGCCTGCTGAGTTCAGTTGCTCTATTCTGAGAGCAACCTTGCGCACTGATCTTGGTTTTAGAAGCTGCTTGTGGGTATTCCTAATGTGGAAGATGGCAGTGCCCAGAAGCACTGATACTATCAGACAATTCACTTTCCAGTGAAAAGTCTACTGACCACAGCAAATGATTAATGAGGAACATGGTATTTCTGTTAGGCATCAGTTCAAAATATATATTTATTTCCAGAATAAAAATGCAGCAAACCTGATCTGGTCATGTGGTTTGGTTTTAGGTAGCCTGGTGAGAGGCAGCAAGTTAGACTCAAGGATCCTTATGGGTCCCTTCCAACTGATTCTGTGATCTCTTTGTCAAGTATTTTTCCAGAGTTAAGTTACACCCACCACAAATTTGGCTCTGTTGATTGTTTAGTGTGTAGTTAAGAATGGTACTTTGAAGCTGTTACAGCTTGAGCACCAGGGTTAGTATCACTGTCAACCCTGAAGCCATAAAGGATCCAAAGAAATATGATCTTCCTATTGATTTAATGTTTTGAAAATGTACCTTATGGGTGACATCTATTTAAAGGGATTTTCCCCTCACCCATCATCAGAATCTTCACAGAGCACCCAACTAAACTTGATCAAGCATCCAACCTCTAACATCCTGTTCCTGCTGACCCACTGTGCTGGTTCATCTGCATTAACAACAGCTTCCAGGTGAGGCCAGTGATTCTGTTAAAGCTTAAGGCTATGCTAGATGCTGGTTTTCTACCAGTGTAATTACATTAATGAGAGATGTGATTCATCCCCACCTCTTTAGCATCGATGCAGTTACAGTGACATGCAATTACTTTTATCACTACAAGAATGGGAATGAGCTATACCACTATAACATGATCAACACTAGAGAGGTGTCACATAAAAAGAAGTAAGGTTTGCATATACATTGTTTTGTCTTCATTTTTACAGTTTGGGAGTAATTCCAATGATTTTTATGAAACTCCACACACACATACCCCACCTGAGTATTTGAGGCACAGCATGCATGAAGGCACTTGGGAGTATACAATCTAGGGGGTTAAAGTGTTTCAATGTTTGTAACACCTAGCACACATACATATTATACTGTATTATTCGTGGCTGCTCCCATAGAAGAGAGTTGGAGGTTTTACAAGAATGAAATTGATGTGGGGTAAGAAGTAGATTAAATTGTAGCTGAGCACTCAACTGAAAAGTGGGGGTCAGAAACACTTGCATAGATTCTTCCCCACTGCCCAGCCTCACTCAAAACAAAAGTCATAGAACAGAAAACAGTAAAAAAGGGCACAAGATGAAGTTATTCACAGCAGCCTTCAAAACAAGAGAATATAAACAGTATGTGTCCCTTCCCTCCCTCCCACACATTGCTCAATAAGATTTGCTCCCTACAACTTAAGAACAATTCTAGCTTTTTTTTCTAAGGTTCACTGTGATGATAAATGCACAAAAGTGTATGGTATGCACTGCTGCTTATTAGCATTTAATGCTTCTTGAACAACTACAATGCAAATATTCATCACAATACATGGGAACCTTGGTGGAAAAAAGAATTCCCACAAATTGTTTAAGAGTACAGTAAATGAATAGGATCACAAACAAAAAGCCCAAATCCCTCACGAATGTATCCCTCACAGTGTATCCTGCATTTGCTTACAAATTAGCCCACTACACATTCGTTGTGCAACTGCATTTGCAGAACACCCTTTGAACAACAAAACAATTATACCCCAAGAAGAAGTGTTTCCTATTTATGGATGTGTTCACATCAAACAAAACAGCTGTCTCAAGGTTTGGTTTGATGGATTTTTTTGTTTATTTTTATTAGTGACAGATTTTTGCATAAGTAGGGTGTGACAGGACAGACTATAAAGTCAGACAGTTTTAAAGAAGGCTCAATTTTGAAGTACTTAGCTGACAGTGTACCAATACACTTACTAACAGACACGGCAACTTTAAAAAAGTGATGTCTGGAGTTTATTTCCAAGCTCCTAAGCTACAACTCCACATAAACCACTAAAATAATCTAAATGACAGCACAGGAAGTAATCAAAGCTACAAACAGCATGCTGACACCCTTTAAAACTGCTTTTACTTCACGTATACAACTAGACTATCAAAATAAACATAAACTAAATTTGCTCTATAGAATGCATTATGAAAACTCTTACATCCTGCACAAACTCTGATTCCCAAGCCTCATCTCTCTATTCAATACAGTAATATGTAAACACTCCACAAACGTGGTTTTTTTGCTTATGATCAAGGTGCTTTCAGGGCAAGTGTATTAGTTTTTAGTCTATTCCTATAACTACACTGAGAAGCAGAGAGAAAAAAACAGCCCTATTGCTTACTGTACCTTGTAAATTATTTCTTAAAAATCCTGAGTATTTTTATCCATATAAGCCAGGAGAAAAAAAAAAAAAAAAAAGGATGCGATTCTGTCCACAGTACCTTTCATATCTTGCTTATGGCTGTCAGAAATGACAATAACAGAAGCATAAGAGCACAAGAAACAGTTGTCTTTAGGGTACGCACACGTGACAGCCCTTCTTGGAAAGTTGGTTTCGCCTGTCAACAGCACAAGACGAGATGGGTAGGGTGCATATATGTGTGTACATATGCACAATCACATGTAGATAAACCAGAACATGTGTGGCTAAAACCACATCAGTGATCATCAGTATTGAGAAAAGCCTCATAACTCTTCTAAAAACAGCCTCCAACAAGGGAAACACCTCTAAAGTGGAGACGACAAAGGAAAAAAGCCCCAATAAATCAAGAGATCTCATCGGCCAGACCGACGGCGGGCAGAGGAAGGAGGAGTACCCTGCAACAGCTCCTCCATCCTGCCCCAGCCGAGGAGAGGAAGGGCGGAGGGCGAAGGGAGGAGGCTAAGGGGTGAAGGAAAAACGGCCCAAATTAAGAAACACGCCAAGCATCGCTCCGCTGGGGGAATCCCCCTCCGCGCACACACACGCACTTTCAAAGAGAAACTCGGGACGGGGGGAACACCTCCAAACATCCACTGAGGATATTCCTCCTCCTAACGCACCCAGCTTGAATTTACTGGAGCGACAGCGAACTAACCAACTCAGCTTCACTTCTGGCGGGACACTGGCTGTCCCCCTCCCACCCCAGCACCCTTCTTGGAACGGGGCGGGACGGGACAGGCAGCCCCCCCTGAGCACTCTCTCACGGGAAGCCGTAAACCCCCCCCACCGGCTGCTCCCAGCCCTGAGGTGCTTGCGGAGGCAGGGCAAGGCGTTTCCCCGACCCCCCATCTCGCTCCCTGCAGCGCCGCGTCCCTCACCAGCCTGGGTGGTGTCGCTGAGGTCGTGGTTGGCGGCGCTGGCCCGCGGATAGTCACGGAGCTTCCTGCCGCTCAGACTGAGGGTACCGCTGGCCGCCGCTTCTTCTAAGGCTCTGTCCAAGGAGCGGTTCCACGAACCGGGACCCGAGGGACCTGGTGGCGGAGTACAAGCCGCCGCGTTCCCCGCCTGCATCACGGCGGAACCGCCCTCAGGCGCCGCCAGCACCGTGGCCGCCATTTCCCCCCCTCCGCCGCCACCACCGCCGCCGCCTCCTCTGCTGCTGCTACTGCTCCTGCTTTGCGCGCCGCTGCGCAGGCGCGGGGAAGCCCCGGGACCGGCTGGGAGGGCGCAAGGTATACGCATGCGCAGGCTACGGCCTGCGCGCACGGGAGCGGCAGCTCTTGAAAATAACGCGGCACATCCGCTTTTTGGGTCCGATTCGGGGTAATGTGTGGTGCGAGGCTGCAGTGCCTGGACCCTTTCTGACGTCCCGCGGGCTGCTGCGCACAGGCCCGTCCCAGCAGCAAACCAAGGGGAGATCGCAGGGATTGAACTAGGTGGGAAGAGTACCAACTGGATCGTGTTCAACTTGACGTCATTGATCCCTAAAAGGTTGCATTCTTGGCAACGTCCAAATAAACGCCACTCTTGGTCTGGGCAAGCACGAATGTGCTTGCAGGCTGGAGGTGCTGCAGGAATCTGGCAAGTGTGCAGGCTTTAGCTGGTAACAAAGAGCAAAGGCTGTGGACACTCTTCCTCCTCAACACCTTATCAAACATATTTACAGGCAGCATTTTCTTCCTGCACCTCCAATAAGCAGCAGCACTTCAGTGCTAACATAAGCCTGCACTCAGAACCACAACGGTGGTTGTTTTCTCAGGGTGTTGACGCCAATCTTGTAACCCAAGGTTCAGGTGACAGTCACTTCTCAGTAGCAAGGTATGTCACAGCAACATGAAACCAGTGCTTGGTCTGACCGATTAAGGGATCTGGTTCTATAATCACACCAAACCACTATAGTGCTACTGAAAAAAAATACATAAATACACATTTAAATGAAAGTGAGTTTATACAGTGCCACTCCAAGAAGTGCTTCATTTTCAGGATATTAAGCTGGGCAACGAATGTGAGCCCTCTTCAAATGAGCCTCCTTTCTGGTATGTTAATAAGAATCTAATTATTAAGAACCCCTAGAAGGATATCACACAATTCACATAACCAATATACTGCTCAGGTAGTTATAACAGGGACAAGATAATATGAAACCTGTAACTTTTTATTAAAAAAAAAAAGAAAAAAATTAACAGCTTCAGAATAGATCCAATGTAATAACTTCTCTGAAAAATACCAAAAGGTATAGTGTAACGCATCTTCTCATTAAATACAAACTAGCATTTTTTGATGCATTGCATCAGTGTTTTGCATCTATGTTGATGCAAAAGAATGTTATTTTCATTGCATCCTGGCACGTCAAAGAATGTATACACTGAAACAGGGTGACTGACAACACTTTATCTACTCCAATTCTAAGTGGGACATATTTTCCAAAACCTCCAATTTCCTACTAGTAATTAAGAGAAAAAAAACAAACCAACAACCAACCCTTAATGCCACTATGATTAGTTTGTTTCTGCTAAGGTATATTTTTCAACATTAAAAATAAGTATTTACTCTATAGTATCAGGATGCACTCTTGACTTTAAAACTGCTATACAAAAGCCCTTCTAATGTCAAATATTCTTCAACATTGAAGTTCCTGGTAAATGCCAGTTAACTTGAATTTGAGACAAAAATGCATGGAAACCAACTCTAAGAAGGCAAATATAAGTTCCTGAAGAACAATAAAAGGAATTAAACCCACTTCAAACACCAAACATTTCTGGATGCAGCAAGCCAGTTGTTCTTTTGCCTAACTGTACCTAAATCTCATTGCTATAGAACACTGCTAAGTTCCTGAACTGGAAGCAATTCTGAACAGGTGCCTCAGTTTTATGGATCATAAAAATTCAGATTGAGGATGCCCCAGTTGTTACCATCCTGCAGATCATGATGCACAAAGCTAAAGCAACAACTACATGCTCCTGGCTTAATGCCTTGCATGTGCTGGCAAACTGAAGGCTTTCTCCCAGCAACATTCCCCAGTACCAGACAATTTTAAGATAGTCTGACCACTTCAGATCAGCTTTGCATCTTTCCTCTCTTTGGTATACACAAACAAGTGCCATTAAATTGCTTGCCTCTGGCTATTTCCAAGAGCCAGAGAAAACCCTCTGGGGCAAGGAATGCAAAATGAGAATCCTGTGTCTGGGGAGGATGAGGAATTCTGCCATACCAATGGCTTTCTGGTGCACAGTTGCATTTATTCCTATGGAATTATTCAAAATTCCAAAGTTATTGCATTAAACTTGTGAAAAAGCTTACATAAAGAAACAGCTAAAGTTTAAGAAAAAATAGGAGACAGACATGCTCCATTTACAGAGGAGGATAATGAGATTGAGCTATTTGTAATATAAATTACTCTCACACTGCCTGTGCAGTATTCCTCCACTGCAACCTGGACCACTTTTAAGGATAAGAGTAGAATAGTCTCCATCCCAATTTCATATTTTGGATATCTCAACTAACACCTTTATTTGTGAAAGTGAAGATGCAAAACATGTAGCTTTCAAGAAAGGAAAAAACTGAACTTCACAAACACAAAGAAATCCAACCAATGCTCCCATCAAAAAATGCCACTACATCACTACCAAAGTATTCATAGACTGAGGCTCTGTGCCAAACTTTAGCCCACAGGGAAGTTTATAAGCAGTCCTTAAAAACCCTAAAATGGGGTTTGTAATGAAATATACAATCTTTCTTGTGACAGAGGGGTCAAAGAATAGATACTGAGCACTCCTAAATAAAAAATAAAACCAAAAAGAAAATCCAAACAAAAACAACAATAACAAAAAACCCCACAACCCCAAAAAACAAACAAACAAAAAAACCAAAAAGCTTTTAAGATTTGCATATTTTGGTTACAAGAACCAAAATCAGTGTTTGTTATCAGCTGGGCCACAGAATCTTTCCAGCCAGGTGATGGTGCCACTCCAGCAGATCAGTTTCCCCACTTTCCCCCCTCGCAGGACAGTATGTCTTTTACTATTCAAAGTAATAAAGAGAGAAAGCTCTTGCCACCATCTCAGCATGATGTCCAGAGAATTTCAGTGATGTGTGCTGTATTCTTCTGCCCACTTTTATCTGTTTCTTAGGTAGGTGGGATCAGTGCTCAAGTCCATCTGACACGTTAGCCCACTGTTACAAAACGGCTCCCTTTGTTCTGAGACAGTGCTGTTCTCTGTTCCTTCAGGATTCCAAAACGTTCATTCAATGTCATCCCTGTCTGAGAGATAAAATAATTTAACTATAGTCTTAAAAAATGTTAGGTTAATTTAATCAAAGTAAGAAAGGCAACAGTTTTTTTTTTCCTCATTCTGTATCATCACACGATTTCTTAATAGCCTCACTTGGATGAAAAAAATGGTCTAATTTAATTTCATCTTTTCCAACACCATTTAAAAATCAGATTGGACTATACAACAAGAGCTAGCATTTCTCATTTTTCAGAATTCACTCAAACCACATGGTACACAATGTCAAGACAACATCACCTCAAAATACTGGAAGTTAAATTGAGGACAGATGGACTGAAAGCAGGAACTTCCACTAAACTAATTTTCCCACATAGTTTCCATGCAACTTTAACAAATGCAGTATTTTAACTATATTAATGCAGGGTTGCTTTCCAGTCCATCCAGCTGATGCAGTAGACTGGAGTCTAGTCCAAAAGTTCAATTAATGTTACAGTATAGTAGTAGACTTTTTTACCATACTGCTTATTTATGGAAGGAAAATATCCAATCTAATGCTCTGAGCCCATGTATTTTTCTACAGCTGGCAAGAAGGAGCCAATTACAAAAGCAGCATCTAACTGTTACCCTGTAAGAATGCTTTCAATGACAGAACCAAGATTTCTGCACCAAATCATCTGTCTTCATGAAACTTGTGAAAAATTGTCCATCTTTAAGTGTTTACATCATTATATTTGGGGTCTTTTTCCCCTAGATGCATAGCAGAAGTTGCCTTATACATTCAGCTGTTGTGGTTCTATGCAGGTTACACAACTGAAAACAACTCATCCCTGAATTACGCACAGTTGCTGATTCAAGCACTGCATGAACACAGGGCGGCTTTTAGAAATATTCAACATTTTAAATCCCATTTAAAGCATGTGAGCATGCAAGATGTGAACTAGACGAACAGGAACAGTGAGTTCAGTTACTTGTATGAAGTTACATAGCAAGTTAGTGAAAGAACTGGAAGTGGAAACAAGTAGTCACTGGTTCCCTCTTCCTGTCACAAGTGAGTCTAGGTGGAAAGTGTCTGGCTCTCTGGCTTTCATCTGTCTTGAAACTACTTCCACAGTTAAACGATGAAAATGCATTTACCTGCTTTCCAACACTATTAATATCAAACTGCAATGGAACCCCTTTGGGAATCTTCTTCTCTTCAGATTGGTCCCTCTTCATCAGAAATGGCGGCACAGGAGTACGAGTTAATCGTAATTTTGAGGAACTGTGAAAGAAGGATGGTACAAAGGACACAGTGAATGCATGGTTTTTTTACGTAGTAAAACCTTAATGCCGATGGAGGTATGAATTTTCCATCAAGCCATTTGATCAGAGTGGCTGAATAGCTGAAGGGTACACATTCAAGAAGGTAAAAGTCATGCAGGACTATAAAAAGGTACCATTTGTTACTGTAATCAGATAGCAAGTGTCATGACAGAAAGCAATCTTTTACCTCTCACTCCTGACAAACACATAATTTGGAGTTAATGATTCTGTAAATACAAAAAATTAAAATGCTACTAATGAAAAAGGCTACTTAAGATTAAAATAAAACACCTCATGAAACAACAGTACCATCAGCTTCGTAAAGACAGACAGTAATGCTTTCCTTAAGCACAATTCCAGACCTATTTTTATTAATCACGGAGGAATTATTACCATCACTCATCAACTAGATGCTCATTCCTTTTCACACAGAACAGCTGCAATACAATCTGATTGCAAACAGACAAACAGGTGAAAATTTATCAGCCCACCACTCTTTGACTCCATACACACCATCAAGCTCCTAACTGGGACACATCTTGTGAAATCCAGCTGCGATATTATTCAAACATTGCTCAGAAACACTCAGAGGGGAGCCAGACTTAAAGTCTTCTCAAGAAGCTGTGACTTTGAGGTCATGTGAAATATTACCTTCAAGGAACTCGCTGAATGGTGCAGATCAGCAATTTTGGTTAAGCTAAAAACATTTCAGAACTTTTTTGAAAACTCACATTGGGGTTATGATAGCTCCTGGGTTGTCAATAGACACAGTCAGAATCCCTCCAGTTGTGGTCGAAGTTCGCCATCTAGACGGAAAACACAGAAATCACTTACAAAAATATACAGAAATTTAAGTCAGAATATCTTTAAATGTGCGTCCAAAACACTGGGCTAATAAAGAACATACAAGCTTTCAAAATATAGGGCAGTGCAAAGATCACATGCAATCAAACAATGTACAAGAAGTTTGGCTATTGATTCTTTTATCTTTTATATTATCTAAATCTACTCAGGTGAGTGCTACATCACACACAGGCAAGGTGTACTAGAACTGCAGCACTGACTGAAACGTTCATGATATTTTTTTTTAAATTCCTTGCCACAGATCGGACTAAAATGGTGCTCACAGCAAATCAAAAAGGTGGCAGATTCAGGTCTGTGGCATACATTGCTTACTCAGTCTGCTGTGTTATCAATAAAGTTGTGAAGAGCCTAGACAAGCGTGAAACAATATGGAAACAATATATGCGGGGAGAGCTGAATGTCCAGCTGTGACCTGCTTTATTTATTTCCAAACTGTTTCATAGGCTTATATGTGTATTCAATAAAATGGAAATTACATTAAGAGCTCAGGAGAACACTAACATTTGATTTTTTTATTTCCAGTCTATGCAGTATTCATGAGTGATAGAGATTAGTCTGACCCTCTGATAAGGTTTTCTCCCCCTCTGATCCTCTTTCCCCCTTATTCCTGCAAATGTCTTAAGCAAAACCGAACTCCTCCTGGTTAAATTAGAATATAATTTAGGAAATAACTGAGAATAGTGGAAGGATCACTGTCACTCAGCTGGTATGTATACAGGGTAAAACTGTTCAATTATCATGACCCGGAAGCCAGAGCTAAAATGAGAATCGTATCGGTAACTAAAGTCTTACAAATTACATACTTACTGACGAGTCCTCTTTACTGTCTGATTATCAAGATCACCTGTTGACTGCACTTGGGTTTGTACCTGAAAACACATCAACAGACAATGGATTTGAATACTGTTTCGATTCCTATTGTAGCAGCTGGAAATAGAGAAGTTCAAAACCAGTTTAAAGCTGTTTGTACACTGCACAAAAACAGCTGCACTTTCACAGGGACTTTAAAGTTCTACCCTATCTATCCTAAAAATAATTATCCTATTACCCTTGCAAGACATTGGAAAGAACTTAGGAACACAATGATTTTATACAAACCTGTTAATGACAGTAACTTCACCAATAAAGAGATGGAAACATCTTGGAAGACTATGTCAGCAAACATATGCTGTATCAAGATACACCAAAACCTTACCAGGCCAGTGAGAAAAACCTGGTTAGCTCCTAATCTGATCAATGTTAACATACATAATATCCAATACACACTCAGCTGTTCTAAAGGACTTTGGTTTTATTTTTCTTCCTCCTGACCCTGTCCACAATTCTACAGCCTGTGTGGCTGGAATACAGCAGCTACTTACAATCACAACAATGGCAGATATAGAATGAGGGCAAACTGAAAACACCACTTATCATTCACTGCACACTCTCTGTTCTCTTGAACAAATAACAAAAAAAAAAATTTAAAATCCTTAAGTAACTAACAACTTAAATAACAAAAATAAATAACCTCATATAACTAATCCTCCCCCAACCATAATCAGATTCTAAAATATGCTTCTCCTCTATTCACCTGAAAGCAACTTTTGAAAGCTGCTAAGTGCTAACACTGGCCTTTTAAAAGGAAAAATTAATACTCTGCAACCATCCTCAAACACTAATGAGTTCCACGGCCCTCTGAACAATCCAGCTACACTGGAACAGGAAGCAGTACTCAGGAGATTACAGTAACTAAAGGCAACAAGGACACTTCCCTAGAAGAACCCGTAGCTATCTCCCAATCTATCTGAAGTTTCTACTCAGATCTAACATCCAAAGTTAGTTCATTAATATCAGTGTTACAGTTTAGCTTAGAACGTTTGGCACTTTTTTTATTGTCATTTTCAGTAATTTTTATTACCTTCAGGCCCCTTCTAAACAGGAAAGTTGCTTGACGAGTCTCTTTCTGCTGATTTAGTTTGTTTCCAATTCTGGCAAAAGCTGACAACGCATTATTCCTGTAATAGTTATTAAAACATAGTTATTAAAGGCTCCACAGGTAACACCTTGGAGCAACTACAGTGTATGACAGGAAAGTGCTCAATACATCCTTAAGGACACCTGCAATGCTGCCTCTTTGAGGCGGAACATTTCAGTTGCAGTTAGCTTTGCCTCTACCAGGAACAAAACACAGTACTCATACAGGGAAAAAACCACTTCTGCTACACAGAACCCTAGTACTATCACGTCACATGTTAGTATGGTTATTAGCTCAGTTTTGTACTTCACTTGGTATCCTCCAGCACTTTAAACATTGCTGATTAGATGAAAATCAAGGAGCAGCTTGATTTGTGTAAAGAAAGTTTGTTTAAAATTTCCACAATAAAGTCACTCAGTGAAAATTTTCATCATGGACACCAGTTAAAATGTAGTTTATAACAGACATGTTAATTCCAGCACAAGCAAAAATGCAATAGCTTCTATGAAACTGAAGACGGCACCAACTTCCACAAAGGTATTTTCTTTAGGAAGTTCACTAAACC
The DNA here is from genome assembly GCF_012275295.1 of Melopsittacus undulatus. NCBI lineage: Eukaryota > Metazoa > Chordata > Aves > Psittaciformes > Psittaculidae > Melopsittacus > Melopsittacus undulatus. The sequence goes on from NC_047532.1 coordinate 47,417,608, forward strand.
ATGGCTATCACTTCAAAGCTACTAAAATCCATACTGGCCATTTCAGTATAGGCTGTCTATGACTTAAATGAAGGCAGCATGCTACGTGCTCACAAACACAGGTATTCCTGAGTGCTCTACGTGGTTAACAAAATATTTGGCTTTGTATTGGGATGATGTTTGTTCCATGCTTGGCTTCTAGATTTGTGGAACTTCATATACATGGCAGTCTTTACCGTATTACTACTGCTAGTATCTACCATCTTTAACTCAGTCCTATCAAGCAAGACTCCCTATGGGAAGTTGTCAAGGAGAGTTCAGAAAGCAGACTTGGTATTTTACCTTCTGTTTAGCAGGGCATGCCTCCTCAGGGCTGGAGCTTGTTTTCTCTGCATTTCAGATTGTCTCCGCAGGTTTGTTTTCTTTTTCAGAACTGGATAATACCGCTGTGCATTCTCAAAAACCAACAAATATATATAGCACATAGGTACTGTATACACACTAACACTTCTCCTTCAATTTCCATTTACAAACTGCATATAGAATACATTTAGCCATTTCTATCTTTTGCACCATAGTATAATTTGAGAACACCTTCTACACTTTCATGAATTCTATATTCAACTCATTAGCGGGGGGAGGTTTGGGGGTGGGGAGGGTGGGGTGAGGGAGGCAGGGGGAATCAACACAAAACCCACAAAGCTCATCAGTTACTTTTTGATTCCTGTTATTCCCCCAAACTCACAAAGTACACTCTTCACGCATCTTTAAAATTACTTTCCTTCACAAATGCAAAAGCAGTTCCTGTTTTACAATACTGAATGAGATGGAGCAGACACCAATGCACTGGAGGAGTGCAGAAGAGGCAGCCTACTGATGGAGTGATGTATTTTGCAAAAGCTTCCATTTTTGTAACAGACACATGCTTAACACCTGCATTTTGGCTGAATCACTGCAATGCAAAGGTAAGAAATCCTATTAAGTGAACTTTTCTCATAAAAATACAGAAACTACCTCCATACTTGCACAGAATATACATCTATACTTCAATTTTAATGACTTCCAACCTAGTTAAGAGTTAAAACTTTCAAACCTAGTCATTAACCACTCCCTTTAAAACAAGCAAGAACTCGGCTAACACATCCCCAATTTAATAAAAGTTCGCACTAGATTGTCTCCATTTTCTATTCAGTAGCACTCTTCTGAAGCCACTGTGCTTTGTGTTTTAATCTGTTCTTAAATGAACCACTAGAACTGCATTAATTACCTTCTCACTAAGTGGCTGTCTGTTCAGAGGACTAATTCCTTTGCGTGAACTCATTGCTTTCTTGGCTGCCAAGCCAGTTACAACACCGTAAGAACGCTTCTTCCCTGCTATCTTCTTTCTGCATCCCAAACGATTTATACCATAACCTGCAACAAACATGGAGAGTTCAACAATCCTTACTGAAAGAAAAAGCTTATTGCTTTATGATGCTACTCCGGCAATGCAAGGTTGGCTGCACACTTGAAGCCTTTAGAACAGAAGCTATCACTACACTTGAAGGCAATTTGGTCATTCAGTTATTCTAGCAGGTCTGGCCCAAGCTCTAGCACAACAATAATCAGTTTCTCATATAGGTCCTAGTTTTGTTTTACTTCATTTCATTAATTTCTGCTGAAAATCTGTTATCTGACATACCTACAGGGATGACTTAGTCATTCTGGCATAGAAAAATACCAAAATACTGAAAAATGGAATTTCATTAAGTGCTGAATAGCACAAAAGCAAACCAAAACAAAACCCCAGCTGCTTACCCATTTAGCAAACTTTAAATTACCAGTTTAATTTAAAAGGGAAAAATAAAAAAAAACACATAACTTTAAAGCTTATTTATTTACATCAGTGGTTCCCAAGACATGACTTAAGAAAAAAAGAACATAGCAATTGGCCCACAAAACCATATTAAGCAGTGTATGAATTACATCACATTTAAAGTGTTTTCAATTAGAAGTCTGCACAGCAGTCCAGATGAAACTGAGAATTAAACCAGCCTTTGAATATAAAAGGCTCGTAAGTTTGTGGTCTATATTATAAACACCTCAAATCTTCAGTTACAAGGCTTTGGTTAACCCTGTCTGGAGCCATTTAACTTCACATTATGAATACAGACCATGCTTTACTTTTATCCCCAAGCTTCATCCCCCCTAGAGCCTCAGACCTCAAGAAGTCTGTAAGACTAAGGTGCTAGCTTAAGAGCAACAGACACATCTAGATTTGACATATCTGACTTCATAGCATCGAGAGTAAATCATGAGACAAGAGCTGTCACATGAGGTAAGCTGTCGATCAGAATCCAGCTTTGATAAATCCACCATGGTGAAGCTGCTATGTACCTGCATTTTATGGGTGGTTAGCAAATGCTTTTCTTTTCAAATAGAAAAACCGAGAAACAGGGTTACTTTGGCTAAAAAGGACCTTACAAGCTCTCTGGACAAAACTCTGCTCAAATGAATGACAACCTCCAAGTTAGCTCAGGCTGCACAGGGTTTTGTGCACTTGCATTCTCTGTATCACCAATGACAACTTTTATTTAAATGAACAATATTCCCCTCTCTGTTTCTTCCACCAAAAGTTGAAAAGACTCCCAGCTCAAGTTCCTCACTTCTTTCCAGAGAGTTTGGCAGACTCTTCTAAAACCACAAGGAATTGAATACTGCTGATCATTTGTGGTTTCTGTACCACAGAGGATTTGTTACTTATCAGAATAGCTTCAGTGGCAATGGAGCAGCAACAAATCTATTGGTCATAAGCTACTAATAACTAGACTGCTCAAAAGAACTATTTAATTATACCTTCTACTCAAAAAATAATATAAAAGAGATTTGCTTTCAAATGAGAATGTGTGGAACTGAACAGGGGAGAGAAGTTAAAGCTGAAGAAGTTAAAGAATTTCACAATGTTTCAGCATGTCATGAATATGGCAATTTAAGAAGAAAAAAAAAACAAGAAAAAAAAAAAAGTAATCTTTTTCGTAGAAAAAGGGCAGGCAAGGACAGGCTAGGAGAGAAGGTTCCAAGAGAGAAAAGTAACTGCCAAGACAGTTGTATTTAGTTTTATATCTGCAGCTCAAGTTCCTCCTAAAATTCCAAATTCTAGTACTTGCTTCTTTTGTGACATTCAGATCATAAACAATTGCTTTTAACAACTGCAGCAATAAATAGAAGCCTCCATGTTTGATAATCTGCACCTTAAATTTATTTACACGCTTCACCTACACAAATAATTTTACACTCAAGCTGACAGATTAAAAATATTTTCCTGCAGTCACCAGTTTACTAAAGACACACAAGTAACACTGCCATGTTGGCCTGTATAAAAACTAAACTTCCTCTGAGCCCTGAGCAACACAACACTGCACTGATCCCCAAAGATATTTGTGTCTAAGGTGCTAGCGATGAGCTGTTGCTTCAACAAACATTAAGCAAGACAACAATAAAATGGGGATCACTGAATATACCAGAGAGATGTGTATTTGTTTTAAATGAATGTTACTGAACAAGAAATCACATGTGTTAACTTAAACACTTAATTAGCCCATATTGAGGTTGTCAGCTTTCTGATTAGATGGTACTCTTCCATATTTTGATAATCCAGAGATAAATAGATACTTTTAAATATTAAATATAAGCAAAACCAGTCTATACTTCAAGCAAGTTCTGGGCATGTCTGGACTAAAACCTGGGATCATTTGAGTATAGGACTTCTGTTTATCTGTTACTCAGGGAATCTACAGTAAAGCTATTATTGTGCACTTTTCTCATTCCCTGCCTATTTGTATTTCTATATTCCATTGTAAAAACATTGGCTTCAGATGGCTGACAAGGTTCTTCTCCTCCATCCCAAACTCTTAACAAAGCCAATTCAGACAGTCTGCACTACACATTTATGCATCCCAGACCCAGTGTTGCAGTCCACAATAACAGCTGTTTTAGGGAGATCTGCTAAGAGAATTCTTCTTAGCAAATAGACATATGCTGGTTCTGTTGCACAAAGCTTTGAGCTCTGGCAAGTCCTTCGTATTTCCTAGTATGAAGGCACTGGCATAAGCACTCTTTCTATTCATTTCTGAGAAGGGACAAAGTATCAACACCATTTCTAAAATTAAAATAAATAAATAAATAAATAAAAAAGAAAGCCAATCCTTCCTCAAGTCAAACACAGTCCCTCAAGCACCTAAGTTCCCTGTTGGCCAAACACATCAATGACTTTCTCACACTGAACCAAAACCAAACACAAATGGATCACAAAGAAATCAATTATAATCAAAATTGCATATAACAGTATTTGAAAGACACCTGAATTGACCATGGCAATTCCTATATTTCATTAGGTTACATTTCACCTCAAAAAACACATTGTGTACCTAGATTGTTTGGCATACACACCTTTCTGCTGTTGGATTCCCCACTTAGAGCCTGGTGCCCTGAACTGTCGAGTTTGATTCTGCTGAAGCTCTCTTTTCATTTTGGGAGAATATTGCTTTCTCTCTTCTTTCTTGTTCAGTTTAATTATATCATCTGTAAGAATAAAAATTTGACATACTGCAGACATGTTCCAGTTCTGAAGAAAAAACCCTCGCAGCTTGGAGTCACAGCAAACAGACCAGTTAATCCTGCAAAGCCAGCACATACAAGTTATGGTTCCAGAAACATTATCACTAGCAAACACACAGTCCCTCTTAGTCTTATTATAAGACTTGTTTTCTAATACAATGACCTAGTAAAAGAGAAGTGGTTGCATACCTCCAGAAAATCCAATAGGCTTGAAAGATGATGGCATTCAGCCCATCACTAAATTTTAAACTGAATGATTCTATTAGTTTTTGTATACCTTTAAAGAAAAGATAATTCCATCTCGCTCCCAAACTTTGAAGAGTCCATACAAACTGTCAGTTCAAGCCTAGTTCTTCCACACAAAGTTAGTTAAGAAAAACCACATAAGAGAGAACTCAGCCTATCAGTTATCTTCCTATGTTCACCGAGGTTAAGATGAAAAGAAGCAAGATTTCTCTCTCCCCAGGTATCTGCAATGCAAAGCAATCATAAACCTACTGTCCAGGGAAACAAGTGAATAAATTATTAATCTGTTTCAGAATAAGTGTAAGATAATACACAGATGAAAAGTGAACAGCAGGTCTGTCAAGTGCAAATCATGCCACACCAATTGGATTTTCTTCGCGGATCTAGTAGCTGGCTCAGGAGATAAGAGTCAAGCAACAGATGTAACATGCTTCTATTTAATTGTTAGCTTTTTTACAGAACTACCATAAAGGAAGATGTCAATTACGTTTATTGCATCAAGATCATGGGAGCAGCACAACTGATAAACATATTGTTTCAACTGGGAGCTACCACAAACATGTGGACATCCTTTTTTAAGCCAGGGAGAGATGGAAACAGGGATTACTGCGTTTAACAGTTCAAACAGACTTGGACAGGGTAAAACAGATCACAGCATAGTTATCCAATGTTTTATATCCTGCTGAAGTAAAGCTAAGCAAAAATTAGCTTACTTTGCTGTAAAAATGACTGAATGTTCAAAAAGAGTCCTAGTAGAACAAGGAATACCAATACGGGTCACTCAGGGTTTGATTGCTACAAAATCTTTCTCACCAAAGGGACCATCCCTGCAGCAAGGATTACAAAACTACCCTCTTTACATGACAAAGGAAACTAAAGCCACTTCAAAGTGGCAGAAACTGGCACTGCCAACAGCAGTACTCAACCAGAAGCATTAGTCGAACACAGCGCCATTAATAAAGTGATGTTAAACAAAAACTAAAACTTCCAAAACTGTTAGAGCAGTATGTACCTGAGATACAAAACCTCCATGTTCAGAGAGCATGGATCCTCACTTCAGCTTCTCTGCTCCATCTTAAATGACTTTTTTGCAAGTTAGGTACTGTTGCACACAGGGTTAAAAGTTTTTTTTAGAACTTTAGAACTAAAATTTCAGCTACTCTCTTATTTGGGAAAAGGAAGGATATCTGAGAAATGTATCAAACTGGAAGGTTAGTTTCAGATGAGCTGCACATTAACACATTCCTACCAAAACCAGGCTTAATCTTTACTACTACATGAGAAAATACTCAATGTTACATCTAGATCTGAAGATTTCAGAGTTTAATGTGGCATTTTCTTATTCTGTATCACAGACATAGAGGTGGGACAGCCTCTCATCTTTCCTTACAACATCTCAGGCAGCTTTGACCTGAGCAGTGATGGATGTCACAGCTCTCATGCAAGCTACACTTGCATCTAAACAAGTGAAGGGATATACCCACTCACAACAAAACATCACCAATGACACCACAACAGTCCATTGTGATCTGCTATTAATCAGTGTTCAGGACACATAGCAGTAGCTAACCAAAAGGTTAACCTGGTCAACAAACATTAGAATATATGAAAATACAACCAGCTACTCAGAGTCCGTAACTCTATTAATCTTCGTAACTTTGAAAACAAAGACTCAGTGTGCTGTAAGTAAAACTAGATTTATATCAATACTGTAATGCTACTCCAGTTAGAAAAAGTCAAAACATCACTTCACAAGTCATCTCTATTGCCAAAGCAAAAAATTGCACTGGGTTTTCTACAGAAGGAAAAATTACATAAAACTTATTTTAAGCTGGTTCACAAAGGCTAAGTCTAAACATTCTAGTTCACACCATTTTTCTGTTTGAAGTGAATCTCCTGAGAGTATCCACCACTCAACACACTACAGCAGCATCATGGAACAGTCTTGTAGTTTATAAAATCAGTTTTCTTTTTCTTTTTAATAAAACTAAACTGGAACATGTACTCCAGAAACACACCAAATGTGTCTCCAGCTGTTAAGGGAACTCAGTGCACAATACCAGACTAGAACTGCTCTGAGATACCTCTCTGAAATACATATAGTGAGGATGACAGGTTCTCACAGACACAGCTCTGCAGATCTCTAAGGAGGCTGTGCCACTTCCTAGCTCACACAACCAATGGGAGGACAGGGAAGAAAGTAATAGACTGTCGCAGGAAACTACGTGGTAGAGACGACATCACGCTTGATCTGACTGGTAAAGTACTGCAAAGGAGTTACAAAGGAGAGTTGCCATTACAGAGTTCCAAACCTGAGAAGAAAAAAGAGGCACAGCCAGCTGAGCGGCAACCAAACCACCCCACCCCTGCAATTACAAATGCTAGGTGAGGTCCTGGAACGCTCCCCAAGGGCCACCCAGCGAAGTGCCCAAGCACCGCAGGCCTGGCTGGTGCCAAACGCACGCAGCACCCCGGGTATTAGGCCTGCTCCGGACACCCAGACGGAACAAAGGGGACCCACCCCGCCGAACCCAGCGCCTCCATAGCCAGTGACAGCAACTCTCAGCCCAGAGCCCTGGGAGGTCTGCTGCTCCCGGGTACAGAGCCGGGTCTCGCCTCTTGTCCCCACCACGATGGGTCCCCGAAGCAGCCCCGCATTACGCCCCCCGCCGCGTTGTAACTGTGGTAGGGTCCTGCGCCCCCGCCCGACTTGGCTCCAACCGCCTCCCTTTGATCCCACCCTCGCCGGTGCCCGACAGAGGCCGTCGGTTTGTGCCGCCCAACCCGGCCAGGGCGGTCGGTTCAGCCAGCGCCCCTCCCCCCACTCCCCACAGCAGCGCTCTCCTCACCGAGCGACATGTCGATCTTCTCCAGGCTGTCGCTGCTGCCCTTCCGGCAGCCCGCCGCAGCCGAGGACCCGGGCAGCGGCGCCGCAGCCCCGAACCCACTCATGGCTGCCCACAGGACCTACTGCTGCTTCCCCTAACCGCCTCGGCAGCGCGCTCCACGCATGCGCAGGGTGCGGCCACGCATGCGCCCTTCCCACCCCGGCACCGGTAGTTCACGCGTGCTCAGTAACCTCCCCTACCCCCAGAGAGCAGAGCCTGCGCCGGGGAGAAGGGCTGCCTCCCCTCTTTCGACCCCTCTTGCCGGGAACTGGTATGCCGCCCCCTGCCGGCCGGGAGGAGCAGGTACAGGGAAGAAGGGGATCCGGGCGGGCCGGACCTCAGACCCACGCCTCGCCTGTGGAGCTGTCGGCGTCGGCAGCGCGCCCTGCGACTGCCGAGATGACACTGGCCGCAGGACGGACGGTCAGGAGGGTTCTTGCGAGAGGGCTTCCCCAGGGGCAGCGGGTGTCCTTGGGATGGGCTAACGGCCCCCTGCCATAGCGGGGGCCGGGGACGACGGAAGGCTGATGTTGGGGTGCGTTTGGTCCAACCGGGGCCCAGGGCAGATGTGCCACAGGGCAGATGTGCCACAGGGCATAAAGTCACGGGCTGGCGAGGGTGCTCAGCCAAGCAGCTGAGTACAAGATACCTTCACCTCCCATCCCTCTGCAATAAACAGCAAAACCAACACAGGCCAGTTTCTAGTAGCATTATGTTTTCAAACAACAGGGTTCAAAACATGTTCCCATTTCAAAACATCATGTAAAGCGTAAAATTACTACTTAAACCCAGAACAGCATGGCTACTGACCTTTTGTTTTCTTTGGGTTCTTTTCAGGGTTATCTTCTCCACATTTGGTCAGAATCACGATTCAGAAACTCAGAAAAATTAACTACTTGGTATTTTTTAGCAAAGAATCTAGTGACGCTTTTCCCTCCTCCCCTATATATATGCATTCTTTGCCACTGTGTTGCTGGGTCAACAGCATACAGCTACCTAGTGGTCAGTTGGCAGCTGCTCAATGAGCTGCAACAGGTCTGAGTTCTACCTCTTTTACACAGTAGCTCTTTCCTCCTGCAACACTCTGTTTGCTAAATTTAAGGGATGGTAATTAGCTTTGCAATCTCTACATCTTGCTCGTAGCTGGTTGAAATTGGGCAGTGAGTTCCAGAGATAGTAAAGGAAAGAGCAGATGTGTAAATCACGTGGTTGCAGAGACTGCCTTCGAAAGCCAGACAGTAAATGCTGAGAGGAGGATCTGTACCCATTTCCCCCACTTGCAGTAGTCACCTGGCGTCTCTGCCTGCATCTCCCGAAGCTTTCATCCTGGAGCTGTGCTGAGGCTGCCATTCAAAAGCTGATTGCCCTTCAGCTGGTTTTGAAACATGACCAAAGGACAGCTTGTTTTAGGGCTTGACTGACTGCCTCCAGTGCTGCAACTCCAGGGACTATATTGCAAATACCCTTGGGCAGGAATAAGTATTTCCATATGCATGACTCCGTGCAGTAGGCACACTCCCGCATTTCATTAACTGCCCATGTACTCCACATGCTCATTTGATAGAACAAATACTCTGTGGCAAATGCAAGTACTCACAAGCAGCTTCCTGTGTGTGCAGTCTCTGGCACAGTTCTGTCCCATGCTGGGAGACACCTGTGCCTAAATACCTAAATAATACTAATACCTAATACCTAGTAGAAATACCTAATAATACTAAATGGAGGGCTTTGCTTCTGACTGCAGAACTGGACATCCATCTTGGAGTACTATCAGGAAAAGTGAAAATGAGAGCTGAGGCTTTCTGGCCACCGCTCTGTGCTGTGCAACAGACTGTTGACAAAGCTTTGCTCTCTCTGCTTATGCTCTTTATGTATCTCTTCCCTTTTAAAACAATGCCAGTAACAGCTCTGGATGCTCCTCTTGCTGCTTTCTACTATGTAGAAATGAATGGCTCACTTACTGTCATAAGGCATCTTCAGCTCTTGAGACTGATCTTCAGCTAGTGAGAGATTTTCGAGCAAGAGCAGCTCGTGGCCACAGTGCTGGAGGCACCCTGTTTTCTTCTTTATGTTCTCCATATGCAGCGTAAGTTCAGACATGGAGTCCTGGAGCCACAGATTTGGTAATTTATGTGTTTTCCTCCAGATGACGAGTGGGATTTGATGACAAGTGATTGATGACAAGTGGGACTTGAGGTTCTTAAAGTCAGGCCTCATTTCTAAAGCAAAGATGCTATCACCAGATTACCAGTAAATACTAATAATAGAGCTGTCACAAGAGGTATTATTTTAAAAACATCAAATTAAATTCCTGTAATGCTATAGGGTACAGCTCCATCTGGTGACTGTGTCACACTGATCAGCAAATGCTCTGTTTACCCAAAACAAATATGCTAACTGCAAAGGTGGCAGATGCTGCCTGCCCTCGTGACAGGTGGAAATCAGACAAAATCCAGATTGTACCATATCCATGGATCCCATTTATTACCCAGACAGGACACCAGCTGTCTGCTTCTCAGCACAGCAAAAAAAAAAAAGACAGAAGTTCTGATCCTGAAGAGTGTTCTCTTCTGCATTGAAAATGGCTGAAATGCTGTGGGGAACCTGATGGCAACTGTACAAACATCAGCTCTTGATTTTCTGTCTGGCTATCAGGACTGTGTCAGCATCCAGCCAAGCAAGAAAGATTCCATGTGGCACTGACAGTTACTGTCTGCTCAGAAAAATGAGACTTCATGACTTGGCTGCCCAGTAACCCCTGTTGTTATAATGCATCATGGGGGAATTGCAGACCAGATGTTACCTGCTGTCCATCCTGGCTGAAATTCCTAGGAGGAGGTGATAAAATTACCAAGCAGAAACCATGCCCAAAGAATCAGGTACTAAATGCATGTGTAGATTTAAAGCCAGAGGGGACTGTCTAGTCAAATCTGTATGTCTCAGCTGTGGAACACCTGCATTGATCCCAGTCTGTGCTTCCCTAGGGGCATGGGCATTACCCCTCTGGAAAACAGCTTCTGATTCCTAACATGAAGTTGTCTGGCAAATACCAGCAACTTCCAATTCTGCCTTCCCTGTGAGGTTCTTTTAATGAGTAAAGAAGTTACATTGAGTTGATAACTGACTGTCACCTAAGTCTTCTCTGAGCAGCAGTCAGGTCTGCGAGGTTCCAAATTTTGCTGCTGTGGAGCAAAAGGATATATATACATGCTTTCATACATTTACAACTGTTGACCTCTATAGGCACTCCTCAGATTTTACACTAGAAGGTGACTCTTCATTTGAACCTCAGCACAGTCCCAGAAGCTTACAAATCCCTGTGTGACTACAGGCTCTTTGTGACTGGGCTTGTTCTTGACAGAATTATTTCTTATATGCTCTCTAAATTGACAAAGTTGTTGACAATAGTTAAGTAAGCAGTGTCTATAAGTAACTTGCAAAACAATAATGAAGCAGGGGAAAAGATTTTCCTGAAGAAAGAGAATTTGAAAATTGCTGTTAAACAACATCTATGCTATCTCTAGCTTCTGGAGACAGAAGAATCTTGCAATTCCTGATTTAGGAGCTAAATGAGATCTGTCAGCAGCTTCATCTACCTGCTCCACTTCACCAGGCATGATCATCTAACAATGATCGCAGTAGTCTTGATAACTTGATTTCCTCCACTACTTTTACTGTGAGAGTTAATGCGTAGCCCGATGCCCTGACACCAGACATGGTACATACAGCCAGTGCTTTCCACCCATCCAATCAGTGCATGAAAACTTCTGCATAATGGACAACCAGCTGGAAGCTGTTGTTCTGTGTGGTTAACACAGGTTAATACTGTGTAGTAACACAGTTACTATGGTTGGGGAGTCCTAGGCTCCTAATTAAGTGCATTCTGAAAAAAACAAACAAACAAAAACACCCAACAAAATCCCACTAGTTTTTTTGTTTGTTTTGTTTTTTGCTGTTACTGCTTTTAGAATAGCAGTATAGAGCCCTATTCTCCCAAATGCTGCTGAAGTGCTGTACTGGTAAAATACAGAGAAAATGTCAGGTGAAGTGGGCTTTCTTCATGTGTGCAGCATCAGTGAGCAGCACATATTTGTTAGAAGTAACAGATATAGGATGTTTCCACTGTACTAATGACTACCTTTGGTTTCCAAGGCATCAAACGTACCTGGAGACATATCTGGGTTTTGTCTCTAATAATCTGTCACTGACTGTTCTCAGACTACTGGCGGCAGCATTATTTTTATCTTTTCCAAGTTTCATGTCAATCTTCCTTGAGGAAAGTACATATAATTCTGCAGTATTTTTCACATACTCTTTACTGTGGGTGATAGAACAGAAACCTGTGTCTCCGCTGGCATGTTCGTAGCATGAGCTCTCTCAGGGACACCTTGCTTGTTTGTTTTTCTTGACACCACAATTTCCTCATCACCTTTGACACAGGGTTTGTCAAGCGGTTACCTCAGCAGTTACTGTGGTTTTACACTGTGGTGCAGCTACAGCCCAGTGCAAACGCTTTACTCGGAGGGCTGTCAATAACCCGACTGGCAACTCAACATTTGCACGCTGACACAGCGAATGGCTATAGGGACCTAGAGCAGCCATTGGCTCACCGCGGGGATATGAACCTATATCCATAGGGGTGGAGGACGCCGGGGGCCCGCCCCGCTCAGCGCCAGCGGCCGTGCCTGACAGGAACCCATAGTGCGCACTGCTCCCTCCTCACCTAACCACGCAGGGCGCTGGCTCATGGGGGCATGCTGTCGCGGAGAACACCGTGGGCAGCGCAGAGCTCCGGGCCGTACACTGAGCTGAACCTCCCGCCACAGCACAATGACACCACCTCAGCGCGGCCGCCTGACGGGAGCCGTGCTTCTCAGCCGCGCGGGGGTTGCCGGGCGGTCGCGGTGCATGCCGGGAGATGTAGTTCACCACCGGCGGGGCGGGCGCAGGCCCCCACGTGACGGCGGCGCGGCGGCGGCGGGCGGTGGCGCCGTGCGCCTGGGATGGAGGTCGGTCCCCGCGAGGGGCGCGCGGAGAGCAGGTGTGTCCGCGGCGGGGGTGGGGGGGGCACGTGTGCGTGTGTGACATGGCGCGGGACGGGCCCGGGGCCTGCGGCAACCCCCGTGCCGGGGGGGAGCTGCCCCCGCCCGGCCCCTCCTGTGTCAGAGCCACGCGTTGCGCTGACAGCCCGGGCCGGCTGCCGTGCGCTTCACATCCCACCCCGGGACCAATGCACCGCTCTGCCCTCGGCACCGGGCGGGTGTACTGCTGATGGATGGAGGGTGGTCAGCGGGTCGAGGGAGGTGAGCCTGCCCCTCTGCCCTGCTCTTGTGAAACCCCAGCTGGAGTACGGTGTCCAGCTCTGGAGCCCTCAACGTACGGAGGATGTAGAGCTGTTGGAGTGAGTCCAGAGGAGACCACTGGGATGATGAGAGGGCTGGAGCACCTCTTCGATGGAGACAGGCTGAGAGAGCTGGGTTGTTCAGCCTGGAGAAGAGAATGGTTTGGGGAGACCTTAGAGAGGCTTCCAGTGCCTAAAGGGGCTGACAAGAAATCTGGAGAGGAGATTTTTACAAGAGCATGTAGGGACAGGACAAGGGAAGTGGCTTTAAGCTGAAAGAGGGTAAACTTCAATTAGACATTAGGGAAAAATTCTTCACAGTGAGGGTGGTGAGACACTGGCACAGGTTGCTTAGAGAAGCTGTGGCTGCCCCATCCCTGGCAGTGTTCAAGGCCAGGTTGGACAGGGCTTTGAGCAACCTGATCTAGTGGAAGGTGTCCCTGCCCATGGCAGGAGGGTTGGAACTGGACGAGCTCTAAGGTCCTTTCCAACTCAAACCATTCTGTGATTCTATGATTCTGTTGGCAGTGACAGGCACGGATGTACATCCTCAGAACCTTGTGCTCTGTCTCTGATATGGTGGCAACAGCCACTCTCCATCAGACATGGCCAAGACGGCAGCTGCCAAGTCTCTGCTTCACACGCCTTGTTTTAAGGGCGACGCCATCGCGCCCTGACGCTGTGCTGCTGTCCTGGCAGCTCTGCAGCTTGCTGCTTTTGGGTCATGTCTCCTCACCCTCCTGGCAGGCAGCTGCATCGCCCCTTCTGGGTGGTGAAAAGAAATCCCTGGCTTTCCTCTATTGCTGAAGGCGAGGCTCTGCACCTGCACGTGGCTGGCTGCAGAAGTGGCTGTGCTGTGGTATCATCGTCTGTGTGGTCTTCATACATGCTTTAGGTAGGGTTTTCTTGTTGACATCTATAAAAGCAGCAGAGGTTTCTCCCTGGAGGTGTTTTGATGACAAATCCTGTTTTTTCAGGGTTTTGCATGTCTTCAGTCTTTGCTCTGTGCTCCTGTTTTGCCCTGGTGCTCACAGGCACAGCGTGGATGTTGTATGGAAAAGGGAGTGTTGGCTGGCGAGCAGAGAGCCACTGAAACTTGATATGGGAGACAAGCATTCCTTATCTGAGGGGCTCAGCCAGCCTCTCTATTCCTGCTAGCAGTATCAGCCGGAAAAATGCTGCTGTAGCTTTTAAAGCTACAGCACAGGTTTGGGGCAAACCTTTTGATTTGCATGGTTCAAGCTATTCTCCCTCTTTAGCTAACACTTCAGACTCAGCAGGTTCAGAAAGGTAAAAGGAATTGACTGCATTCACTTCTTTTTCCTTCCAGAATTGTCTTTGTGCATTTTCTTGCCTTTACAAGTGAAAATCCCGCACTACCATACTTTATCATTGTGTTATTAATAGGGCTGAGGTGGTGCCACCCCCAGCAGTCCCCCAGGGACACAGCAGGCATCATCTGCTCTGGTGCTGGTGTATGAGGGGGCCTGCTTGTGCTCCTGGTTATCACTGATGGGCTGGGGAGGATCCTGGCATGGGCCCTGCACAGCCTCATTGTCCTTTGTGCAAATAGTTCAGCAGTTTAATTCCCTGTGAGGTGCCATTTCACTACAGACTGTGGCTGTGACTGACAGCAGTAGGCTAGAGCTCACTGAATCCATCTTCCTATGTATCACAGGAAATGCAGAAGCAGAAGTTACTTTGCTGAAGTGCATCCTTCTGCCAGCACAGGAGAGGAAAGCAAGGATTTTGCGCTGGGTTTTGCTGTCTCTCCTGCTGTCTCTGACGTGCATCGGGGAACAGGGGCTGTAACAGCTATGTCCATCGAGGCACAGAGGAAGGTTAGCTGGGCAGAGAGCAGGGCTTTCAGTGCCGCGGGTAGGTGGTGTGAAGGGCACAGCAGTGCTGAGGGGAGCAGAGGGGCCATTGTCAGCTAGGCAGGTTGGCAGAGAGCTGCTGCCTTCAGCTCCTGGGGTCAGCAGGGCCTGAGGTAGAAGGTCCCTAAAGGGAGCCTTACTGGGAGCATTGGAGGAAGGTGAGTGGTTTGTCCCAGGGAGGTGGGCTGCCATGGGGGTCTGCTCTGCCTGTGCGCAAGTTACAGGCAGGTCCCATGCAGATCAAAGCTGGATGGACAGTATCCTGGGTTTACGATTTTGTGGTCATCTGCCTGTGGGAGGTTTCACCAGGACAAGCAGGTGAAACTACCGGTATGTTGTGCTGGGTGAAGGCTAAAGCCCACCTTTAATCCCTATTTTCTTCCCTCATTGTTTGCCAGCGCAGAGCAAGAGTGCTCCAGCAAGCAGCAGCTCTGGGCTGCATTTTCTGGGGGAGCCTTTTGTGGTTGTGCCCCCTATTTTATACTGATGAATGCTTTCAGCACCGTTGCAAACCACCCTGTGTCTTGTTTCCTTGCCAGCCTGCTTGTCTGTTCCCACCCGGGCACTGCAGGGCTGATCTGCCCGGCTGGCGGAGCTCTTCTGGCTTCCTCTGCCTTGTCAGCCACTCCCCATGGCTGCAGATGAATTGCACTAAACCTGCCTTTCTTTTAATGCCCTTCCCCAGCAGCGCTGAGCCTGCTGGAGGAGCAGTGGGGGAGCCCGGGGAAGGGGCTGCTGGTTGTCTGGGAGACCCCGAATGGTGGGAACCGGGAGCAGGCTGTGCGCAGCAGTGGGTTGCGCAGCGCCTGCGGGATCTGCAGGAGGAACTGAAAGTCAACACGGGAATGTCCTTGGAGATCTGGCGAAAGTCCCTCCGTGACCTCAGCATCCTCAGCCCGACCTTTTTAGCGTGCTAAGAAGGATTGAAAGCCTTCTCTAGGTAGAGGACCAGGGTTCAAGCAGCCTGTTAGGTGCCTCCTGCAGGACACAGACACACGCAGCACATGTTGACTGCTTTTTCTATTTGTATATTTTTAATACTAGCTAGTTGTATGATTCTGTTTTGGAAAGTAACCAGGATTTGGTTTTGTTTAAAATTAAGAAGTTCACCTTAGTCAACAGCATGGCTCCTTTCCTCTGCTGTGAGTCACCTTTGCTGCCTTGGAGCAAGAGAAGATCCTAGCCTCTGTGGCATGGAGGGGCTGAGAAAACCTTGAGAGAGCAAGCAACATTCCCTCTTGTTGTCATCAGCAGAGGCATTAAGTAATTTCTTGCTCCAAGGCTGTATTATGTCCTCTATTGCTCCAGTGCAAAAGGTTCAGTTATGCTGTACACAGTTCTTGATGGCAGGTTGATGTTGCTGTACCTGAAGGTAGAGTTTGTGGAGGTAAAGCAAGGAGACCCAGTGCCAAGTTTACAGAGGTGGTGGTTAAAATTATAGGCTGGATCAGAGGTTGTTGTCTTTAAAGAAGGAGAGTGATGCTGCTGAGGTCTCGGTGATGGCCCCTGCAAGCACGGTCAGCCATTCTGGCTGGGGGAGCCAGGCTCTGCTAGAACAGGAGGGCAGAAGCACATGTAGTTCTTGCAGGGGAAGCTCTGCTCGTGTACTGTGACCTATCTGGGACACAAAACCCCACTCACCTTGCCCTTCTGTAAGTTTTCATGATGTGATTGCAATTTGGCCTTACCTTTCTTCAGCACTAGTGGAGGGGAATTCTCTTTATTCAGGGAAGACCAAGCAGATTTCTTAATATTGCTCTGAACACCTGCTGAAATGGGGAACTTGTGGGCAGCTGGGCTCAGGCTTCCTCCATCCCTCCTGGCAGCCCAAGCTCAGGCTCTGTCAATGGGAAGGCAGCAAACCCTGCCACTAATTTGGGGTTAACCCAGGAGTCCAGTCAAAGCTGAAATGTGGTTTCCCTGCCACCTGCAGCCAGCTATATAGGTCTTCATTTCTTCAACCTTATGTCACTGTATGATTTTCAGCATGTGCAGTGTTCCGGCCCAGAAACAGCTGGGTTTTCAGTGTCAGTAGGATCTTGTGCATCCAACTTGTGAACTGCTTTGCACCAGCAAGTCCCATGGGATCCATAGTGCCTTACAGGGGCTTAATTAATTTCTGGTAGCTTCTGCATCACCTCTGCAAAGTTGCTTTTGTTGTGCTGCTCATTCCCTATGTGCCTCTGAGTTCAATGTTTACATATTTTGGAGTTATTTTGTCTGGGGGTAGCTTAACCTTAGTTTCCCTGTGCTAGGAGGGAGCTGTGACTCCAGCCTGTTTGACCCTGGTTTCCTACCTCTGGGGAGATGCACAACTCCTTTAATGAGAGAGTTCATTTGGAAAGGCACGTCTCTGCATGTCCTACCCCCACATCCTTGCATGCATCGCCTGCTTTTTAGCATGAAATAGCTTGGGAGGGAGTTCCTCTGACTCATTTACTTGGAAGACCAACAGCATGGCTGAGCTTTCACTTGCATTTCCTAACTCTTGAGTGTTAGAAATATCCGGGGGAGGAGCTGGTGATGTTTTGAGCTCAGTGGCTGCAGATGCTCTTTGACTAGGGACTGGCCATGCTGCTCTGGGTGTCCACAGTCCCCAAACAAAGAGCATCTGCATCCCTCAGGGCAGGGATGGGAGCAGCCCATAAATTTAGAAGAGCTGGATCAATTTTCTGTGTCTCCCCAAGTTGCATCTCCTCCAGGATAAGGAGATAAAATCTCCTGAGACAAAGCCCTGTCAGTGCTTGTTAGTCTAAGTACATCATAAGCATATACATACTTCCATATGCATTGCAGCTCTGCTTTGGAGCTCCTGTGTTGTCAGGGTGACAGGCTTTGCTGGTGGGATGGGCTGGCTTCTGTGTGGTTTAAGTTTAGGTTGGCATTGAAAGTGGTGAGGCTTCACTGGGGAGACCTTGTGACGGGAGGGAACGGGTAGCCTGAAGTAGACCCAATATTTGATGATCTGCTTGTTCACTTAATCAGTTTAGCAATAGTGAACAAGTCTCAAAAAGATAATATTGGCAAGGAAAGGTTGGTTTTAAATTATGTTACTTTTTAGTATCGCTGTCTTTGCTGCAGAAATGTGCAGCCCACACTTTCATCTACAATGAGAGCAGTTTTAAATAATGCTATGTTTTATTTTCTATTTTTCCCCTTTTGCTTTGGAAGTTCAGTTTGGTTTTGGTTGTGGGAAGGATTAACAGCTGGAACACTGGCTTGTTTCTTGCAAGATGAAAGGTTGGACTTTCATTGTAAGCTATCACCTTGGGTGCTTTTCTTACAAACCCTGTGAAGGCAGTTTTTTTGGTATTTACACCCCCATATAGACATTGCAACATTCCTGTTGCTTCTGAAAGAGTGGCTTCTGTCTGAATACATGTTTCTTACAGCTGCTGTTCCTCTGACAACACAGTCAAAGAGCTTGAGCAGGGACCTCAGTTGTCCAAAGCTTCCTTCCCCAAAGTTTCTTTTCCATAGGCAAATGATACTACCTCTCTGCACTGTCTCTCCTCCTTTATGGCTGATCATGGTGATTTCTTACTGTATGGAGGGTAGCTGAGGTGGGTTGTACCGGTGAGAAATGCTGTGCAAGCTCTCGAGTACAGCTATAGTTTGCAGTTTGTGAATCTCTGTCCACAACACGATGAATGCTTTTGCGAGAAAGTCAACTTGTACCTACGGAAGCTCAGGAGCCAGAGGGAAGCTGTACAAATGGAGATGCAGGTGAAGAGTTACCATCCTTGGAGTGGAGCACCTATGTGTCATGATGGTGCTGGAGTGTTTAGTGCAGTACGTATTGCTCAGGGATTGCTGCTATCTGTAAATGTGGCTGCAGCATGGGCAGTATCTGCTATATAGAATCATAGCATCAACTAGTTTGAATGGGGTAGACATCATGCTTTTGCCTTACAACTGCTGTACTCCTGATGGGCTGCTGCTCTGAACAGTTTCTGATAGAGCTTGTGAATGAAACAAGCAAGAGGCTGGCTGGAAAAATGTCCTTCAGCTTTACTGGTGCATACCAGGCAAATGGCATATTGCAGGAACCACAAGTCTTTGTTCTGGTTGCCTTCTGAGACCACATTGGTGGTGACTACCAGTCATCACAAGAATCATTACGGTACTTGTCCACAAAGCATGTGTGAGAGACCACAAAGAGTTGTAGAGTGTTAGCTCACCTTTGCTAGCTTCTGGACCACCAAAAGTTTCAGCCTGACCAGAGTCTCTGTGGAGATACCGGTACCATGGTCCTGTTGTGAAGCTCCTCTTGCTGTATATCTGATGCAACTTGCTGTGTTCCTCTGCAGGAAGGAGCACTGGAAGCTACTAGGCAACTTGAAGACTACAGTGGAAGGTTTGGTGTCCACCAGCAACCCAAATGTCTGGTCCAAGTATGGTGGCTTGGAACGGCTCTGCAGAGACATGCATAGCATCCTCTATCATGGGCTCATCCATGACAAGGTAGTGTTCTGTCCTGCCAGCACTGCTGTCTGTCTGTAGCAGATTTGGTGCCTGTCATGAGCAAGTGGGGCAGTCCTGTCTGCTGCAGCTTGCTTCAGTGCTCCTAGCATGGAGTGGATACAATGCTTGTAGCAATGCAGGAAATGCCTGAAGCTGGAACTGAGCTTGCCTGGCAAGTGCTGTGGTTGTCAGAGGGACCTGAGTGTGTGTTCTTTTTACCTCATCCACCTTTGACATAGTTTGTCTAAGTATCTGTGCCCTCTGTGCTGAGGTCAGCCCCTCTCTCCTTTCCTCCTGCTGCAGCCAAGTGATAAAGTTGCGTTTGTGATGAGTTGGCCCCATATTGTCTGCACTCGAACAACTCTGCAGTGAAGTCTGGCAAGAGAAACCTTGTGTCTTTACTGTTTCTGGTTAGCTGTGTTAGTAGCAGGAACTGGCAGCCAAATCCTCGCTTTGTGTGAATGGGATCTCTTTGCAGGCACTTCTGCCTTGCAGTTACTCACCCAGCCGTTCCCATGGCTGCTTGGGAGAATTTCTCTTTCCCACTTGTGTGCAGAGGCCTAAAGGTCTCTGTTTCAGGTTACAATTACCAGCACAATTAATTTACAATAGAGGGTTGAAGCAAGTCTGCAGAGCATGCCTGGGGGCAGGCTTCCCATCATGGCTCTGGAGCCCAGAGAGCAATGCAGGCAAAAGAGAGATGCAGAGGAGCCCCAGGTAGCTTGCATGGGCCAGGAGCAGGAAAACCACACCTCTGCAGTGCTACACCCAAACTAATAAGCTTCCAGGAAGAGCCAGGCTGGCATATCATCCCAGCAAGGTGCTTTGCTCCATAGATTCAATAAGTTTGCAGTAAGCATTCGTTACTGTGCCTCTCTGATCCCATTCATCCCCAGGAAATAGGAGCTTCTTTGAGAGATCCACAGAGAGAGAAGCTACCTTTCGTCTGAGGCATGTGGTCCTCCCTTCTGATAGGTGTGCTATTAATAGGCTTCAGGAAGTGAGATTTAAATTATTTGTACTTGTCTGACTGTTGGTAACAGTTCATGCCAGACCTGCAAAGCAGGGTGGTGTTGTCTTCTATCCTTTTCAGGTAGGCAAAGGCAGCTCTTTCTCTTAGAAATGTCTCCCCTGTCTGGGCACCTGCAGCACCAATCAAGCTATATATAAGCTGCAAAGGGAGGCACATGAATACAGCTTCCTAACAGCAGTTTTCTCATAGTTGCTCCAGCACAACAATTAATTTTGCTTATTATTTCATCAGCTTTTTTTTTTTGAAAAATGTGTATGTACATGTTGAGAGAATGGCAAGAGTTTTTTAAACTTTTAAGTGAATTTTACCTACCTGTTATAAAAAAACACAGCAACACCCTATTCAATCTAGAGGACTAAAATTGCTGTGATAGTTCTCTAGTCTTAAAAAAAAACAAACCAACATCTCTCTCCCAGCCAAATAAACCACAAAACACAGCCCATTCCTCTGCTGCTTGTGAAAGAGGAAATAAAGATGGAAGAAAAAAAATCAGTCTTTTGGTCAAGAGAGATATTTTTGGGTTGTGTTTACACCCTATGGGGTGGTGAGGGAAACAGCAACTCTACTGCAGTTCCTCTTTAGTGGCAAGAAAAACTAAGAACAAAATAATCCGTTGCTTGAATAAACCTGAGGCAAACAGAAGCAAAGAGCTGATAGAAGTGCAATGCCAAATTTCCTACCTGGGGTGCTCAGCCATGCTGGTCTCCTCATTGGTGGTTTGCATCAGACAACAGCAATGGTTGCTGGTTTTGCTGGGATGTGTTTGTTTATTTTCCGGCTCATCTTGCCAGGTTTAGGGGCTGTCCTCTGTGGCAAGGTGCTAATGGGAGATGTTGTCATTTAAGTGGGACTTGGCTGGTGGTGTCTAACTGTGCCTGTCCTGTGCAGGTGTGCTGCAGACAGAAGGATTACTGGCAGTTTGTGAAGGACATTCGCTGGCTGAGTCCTGGCTCTGCTCATCACCTGGAGAAGGTGGGTTCTGGTGCGGTGGCCTTGTGTGTCCAGCAGGGATGGGATTGGGTAGCTGTGCTGCAAGCCTCACTGCTGGGATAGCAGTGCCTTAGCTGTTGGCCTGCTGGGAGTAAAGCAGTCCCATGGTTTGTGGAGGCTGAGGCACCCTAGTGTTTGTGTACAAGCCACGTCCCAGGAACTCGACATGGCTTGGGCTGAGACAATTGGCTTCTTATTTCTCCCAGGCCAATCTCCAGCTTGGCTTGGCCGGGTAGAGTAGGCATCACCAAGGGAGCTGGCACAAGCAGCACTTGTGTGTACGCAGGGGTGATTCATGTGTCTGTGCAGATCTCTAACAGTCTAGCTCTTCAAGCTGCAGCAGCTCAGGCATTGCCATCACCTTCCACAGTTAATGTGTCAGCAAGAACATGACCATCACCACTGGGGTCAGGTTGGATTTGGGAGTGTGGGGTCCCTTTAGGTCAGGGGCGAGGCACATGTGTGGGAAAACATGCAAGAGAAATTCATATATCTGGTGGCTGTCAGAGGACTTTGGTCGCTGGCTGACCTTTGAAGCATTGCTCCCGCCTGGTGCTTTGCGTCCCTGGTGGCAGAGGAGCTGCTGGGATGTGTCCTCCTCCCTGCCAACAGTCACCAATGCTGCTCCAGTGCTTGTCTTAACTTGTGCCTGGTGTCCCTTTCCAGTTCATCAGCCTTCAGGAGAGTGGCCAGCCCGACCCTGAGGGCCCAGGGGACCAGGCCATCGCACAGCTGTGGCTGCAGCACAGCCTGCAGTGCCACTGCCTGTCAGCTCAGCTGAGACCGCTCCTGGGGAACCGGCAGTACATCAGGAAATTCTACGCAGGTAAAGAGAAATGGGCCTTTTCCTTCTTACTAGGAAAATATCTAGCTGGGGCATTTCCAAGCCACATAGGAGTGAGAGGGATGGCAGAAAAGGTGGTTTGAATGTGAGGAACCGACGCTGTCAAAGCACACAGATGAGAGGGACCCCTCCAAGCAGCAGTTTTCTCTCCCCAGACACTGCCTTCCTGCTCAGTGACGCACACGTCACGGCCATGCTGCAGTGCCTGGAGGCTGTTGAGCAGAACAACCCCAGGCTTCTGGCTCAGATCGACACCTCCATGGTGAGTTGAGGTCCTGTCTTTTACATCTGGTTTTCCCCAGATGCTGGCTGGGTGTGGCTGCTTGTGCAAGGTCTTATTTGGGCCACATGTAGCCCTTGGACAAGGGGCTGGACTTGGAAGTAGCCAAAGGAACTCCAAAAGGGGAGGAGAGCAGTGAACTTGTCCCTGCACTGCCTGTGTGATCCTGTCAGGGGTTGGGGTGGTGGAGGTGGCTTTGTGGAGCCTGTGTAGTGGGCACCTTGGTTCTGGCTAGCATCGAGGATTTGAGTATGAGGACCTGAGGACTGGTTCCTTCTAACAGGCACCTCTGAAGCCCTCTCCAATAGTCCCAGGCTTCAGGGCCAGTGAGCAGAGCTGCCTGGTTGTGAGGGACAGCCACTGTCCGAGGGACAGGCAGCACCCTGGGACACCTGGGTGCCCATTCCTGCTGGTGATGCCAGTCTCCCCCTGTGCAGCCCCACACCATCTTCCCCCTCCCCAGAGGATGGTAACAACAGCTGCTTTCTTTGCACAGAGCTCCCCAGAGGAGAGCCATTACTGAGGCTCCATTAAATGGGAGCTGTGTTCTTTCAGCTGGCCGGCACATCACTGCCATCCCTGTGTGCGTCAGGTCCTTCTGCTGGTACAAGAGGGATGTGTGACCACGACTCTGAAGGACGTGAGAGCCATCTGTCTGGGGCACTGGGCTGCCTGGATCATTTCACTGAGAGCCTGGTAATTTCCCAAAGGGAGCCTGCCATGTAACTGCAAACAAAGAGCCACTTCCCTTCTGCACCTCTGTTTTTCCCTCCCCATCTTCCTGCCCTCAGAGCTGCCACATCCTCATTGGCTGGTGACCAGGCACTAGCAAGTTGATTCCTTTCCTTTACTGCTCCTTTGATGTGTAAATGCCCTGTAAATGTTAATTTATTAACGATGCCACCTGTCTTCAGCTTACCAGGAAGAGTGATGGTCCACCTCCAGTGACCAAGAGTCAGAGCCTGACTGCCATTCCTGCATCCCCATACATCCCAGTTGCAGGCTGCATGCAGCAGCACTGCTTTGGGTCCACCTCCAGCATCCATTCTCCAGCCTCCTCTGGCCTCTCAGGTAACGAGGGGGACTAGGAAGCTCAGGATAAACCCAGAAAAGACTTTGCCTTTTATTTCTGCTCTTGGATTCATTGTGGTGGATGGGTGCCAGAAGATGTTTGCCTGCAATGGGAGGGAGATCCCTGGAGAGAATGGGCTTATGGTGTGTGGACATGCTGGCGTGAAGCCATAGGGTGGTCTGCTTGTGCCAGGATATGTGACATCCTGCTCCTGATTCTGTCCAGACAGGAGATCAGCGAGCAACTCCATCAGCTCCAGTGCCAGCCAGTCCCAGGAACGCTGCCCATCCACCCGGTCTTCCTCCTTCAGCGAGGGCAGGTCCCCTCTGGAGCAGCCCAGCTCTGTCACCCACTTCAATGTACCCTCACCCAAAGACCCCTTCTCTCCATCCAGTGAGATGAGCTCCAGCACCACCAGCCAGAGTGAGGACACTTGGACAGGGAGTCAGGATGATCCCCAGAGCGATGTTAATGATGGGCCAGAGTACCTGGCCATTGGGAACTTGGGGCGTCGGGGCCGAGCGTGCAGCAGTGCTAGCACCAACAGCACCAAGAGCAGTAGCTCCAAACTCTTCTCCTCCAGCAGCTCCCAGAAGCTGGACTCGGTCTCATCGCTGGGGGAGCAGGGGGCAAGCGGAGGTGGAAGCAGGGGCCTGAGCCTGTTGCGCCGGTCCAGCTTCTCAGAAGGACAGTCGTCAGCTACACAGGGTATCCTCAAGAAGAGCCATGTGCGCTCACACTCTGACACGAACGTGGCTTCGGGGAAGTTGCACGGTAATGGGGGAGCTTTTCTGGGATGGCTTTGGGGTATGGAAGTCCCTGGTACAGGGAGGCTTGTGGTGACCACCCCTTTGACACCATGGATCTGGTTGGTGAGGGGAACTGTGCAAGTGGTTGGTAAATTTGGTCTTTGCCCTTACTTTCCTGCACTACACTGGAATGATGGGCTGACCTTTTGCTTCCCAGGATGCCCTGGGCCAGTCTCTTACCGGTATTGGCAGCTTCTACCAAAAGCTTAGGAAATGCCAGCAATGCCATGGCATTAACTGTCCTGCTTCCCCACTGGCCTTGCCTGGCTGGGGCATGGGGCCATGGTTGGCAGGGCACTGAGCTGGGGCTTGGGCTCATCCTACTGGTAGGATGTGATCCTTCTAGTAACCTGCTGGGTCCTCCTGTGCTCTTGAGTGGGTGAATGCCTGGTGAGAGGGGAAAGGATGTGAGAGGACAGCCAGTTTGTGTGAGTCTGCCTCACTGGTGCTGCCTTCATGGGAGAAGTGGAGGTCCTTGCTGAGTAGTAACCAGTCTGTCTCTGTTTTCTCTCCCTTAATGCTGCCTTTCTCCTCCTTTGTCTGCCCAGGAGGCCTCAGGGATATCACCATTATAATAGAAGATCCAGTGGCAGGTTTGGGAGCCAGTATAACAGCCCTTCATTAGTGATCATTGCATCAAGTTCAGGATTTCCATCAATCCATTAGTGCTCATTTAGAAAATAACAAAAAAAATCTTTCTTCTCTGTGTCCCAGCTGATGCTTTGAAGCACAGTCGGGTTTATGCATGTGACCTGACTAAAGATCCTAGCTTGGATTTTGGGAGCAGTGGGCCAGACTCAGAAGGGAGCCCAGCTCCCCTGCATGGTGTTATGGAGTGTTGGCCACCAAGTCCCTGAGATGTGTCCCCTGATCTTCCCTCTACCTTACTTCCTTGGGAGCCAGGAGAGCTTTCATCTCTCACTTAGCAAGTAAGGGCTGGCAGCTAAGCAGGCCTGAACATCTTATTTTTCTTTTCATTTAGTGGGTCTGTGGCATGGGAGGTTTGATGTTGGCTGAGGTCAGCTACATCCCAATCAGCTGTGTTTGTACCCACAGCCAGGACAGGACTCCAGCTGATCTGCTGATCCTGGGGCATGTTTTTCCTCAAGCAGAGGTGCTGCGGTGCTGCATCCCTTTGCCCCACATGCAGAAAGATTCAGGAGGTCCAAAAAATGGGCCATTTTCTTTTGTACTCTGCTGAACAACAGCACTGGGTTTGTCAAGCTTACATCTGGGTGCTGAGTGCTCTTGCAGCTGCAAAGGTTCCTTTCTGGCAGTGGTGGGCATTCAGACACATGTGTCCAGCCCTGTGTCCTGCTCCAGCAGAGGATTCCAAGCACTGCATTGGTTTAACCTTCAGCAGTAGGCTCTGTTGTATGTGGCATCCCCTAGGCTGGTTTTCAGCAGGGTTGAGGTGGCAGCAGGATACTCTGCCAGTCTGCAGTGATTAGCTGTGGGAGCTTCCCACCCCAGCAGGCTTCCTTTGTCACCCAGCCTGTCGGGTGGGTTCGTCCCAGGGCAGATCCTGGTGCCTGCTTCATGGTCTTTGCAGGGACATGCTGGTATTGGTGGGCTCAGGAACCTCCAGCCACATCAGGGTTATGGCACAAAGCTGGGAACAAAGAGGAGTAGGAGGCTGAGAGGATAGGGTTGCCCTTCTGTTTTGCTCAGCATGTCAGGATATCAGCCAGCACCTACCCTTGCGTCCACACCTGTGTGCTCCTGTCCTGCTCCAGTCAGGGTGTTTTCAGTCTCCTTCAACAGTCCCTGGTCATCCAACTGCTCTATCCAGGTGCTCCCTGGGGCTGTGGCTCTCCATAGGGCACCATCCATTGCTGGTCTCTGGTCACGCCAGCTTGTGACAGTCCCTACCAGCTCAGCCTGCCAGGAAGTTGCACCACAAGTTTGTGCTTGGGGCAGTGCCCTGCACACAGCCTGTGCAGGTCACCTTGAAGACTACAGGTGACCAGGGAACCCTGGCTTCTAGTTGGGCAAGAGCATGTCCTTCAGATGCCTCCTTTTAATTGTTTGGGCTGTTTTGCAGGGCTGGGAGCCCCACAGATCCCTCAGCTCCTCAGGTTTCCCCTTTCTTGTGACTCAGTACCCTGGGGATAGCTCTTTTCTTCCAGGTGTTCCATCAGAAGGGCTTGCAAGAGGCACTTGCTGGAGCCTGTTGTGTCCCCCAGCTCTGCTAGGGAGTAAAGAGAAGGTGGCTCCGGACTTCACTGCTCTGTGGCATCTCATGAGCATCTCACCTTCTTTCTGTTCCTCCTCTTCTCCTGCCTGAAATACCTTCTAGTTTTGTCCCCTCCTGGGCTTGCTCTTAGTCATGGCATGGAGTAGAAAGATGTCCCTGTGTGCTTTGCATTCATTTGTACCTGCCCATGCAATGCTGAGCCCCTTTCATTTCACCCTGTGCAGTGGTGGAGCACCTCTGGGATACTGATGTGTGCCTGGTGTCTTCTCTTCCAGAGTCCCACGATGATCCAAGTGGAGGGAGAAGGCCAGTCTCTGCTTCTACCCAGAGCAGTGAACTGAGCACACCCAGCTCACTCTACATGGAATACGGTGTGTACAGCCAGCCTCATCAGGGATGCATGCTCCTGGTCAGGCTGCGGTGGCCTCAGCTTTAAGCACTTGCTTATGGGATGCTGGTTGGGCACTGGCAGGGCTCATTAGCAGGGGGATAACAGCAGGTCCCTCCCTAATATATTTGTCTCTTGCTTTTGTAGACTCTGGACGGTACCTGACCTCTGGTGAAGGGATGTTCAGAAGACCCTCAGAAGGGCAGTCCCTCATCAGTTACCTCTCTGAGCAGGACTTTGGAAGCTGTGCAGACCTGGAGAAGGTGAGGAAGTCTGTGCATTGGAGAATGTATCTTACTGAGGGTTCAGTGATACTTTCCTCCGTGGGGAAGATAATGCCGTAGTATTTCCTGTTACAGGGGTGTGCACAAGACTTCAAGGTTGAGTTCTGTGATGGTGTCTGGCAGCCAGGATCTGCCCATCCAGCATATACACAGCAGCTTTGCAACATGTTAGGGCTCCTCTGTGACATGTGCTAACTTGCCAGAGTGGATTTATTGCACAACGTCTTTGTAGGAGTATTCTGGTGCCCAAGAAGGCTTTAGTTTCTAGGTCCTCCTAGAAGAGTCAGGTTTGTGTGGTTAACAGGGATTAAGGTCTTTCTATCACTCTCCATGAGTAGTAAGTTCTTTGCTGTCATAGGTGGAGACAGGATTTTTACCATGTCTTCCTAGTGTCTTTGTGCTACAGCCTTGAATGCTTTTGCTCTTGCCTTGCAGGAGAATGCCCACTTCAGCATCTCAGAGTCCTTGATCGCTGCCATTGAGCTGATGAAATGCAACATGATGAGCCGGCAGCTGGAGGAGGAGGAGGAGGAAGATAGCGACAAGGAAATCCAGGAGCTTAAACAAAAGATTCGCATTCGGCGCCAGCAGATCCGCACCAGGCACCTGTACCCTACCTGCCAGGGGATGGGCTCAGACAGTGGGTGATGTGTTTTGGGCTCTTCAGTTAGTGGGGTGTGGGGTTTCTGTTTGCTGCCTGACCTTATAGCATCCTGCCTTCCTGCCCATTTGTGGGAAACAATAATGATTGTGAAGGTGCTGCAGAGATTTGTGAAACTCTGCTGCTATTGAAGACCATAATGGGACTAATAATGTAACACTTGTGTGATGCTGTCACTGAGTTATGGAATGTAATTTGATTTTGAACGCATAGTATTTTCCAACCTTTACTTCTGTTTCTCCCTGCCCTGGCCATACCTGGCTATCAACTTGTCCCTTAGCTGTCAATGACCTTTCAGACCACTTCCATTGATGGCCTGCCTGTGTTGCATTTCTCCCAGGTCTTGTGGTGACAGATAGCGGGTCCCGGTTCAGCCCTCATGGCTCCATGCGACTCTCTGACTCTGGCTCCACAGAGGATGTGGAAGAGTACGAGATTCAAGGTAGGAGGGAATGACTGTGTTGCTCCTTGCATAGGGACAGCTTTCCCCTTGATGTGGTTGTGCTGATGTCAGTCCTGCTGAAGAACAGCACATCCCTCTCACTTCAGGATGACTTTGCCCAAACAACTGGCTGAATTCTCAGCATGAGCAGAGCAACCAGTTTCCCTCATGTGGTGGCATGACTTTCCTTCAAAATCCTCTGTAACCCTCTAGTATTCAGTGCCTCTGGCTGGTAGGTTTCTGTTTCATTGCCTGGTCCACATAGCTGCTGTCACAGCTAGAGAGAGTTGGAAGAGCTGCCATCCTGCTCCCCTCATCCCCAGGCAGAAGGAGCTGTAGCTCTGACTACTTACCTCTTGGGTGGCAGTAGTGGGTGTTGGTCACATCCTGACCTACAATAGCTCTGCTCTGCTCCTGGCAGCTTGGGTGGCTGAGCTTATGGCCCACAGGAGACCTGTCGGGGTCCCTGGGTGTTCCTTCAGAGCCTTGTTCATCCTCTGAGGATGACTGACTTCTCAGCAGCACTTTCATCTTACTGACTTTAAAAAGGAGATAAAATTGTAGAAGACAGAGCAGTCCACTTTCCAGCTTAAATTTCTTGTCTCTTAACTGTGGATATAGCAAAGCTCTCCTTTCAGTCACCGAGGGCTAGATTTTTGGCCTAGTTTTGAGGCCGAAGGAGGAGTATGTGAATTCAGTTCTGGGCTTCTTGTGCGAGTGCTGCTCTTCTATTATGCCCTTTCTCTTTGGCCTGGCTGAAGCACTGAAGTCAACTATTTTGTCATCACCGTGTTATGCAGATGATAATGATGGATCTAACCTGATTCAAATGTCCAAGAACGGCCTCTCAGTGTCAATGGCTTCCTTTTTCTCAGGTAGTACACCACAGTGCTCCCCTGCAGCACGTGTGTGTTTGTGTGCAAGGTGTGTGTGTGCATGTGCACACTGCTCAGAAATCTGCCTAATTTGATTGCAGTGGGGATTGTGAACATTATCATCCAGACATTACCAAGAGAAGCTATGGCAGGATGATACAGCAGGATGGAGCAGAGAAGAAGCAGAGGAGCTCTGCTGTGGGCTTCATCCCCCAGCATGTTTTGCCATACTGTATTTCAGATAGACTGAACAAGCTGGCTGTGGTGAAGACCTGTCTTGAATGGGGTGGGGCTTGGCAGGGTGATGGCACAGCTTAGTGGTTCTGTAGCTGCTGAAGGCTGAGCCTAAGCTGAACAAGAGCAGAGACCTCTACAGGTGCCTTGGGGAGCATTATTCTGCTTATCCTGGCAGGGCTGCTGTCCTGTAGCTCTGATTTGAACCACAGCCAAACCTTGCCATCCTGCTCAGATTTGACTTGGAGAAGAATCCTTCCAGAAAGAAGTCCTGGAGGTAGAAGTGGTGAGAGCAGACAGGGCACAGGCAGTTTGTTTATGCTGGAGCCCTGGACACCAGGATCATGTGCAGCCAGATCTTGCTTAATGTTTTTTATTGTTTACAGTGCTACTACATAATCCAGTATTCTGGCTGCATTTGAATAACCTTCGTGTGTCCTCTGTTTGCTTTAGCAAGAGAGCAGCCTATGTGAGCTGCTGCTGATCCCTCCTGTCAGTTTTTTGGTGCCAGCATGTTGCTCCTGCTGAAGATGCTGGTGCTCAGAGCTTTCCCACCAGCCCTGCTGTGTCTTGTGTTTACAGCCCAGTGATAGATCCATGGGGGGCTCATCCTGGCCTGAAGCTGGCATACAGGGACTAGAGTAATGTCCTTGGGTTCTGATTTGTTCATGAGCCTTCTGGAGACTATCCCACCTGGTGATAGCTGTGGCAGCAGAAGCATTTCAGGCAGCTAGCTGGAGACTTTTGAGGAGTGTCTGCAGTTAAGGTTGGGAAGTGAGTGGTGGCAGCATCCCAGTGAGAGCCCCCATGGGAGCCTGGGGTCAGATTTGGCTCCCTCTGCCATCCCTGAGATGATGCCAGTGCCAAAGTGTGCTGGCTCTTCCTCTCCATAACACTTGGCCCACACTGTGTTTCGTGTGCTCTGCTGTTTACTCATGTTCATCATACTCCAGGACAATATAGCACCTTCCTATGCAAGCCAAAGGCACCAGGGCATGGCAGGTATGTCTAGCTGGTGCCCTACATAGTCAGGAGGCTACATTTGCCTGAATTCCCTGTTTTGTGCAACTAGAAGTCTGTTTGCATGATGTAGATATGTGCATTCCTTAACATTAGGATGCTTTACTGTTCTGTTCTAGCAATGGATGTCAAACAAGGGGAGTCAAGCATTCATGCTGGACTCCTCTGGTATGAGTTTGTAAATTTATGGGCAGGAGTGGAACTTGGTCCGCTTGCTGCCAGAGCAGCCCCGCTCTTCCTAAGGGAGCCAGTGGCTCCAGGGTGGCACTCTTCAGTCAGCGGACTGTGATTCCCTTGGCCACAGTGTGTGGTTGGTACCTGGCCAGATCGGATGGACTCTGTGTTGGACCATGTACTGGCACTGGGCCATTGGGGTCAGAAAGCTGCTAGCCTGTGTTTGGGGGTGGTAGGGTCACTGCAGACACCAATGCTAAAGCTCCCTAGAGGTACAAAACAGGAGACCTACTGGGCTGAAGGTTGTGGCATTGGTTTCTGTACTGTCTGACCTATAGTACTTTCCCCTTGTATGTTCTTCTTCCCTTTTCTGGGAGTCCATCTGCAAGGAAGCAGTGTTTCTGCCTGCTTCTGCCTACCTTGTACTGCTGGAAGAGTCTCCTGTCCCAGGGTCCTTCCACTGTTGAGATAAATTCCCTTGTCAGGGAATGTCAGGGATGTCAGGGTTTAACCCGCCAGAGTGAAAGAAAGGATGAGTGATTAAGGTACCATTGGGTACTGCCTGGTACACGAGGCTGGCAGAGAGGAGGAGTGTGAGGCAGCCCAGGGCTATTGGGGAGCTGATGGAAGGAGCAGGACCCCAGAGTCCTCCTGCATCTTACCTTGGACTCCCCCTCCTTGGGAGATGGGCCTGTGGCCTGTGCAGAGCATGTGGCACCCATGGGGCCAGCCCACCTCTGCATAGATGTTGACATGTCTCTGGAGTGCTGGGTGAGGCTACCAGCCCTGGCTGTGCAGCCACTGAAAAGCTGAGGCATGGCCACCGTCTGATCTTACAGGTTGCAGTCAAGTAGAGAGAAGTGCTCTGCATCCCATTGCTAATTCTCTGCAGCATCTATACTGTGTGTAGAGAGCTACTAAACCTTCTTGCTAACCTGGCTGTCCTGCACTCCTAGCTCCTGTGTGTGTTCTGTTTCAGGCCATTCACTGCTGGGACTTGGTGTGTGACCTATACCAGCAGCCACTCAACTCCCCAAAGCCCCAGGCTCACTGTTTTCACAGCATCTTACCATCTCTTTCGCTTGAAACTCCCGACAGGTGACTGATTAGACTGCACCTCTCCTTGCTGCACGCTGGTAGAAGTTGATGCTGTAGTTATTTCACGTGCTCTTGAGCAGCTTGATGAGTTTTACAATGAAGCTTTGGTTTGAAATGAGTGTATCCCCCTGCCCTGCCCCATCTGCTCTGCTTTGTCTGTTTGTGATTCAGATGCAGACATCAAGAGGAACCCAGACTCCAGCAGGAAGTCCTTTCTCTCCTCAGAGTCCATGTACGTTTGTGGCTGCTGGTGACACATCTTGGTACCAAGTTCCCTTTCCTACCCAACTCTGCCCTTCCAAGTGCATCAGCTGCTGTTTTGCACTGGAGTGGACATTCCTCCTTCCTTATTTCTTCCCTCCCTTCCACCTTTCTTTCCCCCTCCCCTCCCTCTCTCCCTCTCTTTACTTAGCAGTAAGGCACTAGGTTCTAGTCTTAAATTTGATAAGCAGCACCTGGGATGATCAGGATACTCATGAGGTAGATATGATATGGACCAGTGTCAGGAGACAGGCCCACACCTCCTAGTAGGTAAGAGGCTGGGGAGAGGACCTGGCATAACCTGGAGCATCTGGACTGGCTGCTGACTTGCTGCTGGCTCTGAGCCTCCCCTGCCTCTCCCCTCTCAACCAGGATAGCCTGATAGATTACGTGGTGCTGACCCTTCTCTCCAACCCTTGTTGCTGTGCTGTGACCCAGAGGTGGAACTGCTGTCACACAGCAATGCTCACAGACTGTGCAGTGTGGCAGCAGCTTAAACTTGAAGTGCTCAGCCCTTTCCTGGTACTGCCCTGGGGTGGAGAGGTGGGTGCTATGGGGAGGGGAATCACCACCTGTTCTAAGCACTGCTGCTGTGTTAATGCTCTGAAAGCAAAACCCGAATGGGATGCAGAGACCCCTTTGCTAGGTGGGTAAGATACAAAGCTGTGTCTGTGGTTGAAGGTTCTTGGGTAGGTTCATACTGGGAGAGCAGTTCTGGCTCTCACTTTGCAGCTTCCCCTACATACAGGCACAGGTTTTATTAAGTAAGATACGTTTTGCTTGCCTTTCTAAATAATTGTTGTGCCATTAGCCAGCTTTAATTGAGGGCAGCTGCAAAGACAGAAATCAATAACATATCTCAATTGCAGGCCTGTGTAGCAGTACAGAAATAAGGTACCAAAGTTGAAAGGAGCATCTTCAGCTTGAGATGGGACAGGCATCAGGGGTTTTGAGGAGGGCACAGCTGTGAGAGCTGGTACTAACCACCCCCTTCACTGTCTAGATCCCATTCCTTCCTCAATTCCAACTCGGCAGAGGCTGTAGCCATGGGCTTGCTGAAGCAGTTCGAAGGCATGCAGCTCCCAGCTGCTTCTGAATTGGAGTGGCTGGTCCCTGAGCATGATGCTCCACAGAAGGTAAGGTTGTGAGTATTTGATCTTCCCCAAATCCCTGGCTTCAGCCTACTGCTGAGGGGCTTTGCTAATGATCCCTTTGTGGAGCTGGAGGAGGGATTTTGTCCAGGCTCTGGGCTTCAACTCAGCGGGGCTCTGCCACCACAGCCTCCAACAGCAGAGTGCTTACATCCTTGGGGACATCCCTCCTCCAGCCCCTGTTCAGCTAGAGCAGCAGCTTTATGCCTGGCAGTTTTCCAGAGATTTCTGGCAAGCCAGCCAGGTGCATTGCGTTTGCTGTACCTGGCAGGGATCTACCCTCTTGCCTGCTTCTTCCAGCTCCTACCCATCCCCGACTCTCTGCCCATCTCTCCTGATGATGGAGAACATGCCGACATCTACAAGCTGAGGATTCGGGTGCGCGGAAACCTGGAGTGGGCCCCTCCACGACCACAGATCATCTTCAATGTTCACCCAGCCCCAACGTAAGGACCTGTGCTGCCAATGGCTTTCCAGGGTCCTGCCCTTTCCAACCCTTTTCCATTAATGCCAAGGTTGATTATCCTCTCCTTCCTACTTGACCACCAGGACTTCCCTGTTCTTAGTCTGATAAATCCACACTGATCAGTACCAGCAGCTGGTGCTATGAGATGGAGCCAGTGCCAGTGGTCAGTGCCTTTGGAGTGCACCAGGGCACAACAGGGCTTTTCCCCTTGCATTTGTTGTCCACACTAGAATGGCAAAGCATGTGGCCATCCCCTGTCCACCCCTGTGCCAGTGCCCGTCCTCTGGTGCCATGTGCCATCAGGGCTGGACTCATGCATGTTGCCTTCTGTCTCTGGGCAGGAGGAAGGTGGCTGTAGCCAAGCAGAATTACCGGTGTGCAGGCTGTGGCATCCGGACTGATCCTGGTGAGTGCTGGGACCATGAGCTGTACTTGGAGAATGGGGAATACTGTGAACAAGTGGGAAGACACACTGGGTGTGTGGTGGCAGAACTCAGGACAAGGACACTGGAGAAATGATAAGAGTGGTTTTACCGGCTTTGCCTGCATATTGGTGTGCACCATCCACATAGGAGCTTCCTTCTTCAGAAGGTCACGGGGCTGGTAGAGACAAAGAGCAGCCAGCCTGTCCTTTGGGGAGGGCATTTCAGATGTTGACTCTTCTAAGGCAAAGTCATCTTTTGGGGTCCTGTAGCTCCCAGCAGGTTCCTTGCTTGTTGGGAATGCTGGGCAATGTTGGGAGTCCAGTACGTGCTTGTGCAGAGCCTGTTCCTCAGCTGACCTCCCTGTCTGCCTGGATTTGGCCAGATTACATCAAACGACTGCGTTACTGTGAGTACCTGGGGAAGTATTTCTGCCAGTGCTGCCACGAGAATGCCCAGATGGTCATCCCCAGCCGCATCCTACGCAAGTGGGACTTCAGCAAGTACTACGTGAGCAACTTCTCAAAGGACTTACTGAGTAAGATCTGGAGTGACCCGCTCTTCAATGTGCAGGATATCAATCCTGCCCTGTACCGGAAAGTGAAGTCTCTCAACCAAATGTGGGTAAGATCCTTTCCACACCTTCCTGAGTGGGGTTTGGGTGAGGTGAGTGGCTGCTCATTGTAAACTGTGTTCCAGGGAAGCTGGGGAGAAGCAGATATTTCAGGTTTTGAGGCTTAAAACCTTGGCACCATGGATTTCCATTCACCTCTTGTTCTTTGTCCAGTAAGAGAGGAATTTCAAAAGGAATTTCTGCCTGCCATCCAGCTGGGCTTCAGTTTATCTCCTGGGGCATGTGATGGTTGTTGTGCTCACTTTGTCCTGTGTGGTGTAAACACTTTGGTAGCAGGAGAGCAGCAGCTGAGGAGCAGCGGTCGTTTCACCAGCACAGGAAATTGGGCAGACCTGCTTGACCAAGGACTGTACTGTGTTTACTGATTCTTGTGTCCTCCCTTCCTCTCCAGCTCCTGCGAATCCAGCTTTTCCACATGAAGAACATGTTTAAGACATGCCGGCTAGCTAAAGAGTGAGTCCCAGGCTGTGAGATGAAGCTGTTTTGCTGTTCTGGTTCTGTCCCATAACAATTTGCACTGGGGATTGTGCAGCCTGTGCAATGAGCAATGCGGGGGGGAGAAGGGAGGGGAGGAGGGAAGAAAGCAGAAGCAGTGGAGAGGAGCTTAATGGCTTTGCTTTGCTCTGAGTTCTGGTTTCTCTGTCCTTGCAGCCTCCTTGACTCCTTTGATATGGTGCCTGGCCACTTGACAGAGGATTTACACCTCTACTCACTCAGTGACCTCAGTGCCACAAAGAAAGGGGAGCTGATGCCTCGCTTGACTGAGCTCCTGAAGGCAGGCAGTCTGCACGTTGAGAAGTGCATGGTAAGGCCTCCCTTTCCTGCCTCCTGCATGGCTCCGCACCCTCAGGAGCACCCTTGGGAGCATCTTGCTGCAAAGATAACTGATGGGGAGGCCTTTGATGTGTGGGACAGCCACCAAATTACTGATTTAATGCTATCTGTTCCTGCCTGCTCCACACAGTTCCTACTGAGTCATGTCCAGGATGTTTGTTTCCCTGTTTTGGCTCCCTCCCACCCCTAACACATGTTGATTCTGTCTTGCTATGCTCCATGCTGGAGAAGGGCTGTCCTGCATGCTTAGAGGAGGGCACCATGTCCTCCTGTCTGGCTCTGCTCTACCTCCTGCCCTGCTTGCAGGGAGATGAGGAGCATTCAGCTGCTTTTTCCTCACCTTTTCTCCTTCCAGCTGTGCCAAGCCAAAGGCTTCATCTGCGAGTTCTGCCAGAATGAGACTGACATCATCTTCCCTTTTGAGCTCAACAAGTGCAGCACATGTGAAGGTGAGATGGTGGAGGGAAACAGGGAGAGGACAGACCCTGAGGCCACCAATGTCTGCCTCCAGTTTGAGTGGCATTTGTGCTAGCAAAAGGTGTAGAGCAAGAGCCAGCCAGACTGGGGTGCCTCTGTGCATTGCCTGTGTCTCTGTACCATGTTATCACAGCAGCAGATCAGTATTATAACGATGTCTGGCCAGAGCTGCTGGTGTGGTGAAGCGTGTAGGTCCCTTCCTGACCACACCGTGTGCTCCCTACCCAGGCGGCAGCGTGCAGTTGGGTTGTGACTGCAGCAAGCAGGTCCCTTGGCTTTCCTTCTGCTGTGGTTGTGGGACACGCTGTGCCTGCACACAGCTCCCCTGCCCTTGCTTGGATGGCTGGAGCCAACTTTGTAGAGCAGAGAGCCTGAAGACTTTGTCTCTGTGCTCTTCCTGCCTGACAGAAAATCCACAGGTCCCTTCAGGTGTAATCCTTGATAATGCCCAGTGTTAGTGGTCAAGCAGAGCTTGTTGCTGCAGCTTGGAACCAGCCTCTGAACTGGCTTGAAATGACTCCTGACAACATGCAGACACAGTGCAGAGAAACCTTGGGGTTACTGTTTCCTTGGAGAATCATGACATTCTGGGGAAGGACCTTGTGTAGAGGAGGCAGCCTGTGCTCCCAAAGGTTTCACAAGCCAGTTCAGGTACCCTGCTGCCTGTCTTGCTGCTTCCAGAGCAGTGCTGGACCCCTGCTTCTTGTGCTAGTTCTCCCATGGCTTTGGTTTGAAAAGTCCTCCTGGACAAGTCTGGAGCATCCCTCTCTGGGGATGCCAAGTGTCAGGCAGTCTGTGTCACACTCTGCCAGCTCTCAGTCATGCTTGCCTTGCAGAGTGCAAAGCCTGCTACCACAAATCCTGCTTCAAATCCACCCACTGTCCCCGCTGTGAGCGGCTTCAAGCCCGGAGAGAGCTGCTGGCCAAGCAGAGCATGGAGTCCTACGTCTCGGACTATGAAGAGGAGCTGGAGCAGTCGGAGGTGGTGGCAGCCACATGAATGTTGCAGCAGAGGAGCAGAACGTGGGTTTATGTGCATGGCCTTCATCACCAGAGACAGAGCCACACAGACTGGGGTATGAGGAGGACTGTCAGGAGGCTGGAGTGCTGTCTTGAAGGGACCTGTTTTCCTCCCATGCAGTAGTGCTGGGCTGGGGAAGGGACATCTTCCATTATCTGGGTCTCCTCCAGGTTCTGCTCACAGGTTTGCTTGGGGAAGTTCAACTGCTCCTGCCTGTGCTGCAGGCAGAACAGGGGCCTTTTCTGAGCAGTTATTCATGCTGGACCAGGCAGGGCTGTGCTGTGGGTCCCTGTGCCCTGCTCCCCGACAGGGTCCCTGGGGGATCAGCACTTTATGCTCATCAGCTGTATATTGGGAATCTCTGGCCACATCTGCTCCTTGGAGGTGGGAATTAGCTCTCCAAGTCCTCTGATCCTGTATCTTGCTGCTGGGGGTTGTGTTTATGGAGGGACAGTGGGGATTCAGGGTTGATGTACATATAATAGCTCTCTGCCTCAAATCTGGCTTGCAACACTGCCAGAGAGCAGTTGCTCTCACTCCAGGATCAGAGCAGAGGATGTGGCAGTGGTGAAAATGCCAGATTCCTGCCTTGCCTCTTTGTGCTATCTGTGTTGAGCTGCTTTCCCTGCCCTCCAGATGCAGCCTGTGCTGTAGAGGGGCATTGCCCCTGGAGAAGCTGCACAAGGGTGCTGATGCTGCCAGGTTTTCGTAGAGGCAGATCCCCATGGCTGGAGAATGCAGTAAGCCCCACTTCCTCATTCTGCCTGTCTGTTCCCCTGGGGGGCATGCTCTTCTCTAAGGGTGATACAGGGCCTCACTGGGGGTACCAGGACTTGCCTTGTATGCAGCTGCCTTCTGTTGGGATGCAAGTGAAAGCTCAGCCCTCCAGCCACATCCCTTGAGCCCCTGTCTCAGTTCTTTTAGGTTGGGTTTTTGGTTTTTAATCTGCTGGATTTGGTTTTATTTTTTAATGTGGTTGGTCGTATTTTTAACTGTATGTTCCCCCCTCTTTAGGGGACATGTGATCTGCTTGGGACTCACTGGTATAAAGCTTCCAAGCCTGTCCTGCTCCTGGTTCCTCACCCCTGGAGGGGGCTGTTGTTTGCCAGGAGTCCCCTGTTCCAACACATCTCCTGTTCCACTCGAGAGGTGTCTCTGAGCCAGGCAGCGCCTTGAAGCTTCCCAGGTGCAGTGCAGTGGGGTGGCCAGGCAACCTGCTTGCAATGGGGGCGGTGCACGGGGGAGAGGGTTTGGCACTGAGGTGCTTCAAAGGGCTCTGCAGGGTTGGACCCATCAATACAAGATGCTCTGGGGCTAGCAGTCAGCTGAGGAGGTCCCTGCATTGCAGGGGAATGCTTTACATGGCACAGGTGAGTGTCCAGCATCACTTTGGCATGGGTGGGACATGGCGTGTTCAGAAGGATGGTGTGGCCTGTGTATGTGCAGGAAGTGTGTTGAAGAACTGTGGAGCAATACACTGGTAGAAGGCATCTAGAGGCAATGGCTTTAGCAGCACAAGCACTGGCTTGAGACTGGAATATGACCCCTCATAGGCTATCCCTGCAGGGGTGGCAGGGTCAGGGAGAGAGGCTGAGATCAGGAGAGGTGAATGCTGGACTTGGTGAAGGAGGGTAGCTGCAAGTGTTGCTGCACAGCAGCATGTCTCCCCAACTCGCAGCATCCTGGCAAAGCCAGGTCTAGCCAGGAAAGTGGGTTCAGCTCCCCACTCACTCCCTGGAGTGTTTGCTGCCTCCTGTCTTGCTTCTGCTCTGTTTTTTACCAGGGAAGCCACTGCTGTCCCACTCACTGTCTGTCTCTGCAAGGCATGGGGCTGCCAGATGCTGGTGCACCTCTGTCTTGTCTGTCCTCAACAGCAAGCCAAGCCCTCACACTGCTGCCCAGAGTTGGCACCCCCTTCCCTGGAGCTGGCTCAGCAGCACACCTCCATCCACCCTGTTTTGTTTGAAGCACTTTAATGTCCTGGGACAGCAGCTGAGAGGCTGCCCACATCCCCTTCTAGAAGCACTGAGTACATTTAAAGAAGAGGAAAGGGGTTTTGGATTATTTGTGGTTTCCACCCTCCACTGTGGACTTTGGAAGCAGTGAGACTTGCAAACTCAATGGAGGGCTCCAGGGCAAGATTATGCCCAGCACTCACCACTACAAGGAACACTGGAACTGGCCAAGGCAGTGAGCTCTTTGTAAGAGAGAGCAAGGGAATGCTCTGGCCATTACCTGGCACCCTCCCCATGGGACTGTTGCACAGAGAGGCAACTAAAATGCCATCCCTAATAAACTAAGTTAATGAGGGGCCTGACTTGTGTTGTAG
Organism: Melopsittacus undulatus; assembly: GCF_012275295.1. NCBI lineage: Eukaryota > Metazoa > Chordata > Aves > Psittaciformes > Psittaculidae > Melopsittacus > Melopsittacus undulatus. The sequence continues at coordinate 47,456,995 of NC_047532.1, forward strand.
CATCATTTCAGCTGTTGTAGCAGTGTGTATTGCCCTTGGGGTCACTCCTGCAGTGCCTGTTGGCCCCTGAGGTAGGGAGGGAGGGGGCAGAGGGCAGTAGGGAGACAAATTTGTGCAACTGGTGATGCATTGCCAGATGCCACTGGGACTAATCCATGTGGTTTGTGGCCTCCCCTTGCAAACTGCCCACTGGACTCAGGGCAGGAAGTACAAAACACTGAGTAAGGAGCTCCCTGTATGGTCTGTCGCTCCCTGGGTCTGCCTTTGCTGCTGGCATTGGGGCCCAAGGGCATGGCCTTGGCTGTCCCATCCTTGCTGGATCTCTGTCGGTTGCAGCAGGGTTGTGCATCACCACATAAACACCACAGACACAGGAGATAGATACAAACTGTAAACTTTCAAACAACTGTTGACAGATGCTTGTACAAGCATAGCACTGGCTCTCCATGGAGCAAAGCAAGGCTTCCCTGCCTTGCAGCACACCAGGAGGAGCCGCTTTCTAGGAGCTTTTCCCCAGAAAAGCCCTGCTCAGCCTCAATCTAAGCTGTGACTAGCAGCAGCAACAGCGACTTGGCTTGCACCCAAGCACAGTGGTTCTAGAAGAGGTTTTGGCCAGGCACAGACACACTGAGGATGTGTCAGCAGGAGGGCCCTGGAGAGCCCCATGGGGCTCCAGCAGCTCAAGCAGGGGGTGAGAGACCTGTGAAACCCCAGGGCTTCCCACCATCACAGTGAGCCTTCCAACAGCATTCATGGTGCTCCCTGGCTGCGGTGTAAGGTGTGAGCCTGTGCCTGTCACTGGGAGAGTGTGCAGGGGGCATAGCGGCGCTCGAACTGCCGCACGTCAAACTTGCGCTTACAGCCGGCGTAGTTCATGTAGCGGATCTTCCCGAAGACAGCACGCTCTGTCCAGCCGTGGTCATGTATGCCGCAGATGGACCAGAGGCAGCCTGCAGGGTGTAGGGACAGAGCATCAGCATTGCCCTGCTTGGAGGCATCTAGAGAGCAATGAGATGTGGGAGCAAAGCAGCATGGCCTGGGTAGCCTGCAGAGAGCCTTGCCCCTGCCACAGCCCTTGGCTGTCAGAGATAAGACCCCCCACACTGTGCCCCCATCCTGCTACTTGCCTACATAGCCATTGGGGTCTCTCCCATCCAGCTCATAGCGGTCGTTGAGGTAAATGGCGAACTGCAGGGCCTCCTCTGGGGAGTGGGTCCATTCCAGGATCTTCTTGGCCCAGTACATCCGCAGGAAGCCATGCATCTTGCCCTCCCGGACCATTTGGAGCTAGGGGGAAAGGGACAGACAGGTCAGTCTGTGCCACCTTGCCTCTGCCCCTCAGGAAAAGATTCAGCATTTTGTGGGGGAGATGTAGGGCAGTACTTGGGCAGCATTCCAGAGCGGGTCATGTGTGGTCCCCTGCTCCAGCTCCTGCAGCTTGTAGAGAAAAGGCCTCTCATCTTTGGCGTGGAGCTTCAGGGTGGTTTGTGCCCATGGATAGGCACCTGTGAGCAAGAGAGATGAGGAACAATGATGAGGAGTCAGCTCCTCAGGGCCCTGGGGAAGAGATGGAGAATTGAGCTACTGAAGAGCACTATGCCCAGGGGTCATCAACCTTGAAAAGGGCATCTACCAGCTCCTGGCCTACCTCCAGAAGGACTGAAAGATAGCATATGAGTGCCCTCACAGCCCCTCTCCAAGTCAGTCTCAGGATTGCCAAGTTGAGGTGACCATTGGGTACCAATGCCCAGTGCTGCCCACCCAAACCAGAATGCTACCTTGCACGCTGTCATAGTTCTCATTGTAGTAGCAAAAGTTCTCAGCCAGCTCTCGCCGCACAATGGCCTCCTCCACAAACATATCTACTGACTCCTTGTACTTGTGCTGGTGCTTCTGCACCTCCAGGATGGCTCGCTGGGTGGAAACCTGGCCTAGGGATGTGGGAAGGGAGAAAATCAGGCTGCTGGTCCCAGCCACCGTGCTCAGCCATGCTGCCAACTGCAAAGCCTGGGCCACTCACCAAAGTGGAACCATGGGGACAGGTTGCTGAGCGCTGCCTTGTTGGGGTCATTCCGGTGGGAGCCGAAGTATTTCAGTCGCTCTCTGATGAAGGACTGCAGCACAGCCAGCCCCGCAGCCGTCCCAGGGGTCGCCCACTCCACCTCCTTCACTGTACGGTCCACCTCCAAGCTGGAATAACAGGCCTCCCAAGCAATAGGCTGGGCGGTGACCAAGCAGCATGAGTGCATTTAGAGATGCTCTTCAGCCAGGGCTGCCCTGAGTGTTATGTTCCCTGGGTGTCCCCAGCCAGCAAGTCCTAAGCTCATGCCAGCCTTCTCCTCTGAACTAGACCTACTCTGAATGAATGTGAACCAACCTCCCCAAGGGCACTGCCATCTCCACACCACCTGCACACTTCAGGCAGGTCACTGTTCCCATTCCCTGCCATCCTCTCCCAGCAGCTGTAAAACCCTCTAGGACTGGCCTTCAGTGAGGACGTGTCTGCTGCTGGTACCTCTGCTGGGCAGGAGGGGGAATATGGGTGACGAACAACAGGGGGGAACTCCGTGAGGAACTCAGGGAGCTGAGCCTGGATCTTCCTCCGAATGGTATAGGCACTGTACTCCTGTTTGGGGGAGGCAACCCAGCAGGGCACAATGTTGTGAGCATCAACCTGGAAAGCAAAGCCATGGAGGAGGGTGTGAGCAGGAGAAGCAAATGGTCCCGAAGACATGACACACACACCCCCTGCTCAGGTCACTCCAGCTCACCTCTGCAGGCATAGAACACAGGAGACAAGTTTCTCCCATATTTCTCCAGCAAGTTTACCCCTCGCAGAGTGCAGGCACCCACCTGTGCAAATGGCACATCCTCTGGCAACCACTCCCTGACGTCCTGCACCCACTGCCAGGGGAGGCGGAGGGGGCTGAAGTCCGTCACCAGCCCACCAACACCATGCTCCTCCACGAACGCAGGCAGCACGTCCTTGGCGTAGCCCCGCAGCAAGTGGAAGGCAATGTTCAATTCTGCACACTCCTGCAGTGAGGGGGAAAAGGCTATGGAATTGTTCACACCCCTGCAGACCACATCCCATGACCATCCACTGAAGGCATGAGTCTTCCTCGCTCCCCCAGGAGCCTTGTCCCACTCAGCATGGCCATCCCTGCAGCAACCATACCTCAGCCACCTCTTGCAGACCCCTTAGCATAAAACCATAGTGGCGGATGGTAGCCTCCAGGAATTTGGGCACCAGGCAGAAGCAGACACACAGAGGAAGCTCCTGTTTGAGGGCCAGGCGCTGGGCATAGAGGAAAGCCCAGTTATCTGGGAAGAAAGCACATGGGGCAGTGTCAGGGAGGATGCTTTACTGAGGTAATGGAGATGGGGTTTCACAAGAAGAATCCCACTGGTCTCCGCTGCAGAGGGGGGACCAGCTGTGGGAAGGGACTGTGGATTTTGCTACCCATAGGAGCTCCACTTCCCAGCCTCCTCCATCAGCTGATTCACACCTTGCAGCCGCTGGTCCCGAGACATCCAGTAGAGGATGCACCGACCACCATCCTTCAGATCCGAGGCCTGCGAGATGAGGCGCACCCGCTTTTTGTTGAACTTGAACTCTCGCACGGAGGGGGCCGCCCTCCGCCGGGCTTCATGCAGCTCCTCCTCTTGCTCCGTCCTCTTCCGAGACACGCGTGGAATCTCCTCCGGGGCTGAGGCCTTTCGCTTCCGTTGCCGCCGCAGCATCCTTAGGGCTATCCGGGTCGGCAGTGAGAGCAGCGTGGTTCCCTGCGGCAGCTGCGAAGGGAAACGGGACCGGACTGCGCTCCTGATGCCTTACCCATCCCGGTCCATAAAGCCCGGCGGATGCTGGTACGGTACCGTACCGTACCGTACCGTACCCTACCCTGCCCTGCCCGGTCCGTACCTGGTAGCCACGCGGTCCTCTGAGTGTTATACAACGCGGGGTTGGGGGTGGTTAAAGGCGTGGAAATGGGCAGGGATTCGGGATAAGGGGCGGGACTCCATCATCTGGTACCGCCCCCCCAGCAGACGGGGGCCGGTGCTGTGCCGATGTCCGCGGCGCTCCCGTGGGTGCGCCGGGGACATCGGTGCAGCACCTATCCCCGGGAAAGGGAGGTAGTGCCCGCCGGTGCCTCCCCTCCCTGCCTGCGGGAATGAGGAAGCGGCTCCTGCCACCTTCAAACGTCACTCCGCAGCGTAGTTCCCCTGCTGGCACCATTCACTGGCCCTATATCTCCGGGTGCAGGGACTTTGTCCCCAGTTAAGGAGTGGGGGTGCTGGCTCTGGACATGGCTGGGCAGAGAGGAGGGCTGCCCCTGCTGCTGTTGAGCATTGCCGTGCTGGACCTCACGCTGGGTAAGGGCTGAGCGGGATGTGGTGCTATCAATTGGGTGGGTGTGGAGGTGGGAGCATCATTCCCCAGGGTGGTGGTGGCAGCCTCGGCATGGCTTCACCAACAGAGGTAGAACACTGTGGGTGCTGTTTCCTTTCTGGTATCTCAGCCTCGTTCCCATGGCTGAAAGGGCTGTGCTCCTCAACACAGAAGCAACAAACTTCTCTTCATTGCCTCTCATGTGGGTTTCCATCAAGGCAGAGAAGACCTTGGTCACAGTCTGACTTCCTTACTAAACACTGGTCACTGCTGGGCTCACTGCCTTTGATACGACCTGCCCAATAGCACAAAATGGCCCTGCCTGGATGGCAGCATCA